>NC_090437.1:1279803872-1280106902 GCF_031143425.1 Pleurodeles waltl
AAGGCAGTGGCATCAGTCCGGAGTTGTCCGACATCGGTTTACTTGGATCTCCTTGATTTTCCACCAGAGTCTCCTTTCAAGGGCCCAGGAACTGGATTAGGCACCACTTGGCAGGGAAGGAGTCTCAGTTGAGAGTTCAGGTGCCGGCAGAGGAAGTCTTTGATGGCCCTGAGACTTTAGAACAGGGCGCAAGTTCAGACGAAGCCTTTGGAGATTCTTCTCAAGCAGGGATATACCACAAATTCTAGTTTTTGTCCCCTTTCAAAGGCAGAAGCCGCAACTGCAGGATAGTCCAACAAAGCACAGTTACAGGCAAGACTAACACTTCTGCTCAGCTCTTCAGCTCTTCTCCTTGGCAGAGGTTCCTCTCGGTTCCAGAAGCAAATCTTGAAGAAATCTTAAGTATGGGGTTTGGGTCCACTACTTATATCCCTTTCTACCTTTAAAGTTGCCCAACTTCAAAGAAAAGTCTCTAGTGTTTACAGGATCCTGCCTTGCCCAGGCCAGGCCCAGACACACAGCAGGAGGTTGGAGACTGCATTGTGTGCGGGTCAGGCACAGCCCATTCAGGTGTAAGTGACCACTCCTCTCTCCACCTTAGCCCAGATGGCTCATCAGGATATGCAGACTACACCCCAGCTCCCTTTGTGTCACTGTCTAGAGTGGATTCACAAACAGCCCAACTGTCAGTCTGCCCCAGACAGGGAATCCACAAACAGGCAGAGTCACAGAATGGTTAAGGCAAGAAAATGCCTACTTTCTAAAAGTGGCAATTTCAATCTAACAATTTAAAAACCACCTTCACTAAAAGATGTACTTTTAATTTGTAAGTTCAGAGACCCCAAACTCCATATCTCTTTCTGCTCTCATAGGGAACCTGCACTTTAATGATATTTAAAGGCAGCCCCCATATTAACCAATGAGAGAGAGAGGCCTTGCAACATGAAAACCAAATTTGGCAGTATTTCACTGTTAGGACATGTAAAGTCCACAAGAACATTTCCTACCTTTAACATACACCTCGCCCTGCCCATGGGGCTACCTAGGCCTTCCTTAGGGGTGCCTTATATGTACAAAAAGGTTTGGGCCTGGCAAGTGGGTACACTTGCTAGGTCGAATTGGCAGTTTAAAACTGCACCCACAGACACTGCAGTGGCAGGTCTCAGCCATGTTTACAGGGCTACGTATGTGGGTGGCACTAGCCCCACTAGTAGCATTTGATGTGCAGGTCCTAGGCATCTCTAGTGCACTTTACTAGGGACTTACTAGAAAATCAATTATGCCATCTTTGGAAAAGCCAATTACACATACAGTTTCACATATGGAGCCCTTGCATTTTAGCACTGGTCAGCAGTGGTAAAGTAGTAACAAAAACAGCAAAAACACAGCACACAGCAACAACCTGGGAAGTAGAGGCAAAATGTAAGGGGAGACCACACCAAGGATGCCAGGTCTAGCAAAGCAGTAAGTGGACTGTGTGCTACATTTTTGCAAATGTTCTGTTACGTTCCTTCAAAACTGACAGTGATTTTATTACATGATCCACTTTGCGAACAACAATTTTTTTATGTTAGAGGTTTACTTCAGAGACTGTTCCTCTTTCTTACTTTGTGAGTGTGTTTCTGTGTACATTTTTAGATAGTAGTTCTGAAATCAACACTTGTGTGTTCATAGCCAGTGACTCTGAGGTACATGGATCAAGATTATGCATTTATCTGATAAAGATATTGATCCAGATTTGGTCAGGAATATACCTGGTCCATGTAATTGTCTTGAGTCCCCATCGCTTTAGGTCAAGTGTTTATTTCCCCCTTTCTATTGCTCAGATGTCAGCTGGACTTGAGTAAATATCTATGCCAGGCTTGTGAGTTATCTTCTCTGACGCTGCCTCTTGCCTATTTCTGTGACCTGCCTCATTGCTTGTTTTGTTGGGGGCTTTATGGCGCTGGTTCTAATGCTCGGCTGGACCTGGGATTGGTTCTGTATCTCTTGACCCCATGTGGTGTGGGCTGGATTTGGGCTTCCCTCTGTGCTCCCTACAAGGCAGGCCAAGTTGTTTGGATTTATCCTTCCCATTTCTTTATCATGGATTCGAGGATTATCCTGCAACAGTTGAGCATGAGCTTGGCTTCCCTTTGTGCATTGCTGGGTGGCCTGGACCTTGTGGGAAGAAGTAATTTGGCTCATCTTCCTAAGTTGCTTTTTTGTCCAACGCCCTCATTTTGTTTCATGTGTGTTTGAGTTGTGAGATGCTTCCTATACCCCACTGTGGCTAGGACTGGGTTGGGCCTCCAGGGTGTTGGCAGTTCCTTCCTTATCCTGTCCCTCCTTTTGGTGGAGATAGAGTGGTTGTTTTCCCTGTGCAATATGCAATGTCATGACTTATAATAATAATACATCCATGTTTCTTTTACGGGTACTCTCCCTATCCACTATTTTTGTGGGTCTGTTTGGTGTGCAGGTTGTTGGTGATCTGGGTCACATTCCTTATGTATTGTTGGGCTTGTGCTGGAATCTTCTATATGTGCTGCATTTTTGGATGTTTGCCTCTTTCGACTTTTATCCTGATATTTGTTTGGAGTACATCCCTACTCTGTGTGGGGTTACTTCCTTTTGGCTTGGCTCTTCTGTCCTCCCCTTCTCCTTGGTAGTACTTGGTGCTAGGAGCACTTGTTTTTTGGATTTTTGGATTTGACTGGTAAATTACCATTCTGTTAGTTGGGCTCCTCACACTTTACTTCCTAGAGTTATGGCTCTGCCTTCTTTTTGGCTTTCATCACCACCTCCATTTTGGGTTTGAGGTTTTGGTGGTCTGGCCTGCCCCTTATTTTCTGATTTCTGGGATGGGCTGCAATGTTTGTTCAAGAATGACGACTATGCCCTGTTTAGTTTGGGGTTTTCTGGACTTTCTTTTTTTTCTCCTAGGGTGTTCCTCTGACTCCCTATTGGATGTTGGGCTCATGCTTGCTGGCAGTGCTACTTGGAATCTTTTTCCTACTGGGCTTGTGCCCAATAAGATCCCTCTGCTGCTCCAGGAGTGTATTGAGATTGATGTGACGTGCCTTCTGTGATGCTCGCTTAGTAATTCTTGCTTGTTCTTTTCTGTAGGAAGAGACTTATTATGCTTTTCTTTGCAGCTTCATATAACTGCAAACTCAACCTGAAGTTATTGGAGCGCTTTACATGCGAATCAGTTACATTACATGAGGAAACCTTCATTTTTGTAGACACTGGGAGATTAGGTGATTTGCTCAGAATCATACGATGTGGAGCAGACACCGAGACTCAATACTAGTTCCCCAATTAAAAAGTTGACAGGTCTGCCCATTGCGTCACATCATCTCCCAGTCAACTGATCCTATGTTGTGTCCTGGACTGCCTCAAGGTTTTGTGATTCTGACTGACTGTTGGGCCTTGGAACTTGGGCCATGGTTCCTGTGATTGGTATGTTAGATTCTTCATTAATTTTGGTGTGGGTTTTGCGGGTGAACTCTCCTTGCACTCAGACAGTCAGTCATTCAGTCAATAAAACTGTATTCAATGTATTAAAATCATAAAGGCATGCAATAAATACTCACATAATCAATCAAACTTCTGGTTAAAATTAAACCTCCTTCTAACACTCATTACCAACACTCTAAATGAGATACTACAGGTGATTTAAACCAAGTACCAAATACAGACTGCAAAAAAATGCAATGGAATACAGACCTCAGGACTTCTATTAACCATAACATTTCCTTATTAAATGTGCATATCTAATAACTTTTAAAACTGCAGTGCAGATCCCTTGAGATTCCAGTGAGGACAGAAATCCAGGGCCATCAAGATATGGATTTGACCTAAAATGTCTTAATAGAGGAAGTATAAAAGCCTTTATTACCGAATGATAAAGTGCACAAAATAATAAAAAGTCAACAGTAGATGGACGTTATTATTATCACTTTGGCAGGACAGAAAATTTTGCACCCATCCACATTGTGAGGGATAGGTTACTGAGAAATGCACAGTGCCCAAAGGCAGTCTAGACAAATAAAATTGATGCTGAGTATTTAAAACAAATGACAAATAAAATTGCAGTACTTGGGTGGGTGTGAGATCAACATGTTCGGCAATAAATCGCTGTCTAGAAATCAGTATATGCTGATTTTCCTTTACCCTATCCCAGAGGGCCTACTTGATTTAAGCTTTCACTGATGGTAAACTATGAGCAGGATTATTGAAATGGGCAATCAAGCCTAGGTCATTAAAGGCATGTTTAACGCATTTGATCCATGGTATTTTCTCAACATTACATATAGACAGTCACCTAATATTTGTCTAGAAAAATCAAGTTCAGCAGTGCACCACACTTTAACCCATACAAACAGAGGGGGTAGGGCTATGTGGTCCTCGGGATAGTGCAAACCTACCTCTGAATGACAAAAAGAGGTTGACAAGCCCCTTGGAACCATCAAAAGCCTCCTAATTAAGGCATTATGGATAGGTTGTAACTCCGGGCAATCAGCATATCCCCAAATACCAGCCCTATATGTTGCAGCCAGGATGCATTCAGCTCTATATAATGCCATAATCTCTGTGACGAGTTCCTGGCCAAGTTTGGCTGCAAATCGAAAGAGCCCTTACATTACCCTATTGACTAGCTGAACCCTTATTGATAGAAGGGTTTTCCATTTAAGCTGGTTAATAAAGAGAATGCCCAAACATGAAATATTTGTGACCTTTTCCACCAAGTTTCCTTGAATATAAAAGGATTTTGTTTTCGCTGTTTTTGGTCAACAAACCATTACGTAAAAGATTAACATTTAAATCTAGCGTGGCCATAAAATCTACAAAAGCATCAAGAACCTGGCTGCAGGGTATTTGCTGTCCTTACCAGGAGGACAGCGTCATCAGCGTAACGGAGCGAAGAAATGGGAAAGTCACCCACCCTAGGGTAGTCTAAATTATTTTGTTGTAAGGAAGCTTCTAGTTCATTTAAATATACAAGGAACAGAAAAGGGGCAAGGATACAACCCTGACAAACCCCCTAACTTGAGAATATGTTGTCAGTACAATCACCATTAGCACCTACCAAATCTTCACCTGGATGTTCTGGTGTAATCTCCAGAGTAAGTTAATCAGGGGCTCCACTGCTCCCATACCCTCCATAAGGTTCCAGAGTTTGTTCCTGTTTACAATATCGGGAGCAGACAACAGGTCCATGAAGACCAGGTGCAATCATCACTCCATAGACTTGGTTCATTTGCTGATGATTAAGGCCAGGTTCCTGCTTTGTTCTACTGTTCCACTGCCTTGTCTAAAGCTGTATTGCATCCTTGATAATATGTTGTTTTCACTGGCTCATGCCTCCAAATGAGCTTAAAGGACTCTACCTAACACCTTAACAGTTGTGTCTAACAGGGAGATGGGTCTATAACATACAGGTTCATTTGTGTCCTCTTTTTTTTAAAATAGTCTTTTTCCATGTAGCGGGAAGTGGGCCAAGAACCATAGCCTTAAAAATATTTGTGAGAGTAGGAGCCCAAAGGGGAGGATTATTTTTGATACTATCTAACGGGACCCCATCGGGTCCTGGGGCTTCCCTACAGGTGTCCTGAGCTCTTTGCTGTTTTCACTTCCTTAACCAAGATAGAGTCCCTAAATCGTAGAGCCTGTGCGAGATCAGCTGATCTATAAGGGTCCACTTAATCACAGTTAAGTACTGTGCTTGAGGGATTAAACTTGAGCGGAAAATGCACTGCCCTTTCTGAGCCAGCAATCAGACAGTCAGTTTTAGAATCTGGATTTTCAGTAAAGTAAGGACGATTTACTACTTCCCAAATTCCTGCAAGTCCCTACGAGAACATGCTTCCAAGAGATTTGACCACACCTTCCTTCCCTTATTTCTAACATAGCCTTATAATGCCTCCATGTTGCCTTTACCAAGCCTCTATCTCTTGGGATGGCATAAAGGGCGTCTTTTAATTGTTTATGGTTTTTAATACAATTACTATCAAACCAGCGAAATAGCTGGGAAGGAAATAGAGAGCAGTTAGTTGTTAGCTCGGTTGACACTGCTTGACAGAGGATCTCAAAATCTTTGTTGTGCGAGACACAGAACCTTATGCTGACATTTTGCATGGTAGTAGGACTGTGTATGTGACAGCCTGAATACTGAAACCAGTGAGATCCACGTTGGTTCGTCCTAGCCCAACGTGGCACAAGGTGGAGGGTGAGGACAGCTTACTCAGATAGAGGATGTGTATTGTCTGCATTCCTCTTGCTGGAGGATGGAAACCCAGGCACTGAAGTGAGTAAGAAGGAGATGGTGCTACCTTTAGAAATTCTATGAGGGCCTTGATAGTAGGGGTCTGTGGGATTAGTTCTTCCTGAGCACTGTCATTTTGGGGGTGAAGGGTGGGCTGCAGTACAAGTTGTTGAAGGTGAGGATGTTTTTAGGTCAAGCATGTTCCTTTTGACTGTTTCCTATTAGGAACGCTGATGATAGTCATATGCAGAGAAATCATAGTTCATTTTGTCCATATTTTGGATACTCATGCTTGGAGCCTGCCCCATTGCGACCTGCTGGGCAGACATCACTTTACATAAAAGCTGTGTGTGGAAAGCAGCCTGGAAGTGACATTTGAAAGAGAACCTCCCCAAACAGGCTCTGAGGAATTATTATAAGGAGTTGGACTGTGGATCCACATTCCTGCTCTGAAAAATATGTATCAAAAGGGGGCTCAAACCACTCCACTTTTCTTCTGTCATTTCTTTAAGAGCTTCTATATAATAGGATTAGTATCTTGCTGATAGCCAGTATCCGAGAGGAAAGGGCACATAACCTGAAGTCTACTCTTTCTGCTGGAAGTGCTGAGGATCTGCTGATGGAGCCTGGAACCTGTCTGCTGAGAGAAGATAAGAATGTGGCTTGCCCAGCAGGAGGAAAGACTGTCCAGGAGGAGAGGCACAGCATGTTCCCAGCATGTGGAGCACCCACAGGAATCTGGTGAGTATAGAGTGGGAGCCAGAGGTGACCTGTGCTGCAAGTGAGTCCACACAGTCTGTTTGAGCAGGTCACAGTTAAACAGTATCACGATCACTCCAGAGCAAGGATTCCTGCCTCACCTGGCAGCCTCCCACAGGATTGAGAAATTGGTACACTGTGCAAGCAGGAGAAACAAAATCTATGTCGACACTGAAGCAGGAATTCAGGATCAGCCCAGAGTCCATAATTGCCAGCACAACACAGTCTGCCAGAGGCAAGGCATCACATCATTTTGGTGTATGGGGAATTTAACATCAAACAGGATGTCTCACTCGTTAACCTAGATGTTCTCCTCAATTCCCATGTCAGCAGCCCGATTTATTCAGCAATTTTGCCAACTTATAGATCAAGGAGAGAGGAGCCTTCTCGTCTTTTATACTTCACAACATCCCATGCCACCTTAATAAATCGACGCCTTCAGATTCACTCACGCAGAATATATCCTGATTCGGGGACCCTGTAAGCTTGATAGAATAAATATTAGTCAGTCTAGAAGATGGCCGCTGCTTGATGACCTTGAAGTGGAGAAAAGATCTGATGACAACGCCTCTAAGACTCCCATGAGGGAATCTCCTCTATATTTTGTCAAGAACTGAGAAATGGGAACCTATATTTAAGAACAATCATGAAGCCCATTGCCTGGTGGCACAGTTATAAGGTTAACTCTGGCTGCCGATCTAGTCTTCCTTCACTAGTGTTAGAGTGGGAGTTCTAATTAGAAATTATATTAATGAGTGTTATGTATTTTTAATAATGAGTTTATGTAGAAATGGATAACATAGAAAAATAATGCACGCATTTGGAAATGTGACCTCGAAGAATGGACACCAATGTTCCACCAATGTTCACGAAGTGTACTGATTAAACATTAATACTTATGAAATGTTGAAAATGTATTAGATTAATGTAGTAATATGTCATATTAAGGGTTATGACGTATGTTATTGTTTTATTAATTGTAGGCCTTAACTTAGCAATTGTCTTGGCCTAGTTTTGCCAGGCCTCACGCAGAAGCTGTATTTCTTAGAGTTAATAAAAATGCTGACAGAGTGAATTAAACTATGAAATGTCCATTATCTTGTTAAAAGTGCTTGGCAGAAACTTTTCATGAGAACTGGCTAACAGGAGATGATGTTCCTGCTAGTGTAACAAATTATGAGTAATGTGTGTGAGATGTACTTTCCCAGGACGAGAGCAATGAAGATACTGACTGGAGCTGAAGATGCAACAATATTGTTACCTGACAAGCTGGATGATGAGGACATTTTAAAGTGGACCAATCAACTTCATGAGAAGAGTGAAATATTAGAATTCATAGATTTGGTATAGAAATATTATTGGGTAAAGTATAAACGTACGAAGAACTGACTAACTGCTAAAGAAACCCAATGCAGACCCCGGAAACCTCAAGAACTACGGGCCCATCTCCCTCCTCCCCTTCCCTGTGAAGGTCATCGAGAAGATCGTCAACGACCCACTTCTTGGAGGACAACAACATGCTAGACATCTCCCAATCCGGATTCCACAGGAACCACAGCACCGAGATCGCACTCATTGCCGCTACCGACAACATCAGGATCATGCTCGACAAAGGCGAAACCGCTGCCCTCATCCTCCTAGATCTCTCGGCAGCCTTCGGCACTGTCTGACACCACACCCTGCGCACACGCCTCTTCGATGCTGGGATCCGCCAGAAGGCCCTGGACTGGATCACATCATTCCTCTCTGGCGGAACCCAGAGAGTCAACCTTCCTCCGTTCCTGTCTGAAGCCTCCACGACCATCTGCGGCGTGCCCCAAGGATCCTCTCTCAGCTCAACTCTCTTCAACATCTACATGGCTCCGCTCGCCAACATCATCAGATTCCACAGCCTCAAAATCGTCTTCTACCAAGACGACACCCAGCTGATCCTCTCCCTCACCAAGGACCCTGCCACCACCAAGACCAACCTCCACAACGGACTGCTTGCCATCGCCAACTGGATGAAGATGAGCCCCCTCAAACTGAACTCGGACAAGACGGAGATCCTCATCCTCGGGTCCAACCGCTCCGCATGGGACAACTCCTGGTGGCCTGCCACACTTGGAACAGCACCAACACCCACCACCCACGCACGCAACCTAAGTTTCATCCTTGACTCATCTCGCACCATGACCCAACAAGTCAACACCGTCTCATCCGCCTGTTTCAACACCCTCAGCATGCTCCGCAAGATCTTCAGATGGATCCCAACTGAAACTAGAAAGACGGTCACCCGCGCCCTCATCAGCAGCAGACTGGACTATGGCAATGCGCTTTACGCAGGATCAATGGCCAAGCTCCAGAAGAAACTGCAGCGAATACAGAACGTCTCTGCACGCCTCATCCTCAACATCCCTCGCCATGACCATATCACAGCTCACCTCAGAGACCTACACTGGCTTCCGGTCAACAAGAGGATGACATTCAAGCTCCTGGTCCATGCTCACAAAGCTCTCCACAACGCAGGACCTTCCTACCTCAACGAGCAACTTACCTTCCACGCTCCCACCCGCCAACTAAGATCCGCTAACCTCGTCCTCGCCAACGTCCCTCGCATCCGCCGGACCACAGCCAGCAGCAGATCCTTTTCCCACCTCGCCGCCAAGACGTGGAACTCCCTCCCAGCTCACCTACGACAGACCCAGGACCTCCTGACCTTTATTAAACACCTCAAGACCTGGCTATTCGAACAATAGCAGCCCTCCCCCATTCAGCGCCTTGAGACCCTCGCGGGTGAGTAGTGCGCTTTACAGATATTTGATTGATTAATTGATTGATTCACTAATAGAAAATTAGGGGATAGTTTAGGTGCCTTTGATATAACAAGGTGACAGATGAGAATTACTCAGACTTATTCAGATTTTGAGAGAAGAAGAGACTTTAGAGAAGAGATTCGAGATTCATTCTGTCATTGGGCTCATACTTTCTGACTGAGAGCCTTATGCTTTTCTGATCGACTGATGACCTGAGGACGAAGACTGATTCTGCTTGCTGAGCCATACTGTGGATAGGTAGATATGATGAAATGTGACTGTTATACATTTTATGCCTTTTCTTTCTAGGTACCAACTGCGCTGTTTTGACAGATCCATAGCTAGATGTTTTTTTTAAATTTGTGTTCTAAATTGTTTTGCATGAAGTCCAACATGCCGATGCTAATCTGACATTAGTTAAGGGTACCCACAATTGACTTAGGAATTACAGAGACTAATGATTGACGGGTTATCTTGCTGAAATTCTATGTCTGTTATTTCTTTGTCGCAACTGACTTTGCTGTTAATTTGCACTGTCACTCTAGAATGTATTGTGATTCAAGCTTTGATTAGATTGTGTTCCTTCCGCCGCTTTGGACAACCAGTATTGTTTTTATATATGTTTCATTTGATTTTGAGATTAATCTACATGACCTTGGTATTGTTAATATAAGGGAAATAAACTTACTAAACTTTACTAAAGGTGTGTTTTTTTATGACTGAGAGGTCATGGTGCATGACATTTACTGACTTCATTGATTATTGATTTTATTGATTACTAATGATTATTGATTATGTACTGGAGCTATGGTAAGAACTTCTTAATATGAGTCAAAAGGTTCATCGACCTATTCGCACCCCCTTGTAAGTTTACTTAAGGTCTGACGTGCTAACACTAGCAACTCTAGGGCAAAGAATGTTCGGAGACCCGAAATCTTCATGGTCAGAGGCCAATTCATAGTTCAAAATCCTAATTAAACTATTCCAATAGAGAAGTGCTGCAGTTTGTTTCACCTTGTAAGTTTACCCATAGGAATTACTAATCGAACATTGGTAGAATATGGAATGCAGTAAATTAAATCTCTATCCATTAACCTAAAAACTAGGCATGTCACTTCAGATGGTCAAATTTGTCCAAAAACTTTAAGGCAGGAGTATTAGACTCTTATAATTTTTTTTTTTAAGTCTTCTCCATATACAAAGTTATGGGAGCATTGAGAAGCAAGAACACCAGGCATGTTTGGGCTCCAGAGGGAGTGTTAAGAAATCTGGAAATCAGTATCGCTCCAGACTCTTGGTTCAAATACTTCCCACCGTTGTACAGTGCTACCAGCCATGGAACATCTATTAATACAACCAGTGATCTTTGGTAGTCAAGGAATATTACTTGAAGGAGACCTTAAGACCCCCCCGATCACATCAATGGGGAATGCTTCACTGCACAATTAATTCACGAAGGCAGCAATTCTTAGTCAGAAACAAAACAAGGCCCCCTGCCCTGACAGAGTACCAGCTAGTATATTTTGATCCGACCTCAGTTTGGGAACCTATTTTATTATGTGCTTACAATGCAAATTGGCAGTAGGAGACTATCCTGGCCATGTGGAAAAGTGTGATTATTGTACCACTTCACAAGAAAGGACAGTAGAACGATCCCGCCAATAATTGACCAGTCCCTTGCTTGATGCAATTTGGTAGATTTACGAGAAACTTCCACATACCAGTTTGGATAAGTGGATTAGTGACAACTGGATCATGAATGTCTCATAAGCAGGTTTTAGAAAAGGCCAGGGTACTACAGATCGAGCCCTGCAGCTATGCAACATTGGCCTGAAATACACTTCTATCAGAAAGTCAAGGCTGTACATGACATTCATTGACCTTAAAATGGCCTTTGACACCGTCAATTGTGAGGTTGTCTGGCAGACACTATAATCATTGAGTTGCCCTGAAAAACTAGTATCGGCAATCAAAGTCGTCTATAATAATAACACAACTTAAGTCAATCAATCAATCAATCAATCATAGGATTTATAAAGCGCACTACATACCCGTGAGGGTTTCATGGCGCTGGTGGGGGACGACGGCGAGGGCGAGGTTAGAGGAGCGGAGCTGACGGGTGGGGGTGTAGAAACTGAGGGGGTCATTCTGACCCTGGCGGCCGGTGGCCGCCAGGGCCACCGACCACGGGAGCACCGCCAACAGGCTGGCAGTGCTCCCACGAGCATTCTGACCGCGGCGGTTCAGCCGCGGTCAGAAGCGGAAAGTCGGCGGTCTCCCGCCGACTTTCCGCTGCTCGGGGGAATCCTCCATGGCGGCGGAGCGCGCTCCACCGCCATGGGGATTCTGACACCCCCTACCGCCATCCTGTTCATGGCGGGAAACCCGCTTTGCAGACACTGAAATACGCGACGGGTGCAACTGCACCCGTCGCACCCCTGCAACTACGCCGGCTCAATTCTGAGCCGGCGTCCTCGTTGCAGGGGCATTTCCTCTGGGCCGGCGGGTGCTCTTTTGGAGAGCGCCCGCCGGCCCAGAGGAAATGTCTGAATGGCCGCCGCGGTCTTTTGACCGCGGTGCGGTCATTCAGCGGCGGTACCTTGGCGGACGGCCTCCGCCGTCCGCCAAGGTCAAAATGACCCCCTGAGTCTGTTGTTTAGGTAGGCTGGTCCAGTGTCGTGGAGCGCTTTGTGAGCGTGGGTAAGAAGCTTGAAAGTGATCCTTTTGTCCACGGGGAGCCAGTGAAGGTTTCTCAGGTGGTGGGAGATGTGGCTGTGGCGGGGTACGTTGAGGATCAGTCGGGCAGAGGCGTTTTGGATGCGTTGGAGGCGTAGTAGGTCTTTCGCTGGGATGCCTGTGTAGAGTGCATTGCCATAGTCCAGCTTGATGCTGAAGAGGGCCTGTGTCACTGTTTCTGTCGGGATCCACTTGTAGATTCTGCGGAGCATGCGGAGTGTGTTGTAGCAGGAGGAGGAAACTTCGTTGACCTGTTTAGACAAGGTGAGGGAGGAGTCGAGGATGAAGCCCAGGTTGCGAGCGTGGTCGGTTGGTGTCGGTGGGGTTCCTAGTGCAGTGGGCCACCAGGAGTCGTTCCAGGCGGAGGGGGTGGATCCGAGGATGAGGACCTCTGTTTTGTCTGAGTTCAGTTTCAGATGGCTGATTCTCATCCATTCGGCAATGGATTTCATCCCCTCGTGGAGGTTGGTTTTGGCGTTGCGCGGGTCTTTGGTGAGTGAGAGGATGAGCTGGGTGTCGTAGGCGTAGGTGAGAATGTTGAGGTTGTGTTGTCGGGCCACTTGTGCTAGGGGGGCCATGTAGATGTCAGATACAGCTCAAGAGGAAAGGTAAGTGCCAGCTTTGACATCAATGTTGGGGTCAGGCAGAGATACTTTTTGGCTCCAGCCTTGTTCAATATCTTTACTAATGATGTAGATAGTTATTTGAAGGCCCTAAACCTCAATGTGCCAGTCTGTGGCGATCGCAAAATGGGAATCTTGCTATTTGCTGATGATTCAGTGATTTTCTTATGTACTGAGATGGCTATGCATCAACTCCTTAAGGCATTTGAGTGTTATTGCAGTAACAAGAAGCTTCAGATCAACACCGCAAAAACAAAACATATGATCTTAAAGAACAGTGCAAAACTCAGGAGTGTTTTCAAAATGTATAGAATTCCTCCAGGGTGTGTGGGTCACTACAACTACCTTAAGGGGAAACTCCAACACAAAGTTGCCCTGGTCTGCCCACTTGCTAAAAAGCGAGGCCACATTGAGCCAGCATGCCAGTGGAGTTCTCAGTTTTGCAAAAAGGCAGGGTCACATATTAAAAGGCCCTGCACTTGAAGCATATCAAGTGCAGGCCATTGGCAGCAGGGTCCTATGGGGCAGAGCTGTGGGGCTATGAAAACCATAAGGGCCTGACAAGAGCGGAGAACTGGTTTTTATGCCAACTCCTTTTTTTGGCCCGAGGACTCCAATGGATGCATTGAGGCTTGGGCTGGGCCTTAAATCTGTCGAGCAGCATGTAGCACTATGGCCCCTCCTATACTGGATAAAAATTTGGACAAAACCTGTGCTGAGGAACTATTTGGATACTATGCTGGAGCTCTAGACTTATTAGAATTTAGCAAAACTACCTTGGCACAATCGTAGGCCTTCACAATGAACACCTTAGGCTGCTCAGAATCTTGGTTCAAACCTGAAAGCCTGACTGCAACAAGTGGGCAGTTGGTAAACTCTTTCAGGTTTACAATCTTAATCATCTGAAGGGGAAGATTGCATCTTATTTCCAGATTTTCAAACTCTTTCCTAAATTTGAGCCATCTCGGAGTTGATCTATCCAGGCTGAAAAGGGCTCAATATGTCAGATTTAGATCAGGCAGTTTGTCAGTGAAACCTTTAACTATGCACCTAGAAAAATGGTGGTGGTAGCCCACCCGCCTGCAGTTGTGTGTTTGGGGTGTAGAGTTTGTTACACATGTTGGGTTGTTTTGCTCTTTTACTTGGAAGGCTAGAAGGTTTTACCCTGGTCCGCTCTTTATTACCTTGGCATTAGACATTGCAGGGTTGTTTTGGTTTTATGTTTGCGCACAGACTCCGAAAAAATCTTCAACCAAGTTTCTTCTTATATTTATATTTGTTGTGTGGAGAACCACTAGACTGCCAGGTACTGCCAACAGCGAGATCTTAGGCTCATGAGGAGAGTCATGTTCTATCCAGTTCTGCTGTTGCTTTGTTTAAAGTTTCATCATGCAGCTGCTAGTATTTTTATGCTTACATCCGGAAGAGCTGATTTTATATAGTGGGATATTCCTATGAGTATTCGGTCAATACTCTTACAATCTGGTTTCAACACTCAAACCAGTAGAATTTGCACATAATTCTGCACAGAACTTTCGAAGCATTAGCCCAATACATCATGGATTATGTGTTTTTAATTGAGGTTAGCAAGCCGGTTAGATGGCACCTTAGCCTGGTATTCAACTATGCACTTGTGATATAAACTAGCACTAGCTGTATTTATTAACAGAAGCACTTTATTAACCTGCCGTATTTTTAAATATGAATGGCTTTACATGGGAGGTGGCCTCTTTCAACCTTTTTGATATTCAATCACTGTCATACGTTGTCTAAGTTTAACTTAGTATTGCATATTGCATGGCCTGTTTTTTCAGTCTGAAATACTAAAGTTACTTCTACTTCTATAATTGTCATATAGACAGCATTCGACAAGAAAGTCAGCTAGGAGGCTGCAACTGGTATGTCTGATCATTGTTTTGCAGCCAGCCACAAGGATCACTGCCACTGAAGATTGGTGTGAGTGAGAGGACATGCCCACTGAGTCTGCCCTGTGAACCCTGACCTAACATGGTTGCTGCTATAGACCAATGAAAAAAAGACCAGCAGACCAGCACCATGGGAGCGCACTCCAATGCCATACAGCCTGAACAGCAACACAACCAAGAGCAGGTAAACATGGGGTGAACTTTTCAGAGTCACAATGACATCATTAACTCTGGTTTGAGTACAACTTCAACCACCCTGGAGTCCAGTAATTGCTGTCTGACCTTTGGCCCAAAGAATGGGGTATGACAGGCAAAATGTAAATCATATTCATACCTGTGTTTTTTTTGTCTGTTACAGGCCATCACCTAGCAGAAAGTATTTATAGCAATTCATAAGTATCCATAAGAAAATGTACAAGCTGTGCATGGAATAAAGTATGGAGTGGACCAATGAGCTCACTGATGATAGATGGGCTTCAAACATTTCAAAGGGTTGTGTCTTTTGCTGCTAACAAGAGGTTTGATTCCCTGAGAGTTTTTCAAAACTTTGTGTGCACTAGATTCTAAAACTGGTAATTCACTGCTATCATGAAGCAACATTTGATAACAAAACCCATTACCAACTGTTGCTTTGTGATAGAGGCCTTCCAGACGAGGTTGAACGGGCACGCTGAGAGCCTATAACCGCAGCACTCTTTGTCTGCTTTGATTGAAAGCATAAAACACAGCTGAAGGATGGGGAAACAAGGCGGGGAATGTTGTGGTGATTGGCTAAAGATGCAGATGAGGTATTGTTTTCACAATTGGGTCATAGAGGAAAGGCCATTTTAAGTGTGGCTCCCCCATTACTCCTCTGTCCCTTCGTAGCAGGTAAAAGCTGGGGCAGTAGCAGATAACTTTGGGGACCACACATAACATAAAATTATAGATAGGTAAAAGTGAATTACGGGGATGTTTTTAAACTCAGGTTCTGAGTAACATCATGGAGAACTCTTGTTGTCAATTTGATGTCACTGAGCTGTCCTCAATGAAAAGCATTTACTGGTATCCATTTGCTCCTGATTATGCAAACCAAGACTGCGGGTTGATCTTCACAAATGCAGTCATCTAGACATCAATATGATTTTATAATATGTGCCCGTAATCATTATAAATGTTTTGTATTTCTTTCTTCTTGACACATGCCTTTGTTTATTTAAGGACAGCATCTTCCAATACTTACCCTGCCTGCCTCTTCTTCTTCTGATATTGCAATACATGTATGGTAATATTTGAAATAACAAGTGCATTGGCTCCTGCTTCCTGTAGAATGACCTCAGTGCCTGCTTCCAGATGATTATTGCCAGAACAAGGAAAGCATCAACTTACTCTGTTTATCTTGTGCATGTTCCATGTTTAACTTTAGCAACTATAATTTGGATTATTGCTAAATCAACACTCTCACATTTATTTCTGTCATCAGTGATGTGCCATCATCTTACGGACCATCATATTGTAGTGCCAGATAAAATCACTCTGTGGACACCAGCTCATTTAGCTAATAGTAGATAAGTCAATAGTTCTGTGTTTGCACAAGAATTCCAACTGCAAATGGCAGACGATGAGTGGCTCCAATCATGTGGCACTCTTGAATAGGGTGAGTGACTAACATAGGTGAACAGTTCTGTCTAGCAAGATTAATATACACCCAATAAGCCAATTCACATTTCCATGTGCATACTATGGGCCTGATTTCAATCTTGGCAGGAGGGTACACTGTCACAAATGTGACAGTTATTCTTGCTGCCATATCACAATCCTCATAGGATATAATAAAATTGTAATACAGCGGACCGGACATCCGTCACATTTCTGACAGAGTAACCCCGTCTGCCAGAAATCAGGGCCTATATCTAGAGCTTCCTTTAATGCTTTATCTATCCCAGATTCATTTTTTACTTTTGGTGACATCATTTATATGTGAAGACCTCATTTGTTATCATGAAGGCATCATGCTGAACACTCTCAGTATGGCTGATCTCATTAGAGATCCTGTGTGAAGTCATGCTGTACTCCCTTAGAATGTTTGGGTTACATTTGCTCTACTGCATGACCTGGGCTTGCACTCTCCTTATCCTGGTCGAATCTCACCTGTGGTGCAGAGTGGACCAATTTTGCACTCTCCCTGATCTATCTAGATTTTATATGGGTTTAACAGCAATCTCCTGTTACACTTCTTGCAGTATGGATGGAGCTGAACTATTATCTTTTGTGACATCATGCATGCCAATCTGCATCTGGACCTTGACAGACTGACCACGATGCATTCAATGGAGTGACGCATCACAGATATGTCGTCCGACTTGTGGCCAGCTATGGGCATTGCTTGAGCAATACTGTAGAATATGCACAGGAAAGCAAACAGGAAAGAGAGGTGTTTGATGACGTGGTCCAGCACACTTTCTTCCCAAGTTTTCAAATTCACAGCTTGGTACTGCAGCGCCCACATAGCGAAGAGCAAAGCCCAATGATGAAGCATCCATCCTAGTGGGTGAGGGCTTGTGGACCCTGTAATAGATACCCTTATTGACCACATGATTGGGATCCGTCTGTCGCCAATTGAGATTGAAAAACCCTGAGGAACGGCAAACCCAGTTGATTTATTTAGCTTAAGAAATGTGCCCACTTTCATTAAAACTTTGGAAAGAACTATAAACCTGCAAAATGCAAGATTTGGAACTACATTTCCTACAGTTTTCAGCCACCCCAGCAGCGCCACAGCATGGATTTGCTAGTAAGCAAATGTTTTGAGGAGCAGCTTTTGTGAATTAACTACAAGAATGAAACTATGTTTCAAAGCAGACAGATTAAAGCCAAGGGACCCTCAACAGTAAATTGAGTAAATTCTCAGGAAGAAGTGGCAAGGCAGAAGTAAAGGAACTGTAATGGAAATACAACTGTGCCCTCTCCTCCTCAAAAAAATATATCGAAACCAGTACAAATTGGAAACCTTTATCAGTACAGGTGAGCAGTTTTTTCACCTACAAACATTTTTGAAGTTCCAGATGTTCGCCTTTCATTATGTTTGCAGGCTTTCTTGATTTACTTTCAACTTTTCCTGTGAAAGCTGTTGTTAGGATTTGAGAGAATTTTAATCTATTTTAAGATAATTTGTACTCTAAGTAAACTCACTGGACCTAAAATGTACATTTTGCTGACCTGAGCTTTTCAATGCACTGCAGTATTGCCCAAAAGAATAAGAAAACAAGCTGTTTTCTCTCAGTATGTCTTATGCAAAAAAGATCTTTGTTTTGACTATATTGCTTTCTTCTTGGTCTGGTTGCATCTCAATTGAGATTGATATTAACACACTGATAGTTCAGCAATTCTTTTGTTTTATTTATTCCAGCAAAAGTACTGTTCCTCATGTGTTCATGGCTGCTCCGGTACATTCACTCAAAAGTGAAAACCCTTTCTTTATAGGATCAATTGGTCTGCAGCCAGTTTCTGTTATAAACAGTTCACTCTACAATGGATTGATCACACAAAAAGTTCCACATAGTTCCTGCGGGTTGGGAAGGGTGTGTAATACAGCATAGATTTTAGCTCCACCTCTCGTGTCACTAAAGTCATTATACTGTGAAAAGTTTGTTAATGAACATAAATAAGAGAAAAACGAATGCAAAAAGCTGCACTGACACCCACTTCAAATGTGCACTTTGCTTGGATTTCACAGTTCCACAAAGGTGCCTTTTTATTTGAATCACACGCTAGAAGGTTAAAGTTTATGCTAAAATGTGATTTAGGCTCCAAACTAATAGCTTATGTCTAAGGGAATTTAAATTTCTTGTGTTTAATGAACGATAAACGGCTTTGAAAATACGTACAAATGTGAAAATCCAGTTCTCTATTACATCTAATGCAATGCAATAACAAAGCTTTTCCAATTTAAATTAAATGTTTTACTTATACTGATGAAGTATTATTAATGATGAATTTACAAAGTCTGCATATTATGTGTATTATTAACAAGTGTTGGACTTTTCATCCTTGGTGTGGTTTCCCCTAACTTTTTGCCTCTGTTCCCAGGTTGTTGATGTGTGCTGGACTCTGTTTTTGCTGTTTTTGTTACTCTGGGCACTTTATCACTGCTATCCAGTGCTAAAGTGCAAGTGCTCCTGTATAAGATGTGTATGTAATTGGCTTTCCATGATTGCCATGTTTGATTTACTGGTAAGTCCCTAGTATAGTGCACTAGAGGTGCCCAGGGCCTGTAAATCAACTGCTACTAGTGGGCAGGTAGCACTGGTTGTGCCACCCACATTAGTAGCCTTTTAAACATCGTTCAGACCTGCCACTGCAGTGTCTGTGTGTGCAGTTTTAAACTGCCCATTCGACTTGGCAATTGTACCCACATGCCAGGCCTTAACCTTCCCTTTTCTTTTATGCAAGACACCCCTAAGGTAGGCCCTAGGTAGCCCCATAGGCAGGGTGCAGTGTATGTTTAAGGTAGGACATATACTAATGTGTTTTATATGACCTGACAGTGAAATACTGCCAAATTCGGTTTTCACTGTTGCGAGGCCTGTCTCTCTCATAGGTTAACATGGGGCCTGCCTTTTAAAATGATTAAACCATAGATTCACTTTGGGAGCAGATAGACATGTGGAGTTTGGGGTCTCTGAGCTCACAATTTACAAATACATATTTTAGTAAAGTTGATTTTAAGATTGTGTGTTTTCTTGCTTAAACCATCCTGTGACTCTGCCTGTTCATGCATTCCCTGGCTGAATCAGTTTGACAGTTGGGCTGTTTGGACCTCTCTCTAGACAGTGACACAAAGGGAGGTGGGATGTAGCCTGCATATCCTGATAAGCCAGCTGTGCTACGAGGGGGGAGGAGTGGCCACTTACACCTGAAAGGGCTGTGCCTGCCCTCACACAATGCAGTCTCCAACCCTCTGATGTGTGTCTGGGGCCTGGCCTGGGCAAGGCAGGATTTCATAAACAAGAGAGACTTTCCTTTGAAGTGAGCCTACTTCAAAGGCCAAAATGGGTATAAGAAGGGCACTCAAAATCACAGACTTTAGATCACTTCTCGACATCAAGAGGAACCTCTGCCTGGAGAAGAGTTGAAGAGCTGAGGAGAAGTGCTGCCCTGCCTGAGACATTGCTTTGTGGAGCTATCCTGCAGTTGCTGCTTCTGCCTGTGCAAGAGGACAAAGACTGGACTTTGTGTGCCTTCCTGTTTGTGAAGAAATCTCCAAGAGCTTGCCTCCTGTTGTTGAAGTCTCAGGCCAATCATAGACTTCTCCTGCCAGCACCTGGACTCTCTGCTGAGACTCCTGCCCTGCCAAGTGGTGCCCTATCCAGTTCCTGGGGCCTTGGAAGGTGAAGCGGGCAGACTAAGATTAAAAATCCAAGCACAGACCGCCATGCAGGGAAAATATCAACGCACCTTAAGAGACGCGGCTGAAAAACGACGTGCCTCCAGCTTCGCTGCAGAAATCGACGCTTCACCTACATCGTGGCTGGAAAATTGATGCACGGAGCTGGAAGAACGACGCGCAACCGCTGCTGACAGAGGCTGTTAACCTCGCAACCTACATTGTGCGGTTTTGCTGATACCGTGTGGCTGAAAAAAGACGCAACACCTGTCCGGACCTGAGTGCTGCCCGGATCAATGCATCGCTCCCCTGCGGGGAAAAAAAACAAGGCAAACCGACCTGACTGGAGAAGGAGAAATGATGCACGGTCTGTATTGCGGGTGAGAAATCAACACACCACTTGCCTTTTTCGATGTACACTCGCCTGTGTGTGTTAGTTTGATGCTACTCAGGTACTTTTCAATGCCAGCAGTGTTTTACCTGTTTTCTCAAGCATTTAAAACTCTTTTTGCTTTTTAAATTAATAACTTGACTTGTGTATGTTGGATTTTTGTCATTTTGGTCTTGTTTGGTTTAGATCATGGTTTTCTGTTATTCTAAACCTGTGTTGTGTCATTTTGTAGTGTTTTTATTAAGTTACTGTGTGCGTTGGTACAAATAGTTTACACCTAGCTCTCTGAAGTTAAGCCTGTCTGCTCGTGCCAAGCCACCAAGTGGTTGAGCGGGGCTTAGCTGGGGGTGATTCTCCTTTACCCTGACTAGAGTGAGGGTCCTTGCTTGGACAGGGGGTAACCTGACTGCCAACCAAAGACCCCATTTCTAACAACAAGTATTATCAATTGCATTTTATAGTATACCTAAGTCCTACAAAGCATGCATTTCTCACTCATGTAGAAGTGTGGAATTATTATTCCCTAATGGAAGTCTTCTTCCAGATTTCGTTCCGCAAAGCAAAGTCCCACTTGTAAAAAGTCTATTGTTTAACTATGGAAGAACTGTACCCATTTGCCTTTGAGATTTTTGTAGTGCAGGAACATGGACTGAAATCTATACATTTGTTTTGGTCTATTTAGAGACACACAGAAAGGAGATGTCCCGAAAATGTTGATCTGTTGCAACCTGAAGTCTGATGATTGATTCTAATTGGATGATGCCTCTTCAACATAAAATGGAACGACACCCTGGACAAATCAAAGTGTTTCATGTGGATTAATATAGTATTGGTTGATCAAACGTTGCTCAGTGTAGAGCAGAAGCAGCTCTTGTCTTGTCTTGGTCAGAGACAAACACTTTCCTGATGCTTGCCATATGCCTTGCGGACCAAATGTTTTGCTGATGAAGATTCCCTGAATGCTGTATCCCTTGAAAAGGTATCTTACTCTCTGCCTTTTGCCATTGCCTCTTGAAAAGTCATTTTAGATTAGGAACACCATTAGGCTGACACTTCCTATTTTATTATTCCTTTTAGTTAGTGTCCTGTAGCCCGAGTTATTATTTTTCCAAATATTTTTGTCCTTTTTATATTTTTATATTTTTCTCGCATGTGTTCACTCCACACATGTATTTCCCTAATTTAGTTAGCTGTAGGGTTGACCTATGCCCAGCCAAAGATTTGAACCTGCTAAATTTGTATTGACTAAATGATTGTGCAATCTGAGCAGCGCTTGTCTTCTGTGTTTCAGATATTTCTATTGACTTTCTATACCATTCATCTTGACTGCTTAGTTTTGTTAATGTAAGTACGCCTTAACGTATTTCATCCCCTTGGGCAACGGTGATTATGTATCTCGATAACTTGGTTTTGCACCTGATCTACATGACTATGAGCTTGTGTTTGTAATAACATTTTGAACTAAATTCCTGATTGGACTTTTCCTTCTGTAGCCACATTGGTCATGGTGTCTAAATTATTTGGGGTGGTGGTTGAAGTAATTGTTGATGGTTCACCACACATCTTTCTGGGTCCAAAGGTCCATCAACCTCATTGTGCATTTGATTTCATTGAAATGCGTCCTCATGTGTATGTGTGTGTGTGTGTGTGTGTCTTGTTGCACAGTCCTCTTTTTAGATAGTCTTTGAGCTATTTGGATAACAATATGTGTCCATAGTGGTTCATGTTGCCAATCCACAGACCCAGTTAATGTGTTGAATCTACAAAAATTTTGAGCTGCTTTCATACTTGTTTTAGATAATACATTGTTTGTAGTCCCTGTAAATAGTATTAGTATTCTGCACCAGAGAAGCCCGCCCAGACGTGTAATTAGGCAACATATTTGACTTTGTTTTTTTAAGATGTGTTGCTGTTTTCAAAGCGTCGTGTGGAAGAAGCACACTTATCACTATGAACCGAGCCAACCTTTGTTAAGCTAGCCCGGGGGCATGGGCGGAGAGAAATGTGGTGCCCTTGCTGATGGCAATGAATTAAATAAGGCAGCAGGAGGTCCCTTTTGTGTTCGTTATTCAGTACTTGGATGAGCAGCGACTAGCCCCTGAACTCAAACACCCCCCCCGGAATTCTCCCAGTTCACCAAAATCACTTATAGTTTAGCTGCCCCACCCAGATGATGGTTTTGTTGATTTGTGTCAGCAGGGGTCAGAGGGTGATACGAGGGCAAGGAAGGAAGCTAAAGTGCTATTTAAAACATCATCTACGATATGATAAAGAAGGACTAAAAGCACTTCAAACTGGCAAATCAGACAGAAATAAACAGAAATGGACATGGACAATGCTGGAGCAAGATGAGAAGGGGTCTGCTGCTGCTGGCATAACAATGCACCCAGCTCAATACGCCCCTCAGAATATTGGCACCCAAGGCGGGGGCCCAGCTCACCCATCCTAAAGTCCAGCCCTGACTGTGAAGTCTCATCTGTGAAAAATAGGTTTTTAAAATGTTCCCAGATGAAAATCTACATTTTAAGTGAGCTTTTCCTTTTTGGTTTTGTGTACCATAGCTGACTATCTGAAACAAAAAAGGTACACAGTAGATGGAAGTTGCGTTAGTTTGGATGTGCACTGGACTTTAATAATAATACATGTTCCTACGCAAATTTCATTTAATTTCACTTATGTTCCGCAGGACAAAATTCCGGGTAGTCCCAAAAGAATTGCCACCTCTTTTAGAACAGTGTAATTTGCACTTCATAGCGAAAACAGAGAATGTATTTAAACACACAAGTGATTTGTTGGTCGATACCACTAACTAAAAGTAGAAGCCCATGTTTAAACAACATTGATACCATTCTGTCCAACTTTGTGCTATGTTTGGCAAGAGACAGACTGTCCAAGAATCCCATTCCAGCCTCCTCTCTTTCCAACATGGATATGGAGATCTAGTATCTTGCATAGGTGAATATCAGTAAATAAGGTGTGAGACAGCCTGGATGATGAAGCAACAACTGGTGCTTTTTATCAGGGCAGCAGAAAAGATTGCATTGCCCTTTGTCATCAATCAACACAAGGCATCACCCGCCCCTTTAGATCTTCCATGACAGAGAAACCAATGGCTGGGAAGAAGAGGGTACCACAGACCTACCACTGCAGTGGTTTCCAAAACTTTAGATTCAACAGTTTCTGTAGAAGAATGTTTTTTCATCTTTGTAGTGACAAGTCCACCAGATAGTAGTAAAATGTACCGTTTTGGATCACAGCTTATTATGTCAATCCATATCAAGATCCAGGTAAGAATAAGCTTTTCCCCAAGCCTACATACCAGAATGCACATTTGTCTCCCAGGAGACAAGCAGCAAAAGGAAGGTAAGCCAGCACAACACTTCGCCCCCCATAATAAAGTACAGACACAACAATATGATAAACAAAGTCAACACAAAAGAATAATGGTCATTAGAAAGCTTCACATAAACATAAATATAATAAGTACGCTTAACATGAATATGTTGAACAGGCATAAAATACAGGAAAGAAATAAGAAGGCATTACCCCAAGACACAATCCTTTAACATTCCAGGTTGTACAACTTCTCTTCCCAGTCAGGGGGTCCAATTCAAATATTCCTGAGTACCATTGTGAATAACTCCCTTATTCACTTCCACTGCTTCATGCACATACCTTTGGTTCACATCACCACAATCAAAACTCTCATAATCTTCATCCCAAAGCCAAACCTTAACATGACCATCCACCAGACTCTATTGTTCCTTTCGTCACACAAGTATTTAGTTATATTTAACAGGTTTACTGAAATGTCAAATTTTACCATCACTCAAATTGATCGAATGAAAACATTTTCTGCACCACCTGCAAAGGTTCACTTACTGTGATCCTCTTTGAATTTGGTAGCCACTTTGACACGCACCCAATCACCCCCTTCCAGGATCACCTTGTTAACACCATGTTTACGATTATAATATACCTTATAAACGTCTTGAGCTTTCTTCATGTTGACAATGACAACAGAGTTAGACAATTCCTTCTGTTGATCTCCAGACAATCAAGCAACATTGTCATTAGTAAAGGGCTCCCTGCTTCTCAACACTCTGAAGGGACTATGACACACATGATGGGTGTGATCTGGTATGCACAAAACAATTTATTACGTTCTTTTTCCCAACACTTACCATTGTAAATGGGTATTTCCACACTCCCCATTATCATTCTGTTAAAGCGCTCAATGGTGCCATTCCTACCAGGATGATTAAGTAAGGGGCGCTTGAATATGAGGGCAGCCCTGGACAAAAATTCCTTAAAACTCTCTTAAGACACAGATGGGCATATTTACAAGAAACTGGTGTATCAGTGCTGATGTGCCAGTTTTCTTGCATCGCCCCTGCCCCACCTAACAGCACCAAGGATGTGCCATATTTACAATACGGCACACCATGGCGGTCATTAGGACAATAGCATCAGAATTGTTTACGCTATTGTTGCGCTTTGCTGCACTAGCGTCATCATTTTTGACGCTAGTGCAGCAAAGTGCAGGGAGGTCCATAGGTTGCGATGAGTTCGTCATTTTAACACCTGCTTTGAGCAGGTGTTAAAAATCACGTCAAAATGGCGCAGTGAAATCTTGTATTTTCAGTGCGCCATTTTTGCAATCTTCTAGGCCAAGAACACCCCCCTTGCATACATTAAGCCTGGTGCAGGCATAATGTGGTGCAAAGGGGTGCAAAGTGGAGCACTGTGAGCATTGCACTACTTTGTAAATATGACGTGGCTTTAAAGCCTTCTTAACACCACATTAGCATAAAATAATTATGCTAATCAATCAATCATTGTATTTGTAAAGCACACTACCCACCCATAAGGGTCTCAAGGTGCTGAGGGGAGGGTGGGGTGCTGCTACTGCAGGCTGTGAGGTCGGGATTGGTGGTTTTTGGGCGAGGCTGGTGTTCAGCTGGTCTTGGCTGACTTTGCTCCAGTTGCGGCGGGGGATCTGTTGGGTGCGGTGGTGCACGGTGGGTTTACGGAAGGTGAAGTGGATGCAGCGGTGGTCGGTCCATGGGAGTTCAGTGGTGTGGCTGAAGGTGACTTGGGGGCTAGCGGAGAAGACAGGGTCCAGCGTGTGGCCTGCGGAGTTTTAGGAGTAGTGACGAGTTGTCCGAGTCCTAGGGTGGCGAGGTTGTCAATTAGGGTGGTGGAGTTGGGGTTGTTGTTATTCTGCAGGTGAAAGTTCAGGTCGCCGAGGAGGATGTAGTCGGCGGAGGCTAGGGCGTGCCTGCTGACAAGGTCGGCGATGGAGTCGCAGAACTGAGGCCTTGTTCGGGGGGGTCTGTAGATGAGAGTTCCTCTGAGGGTGGTGTGGATCTGGAAGTGCAGGTGTTCGGCGGTGCTGAGGGTGTCGTTGGTGCAGGTCGTGACTCTGATGGTGTTCTTGTGGATGATAGCGATCCCGCCTCCGACTCCGTTGGTGAGATCCCTGCAGGTGATCTTGTAACCATCCGTAATGGCTATGGTGATGTCTGGGGCCGAGGAGGCGTTCATCCAGGTCTCCTTCAGGAAGGCGACGTCCGGGGTGGAGGTGTTGAGCAGGTCCCAGAGTTCGATGGCGTGTTTGCGTGCGAAACGGGTGTTTAGTAGGATGCATCGGAGGTAGTTGCAGTCTGTCTCGGCGGGTGGTTTGGCGATTTGGAGGCTGGAGAAGCTGCAGTTCCGGCAGGTGAAGGGTCCCTGGGTGTGCTTATGGGAGGCCAGGGAGCAGGTGTGTGCTGGTCCTAATGTGATGCGGAAAGGCACCAGGGGCTGGCAAATATGCCCCTAACTGTGGACTGCTATCACAATTATTAAGGAATACCTTCTCTGAGGAAGTCAAAATGGATGAGGCATCCACTTTAGTGAAAATTTCAGTCTTGGGTCACTTGGAGAACAAATCCATCAATACCACCATATACTTGCAAACACCATTCAAATCTAATATTGGCCCTCAAAATGTCTACAGCCGATGCTTCCCATGGACCATCCACTGTTTCCACTTTTGCAAGTGGCCTCTAAAGACAACCCAAGAATTGTTAGCATTGGCACATGAATGACAATTCCTAACATACCTTTCAATGTCAGAGTCAATACATGGACACTAATAGGATCCTTTGATTCTTCCTTTAGACTTGATGATTCCCATGATAACCATGATCCTAGACCTTGAGGAGTAAGTCAGTATTATTCTACTACCTCCAACTAGGAACTCTTGGGAAGTAACAGAAAGTTCAGCATTCAAATACCAGAACTTCTAAATTTATCAAGGGTTTTCTTCCTAGGCCAACCTCCCAGAGTATACTCCATGACTTTGTTCAGCACACATCATTTTCATATCCAGTTGTAAGAGGTTGGCCCTCTATGTAGTGTGCAAAGCTAAGCACACTGTGCAGGGGATATTCCTGCTTGTGAAGTGTCTCCAAGGGCTTGGATTGAGCTTGCCCCCTGGTCTGAAGTCTCAGGGCCATCACAGACTTCTTATACCAGCACCTGGACTCTCTGCTGAGACTCCTACCATGCCAAGTGGTGCCTAATCCAGTCCATGGGCCCTTAAAAGGAGAAGCTGGTGAAAACCAAGAAGGACCAAGCTCACCGACTTTGGACGACTCTGAACTGATGCTGCTGCCGGATCCCATGACGCTGCCTGTACCTGAAGCCATTGCCCTCGCTGCAGTGCAACGAACCCGCAGGCTCGCCGCTGCCTCGCTGAAGTCAACGACTCCGTGAGACCTGAAGTGCCATATCACCGACATCCATGACACCTGACTTCACAGAAGTGCACGGATCCAACGCTTCACACCAATGCTGCCTCACCTCCACAGCTCCACAGCAAGGACCCAATTTCTTGCCACCAACGCCTCCGCTCCGCAGCATCAGAACCAACAACGCACCGGATCCAGCAACGTCTCAATCCCCGACTCCGTGTACCAGCTTGTTTCTTCATTTTCACAAGGTACTATTCCTGGGGGTGTGTGTGACTTTGTGATCAGCGCCATTAGCTTTGGATTGTTGGAAACGACTCCGTCACAACACAGTGATATCACCAACTCAAAGCTTTTATGGTTCTAAGCGCTACATTCAAATTTACTATTTAAAAATTCATAACTTGACTTGTATATGTTGGATTTTTGTCATTTTGGTCTTGTTTGATTTAGATAAATATTGGCTATTTTTCTAAACTTATGTGGTGTCCATTTTGTAGTGTTTTCACTGTATTATTGTGTGTGTTTGGTACAAATATTTACACATTGCCTCTGAGATAAGCCTGACTGCTTGTGCCAAGCAACCAGGGGGGTGAGCAGGGGTTATCCTAGATGTGCATTTCCCTTACCCCGACTGGAGTTAGGGTCCCTGCTTGGACAGAATGCATACCCCATTTCTAACAATTTTAAAGTATTGTTTTTTATTGTAAAAAAGTCCCACTATGCCACAGCAAGAGCATTTCACCTTCCTCACTGGACAAGTTTTACATGCAGCTAGATGTTCTTCGCTATCATATCTAAAACATCAAGCTACTTTCTTTTTTTCCAGAAGTAGAAGTAGTAGGCGTAAAATTAGTATTTTTTGCACCAACTCTGTTTAGCATTTGAGTCAACCTTAGACAACTGACTCAATGTAATTTCACAAATTTTTCCATCACCTTGTGAGGGTTTCACAGCAGCTCTTCGACAACTCCGCCTTCTAGTCAAGACTATAATGTCCTTGAGACTGCATTTTCCTCTCACCCATATCCTATGCTGCAGATTGCAGTCATTGGTATGCATGTTTATTTGGGCCCAAATTAACTCATTGTGTAGTGCCCCTAGCCTGCATGTGATTGTTAGTTACTTCAAAGATGCAATACAGTCATCTATCATCTCAGCAGCATCTTGCTTACATTGGTAAAATTATAAGTATCATTCACTAGGCATTTGTGTAGGTTGAAATTAACTATCCAGGTTGTCTTATGCATTCTTGAATACAGAAACGTCTTCCTGAGATCTAACCTTATTATTGGTTTGTTTGTAAACCCTTATCACTTCAGTGAAGTAAAATGTTCTTTTCTCCTCCCGGAGGAAACTCCTAAATATCAGATATATAACTGAGGAAATATTCTTTCCAATCATACTATTTCATAGCAGGATCTCCAGGAGCAAACAAAAATTATGGGGGTGTTGTCAAACTAAAGGTGTGGCTGGCAGCACGAATGAATGCAGAGATAGAGGTACAACAATGAATTAACAACTGGGACAAAATGAGGGAAAATAATTTAAAGTTACTTCATATTTGCAAGTTCTTTCACAGTCTTGGCAGACTGCATGGCCACAATGAGTGATTTGTGGCTCCAAATACACAAGAGACATTGTGACCACCACGAGTGCTGGTAGATTGTTTTTAAGTGCACCCAAATCCAAGATGGCTGCTCATTGAGGTCACGCTGTGTGACCTATGCGCAACACAATGATACAGACTCCCACAGGAGTAGACTGATCACACGTCATGTGCAAGAGGCCCGCTGTTGGGATAGGTATTGTTAAGCAACATGATCTTGCTCCTGCCCATCACATGACAGTAGTAGAGTGTAGAGTAGTAGAGTGTGGCACATATGTGTCTAGCCATTACTGGGAATAATAAACCCCACGCCAAATGCTGCGGGAACAGTTACACTTGCCTTGCCACACATGGAAAGTGGGCAGCAGAAATGAACATTCTTGAGCATAACAAGACTTCCATGATGTGTTCAGTGCAAAAGAAAGTGACCAGTTAACACCACATCAAAAATACAAATGCACTACTGAACTCAGTCCAGGAGCCAAGATTCTGCCTGGTCATATTCATCCACCCATCAAACAAAAGAATTAAGTATTATATCAATCTCTCTCAAATAACCACATCTCCTGCTGATGGTTCAGTCTTTTTTGTACTAAAATTCAACTGTGAATACAGATCTTTTGCATTCCTTAGACTTCAGAGAAATTAATGACATCACTGATCATAATTGTTTCTCCCTTCCATTAATATCCATACTCCTGGATCAGCTCAAGGCCGCCAAAATCTTTCCAAGACTGACCTTAATGGAGTATAAAATCTGATACTAATTTGAGAGCGAGGGAAAGGAAAATCATCTTTCATACTCATCAGTGGATATCTATCTTTTCCCTTGTAGTCAAGCCTTAACAGAGGCTTGCACACAAGGATGTGCCTGATCTGAACAAATAGATAACGATTGCTTGATTGCTTTCCTAGAGCTGAGAAAAAGTCTTTTTCACACCCTGGTACTTGGAATTTCTGATTAGAATAAAGCTATTACTCTTTTGTGCAGTGAAAGGAAGGGCTGTGTTCTCTCAATGATTACACAAATGCATGGAAATGCTTAAAAACCTTTGGTTTATTTTTCTGCTACTCTTGATCTTGTAGCCGCAGAACTGCCTGGATGCCTTAAAGCTGAAGTGGCAGCAGGTGTCAGCACAAAAAGATGAGTGTATTGTGATGGGACATCCTCAAACTGTTCTTGTGCCCCACTCCCTTCAACTATTACTTATGTGTATACACACTTGGCACTTGACCAACAGTCGTATGACCAAGTATGAACAAATCATACTTGGTGTGAATAATGTCACACTGAAAAATTTGCTTCTTTGAATCCTGCTACTCTATTGTCACTCGCTGAGAATGAAAAAGATGAGGAGGAGGTAGAGCATGACTGTCTCGATGTCACAGAACTATGCACCAAGCACAGACCAGTTATCCACTGTGAGCCTCTGGTAGAGACTGAGCACATACTGTTTGTGGCTGGGTCTCGCCTAAGAGACAATGAGGGAACCCTTAGGGTTGACTATGCATTCTGTACAGTTACAGGAGTAGACAAAGCCTTCTGGCTTCAAGGTGTGGTTTCTGCACAAGGGTCTGAACGGATTGATCTTACTAGAGCAGTCTGTGTGAGCAACTGAGAGTGACTATATTCACTGATAGTCAGTATGGCTTTGATGTTGTTCATGATTTCGGACAGTTATGGTCACTGAGGGAATCTATGACAATGTCGGAATTACCAATACATAACGGGGAACATGTTGTGAGATTGCTGGAGGCATTATAGTTGCATGACAAATTGCAGTTGTAAAAGGATCAGCCCATCGAAGTGGAGATGACTATGTAATAGTTGGTAGCCAAAGTACTGATGAGGTTGTGTGATCTTGTGCTCATGGGTCCCAAACATTCAATGGTGAATATGTAAATGAATCTTAAAATTAGACCAGCTACAACCTTTTGTTGTCAACAACTGGTACTTGGGAAGAAGTGAAAAGATTGCAGGAAGAAGGGCCAGAGGCAAAACAGCAGAGTTGGGTCAGAGCAGATTGTGTAAAGAGAGATGATGACATCTGGGTTTCTATGGATGAAAGGTTAATGTTACTGGATAGTTTTCTGTTCCTAGTGACTAGACATTTTCATGGACCGGTACATTTTGGGAGGGATGCAATGGTCAGGCTGTAGACTGGTGGCTGAATAATTATGTCACAGATGTGTTGTGTGTCAACAGACGAATGTGGGGAAAAGAACCCCAGTGACATTAAGCCAAATAGGGAGATCAGGACAACATTCAACAGGATGCAACTGGACTTCATCAAGATGCCTGTGTACAACAGGCTGAGATCTGTCTTAGTGACTGTGTGTTGAAACCCACCCAACCGGAAGAAATGACAGTCTCCCAGTACATAAGCTGCTGTTGGGGTGCTAATACCAAGATGTAGTTTCCTGACTTCGCTGGTGTCAGACAGAGGAACAGATTTCAATAATACGGTCCTGAAAATGTTGTGTGCAGCATTACAGGTGGAGCAAAGACTACATTGCAGTTACATGCCTTAAGTTTCAGGTATAGTCAAGCAGGTGACCAGCATGTTAAAATCCAGATTGGAATAAGTGTGTGCATCAACAGCTATGAAGTACCCTGATGCTTTGTCTTTTGTGTTAATGAGTCTTCACAGTCTACCTGATCAGAGAACAGGACTGTCTCTACATGAGATAATCATGGGCCGAGCAATGAGGCTGCCTGCAATACCTGCAAATACACTGGTGCACGTTATGGGTGACATGGTTCTTGACTATTGCAAGGAACTATCCAATGAGGTCTAATCTGGGTCCCTCCAGGTTGAAGCTGCTGCCACCTCTCGACACTTGGAGCAGTGCCATAATCTAAGTCACGCCGACTGGGTCTTTGTGAAGAAAGATGTTCAGAAGACATACCTGGAGCCTCGCTGAATGGGGGCATTCCAGGTCATCCTCATTATGAACACTGATGTTAAATGTTGGGGTGTCCCAAATGGATTTATGCAGCCCACACTCATAGAGTGGAGTGACCCCTTGATGATGTGACTGTACCTCTCCCTGAAGTCCAACCCCAACTGAGAGGCAGCACGGATAGGTTGCACAAAGTACAGAGACTCAGCGAGAGCCTGTGACAGCACATCCCCAGCCTCAGAGGGGTCTTGATTTGCTGACATTTGAAAAGTCTTGGCTTGAGCCACTAACTGAGTCAGACTCTGACCCTGATGAATGTCTCTGTGCTGTGTCAAGCCAAGTGAATACTGGAGCCCGTTGGCTGAGAAGGCAAGAGAGAGAGGGACTAAAGTTGCCTGCAGAACATGTACTGAGTACTGTCCCAGAGGATACTGAGGACTCTGATCTGAGTGATAGTGAAGACAAGCAGTCTTCAGTCATGAGATTAAAGAGAGCTAGGGTGCCTTTTCAGAGGTACTCATCCCCTGAGAGGACTTTATAACAGTGAAAGGGGTTTTTGTGAGGTGGATGACAATAGTGAAATCCCGGTTGAACCTCTGTGAACTTGAGTTTGTTGCTAAACTGTGCTTTGACTTTGCTTACCTATTCAACTAATTGATCTCAGTTACTACTGACATGATCTTTGATCTGTGTTTTCATTTGAGACATTGATTTGACTTTGTTCAAAAGAATTAAGAAGATGTCCTAGGCCCGAGGCATCAAAAGGAGCATAAGCGTGTAATTTAGAAGAAGTAGTGCTTGACAAGACTCATGAAGACTTTGTAAATAACTTCATTGTACATCATATGAACTTGGTTTTGCAATTTGGACAAGTCAAAACATACTGAAAATACTCTGCTGCTAATTTCCACTCAACTGTCTGATTCTAGAGAAGCTAGAGAAACTAATAACCCTAATAGGTGTACATTTATATTAGTTGGAGTATTTTTCACTATTGTTTTAATACTGGTTGTTTTGCTTCTAGGATTATCTTCACCTGCATTATCCATATTAACTGAGATTAAAAATTAACATTACCTCTGGAACCCCAAATCCTTCTGATGATAATTTGCATACATTTGAATAAAAGGCATTGTATGTAAATTCATCAAGGGGAGATTTCTCCTTAAGTGCTTATTTTACGTTGCTTTATGAATACATTGACACTATTGACGTTAAGGACTGCTTTGTCTGTATGCAGTTGCCACTGTCAACTGCAGAGGAAATCAAGTATCACTATATTTCTCTTACATATGATGCTTACATAAGGTGTAGCCTTTTACAGAGTACCTTATATGGACAAGGACATTTCCAATATTATTTCTTGAACTAAGATTTTGTGCTTTCTGAAGTCCCTATGCTTAACAACTTGAATTGCCACCCTCATGCTAAAATGACAGAAACAGCTGATTGTTTCTTTTAACCTATTATGAGAATAGCTACAGCTTATGCTCATAAACACAATCTGACTAGTTCCTTCACTGAGATTGAGAAGACATTTCTAGATACAGTAGATTATAGAAAAGTAGTGCAAGATAAATAAGAGAAAGCAACATGGTATAAAAAATATGAGAGAAAGTGGGCTAAAGAAGAATTAAAAAACCAAGAGTCTGGGATTATGGCTGCATCAGCTTTGGCATCACAAAGTAAAACTATGGGGGTCATTACGACCCCAGCAGTTGGTGCTATAGTGGAGGTTTTATCGACAACAGACTGGCGGTACCTACCTCCACTATTATGACATTGGCGTTGGGGATATATTTGGTGCATTAACTCCACCTGTTGCAGTGATTTTGAATGATGTTGAAATTAGAAAGTTGTACACTATAGTTGATAAGTAAGCAAATACAGATAGTTTGTAGTCGCTGAAATGCTATAAGGTCTATGGTGCTGCAGAACTGCCTTGCATTAGACATCCTTCTTGTGAAGGAGGGCGGAATCTGTGAAATGTTGAAGGTTCAGCAATGCTGTACCTATATACCTGACACGAGTGTGAAGATAAAGAAATATATTAAGAGCATTACTGACTTAAAGGGAGATATTAAGGAATTGGAAGCTACAGGGGCTTGGGAAGCAATTGGAATAGATTTGCTGCACTTGGCAAATGGTTTGGAAACATGCAAAAAGAAATATATTACGTTCCATCTTAAGACCTCTTATAGTCATTGCCATTTGTGTGATTTGCCTGTTTGTCATCTTTAAAGGGTACAAGTGTAAAAAGACATGGAAGAAAGAGCACAATGCAAAGGGGTTGAAAAGAACGAGGTGGGATGTGGAAATAGAGGAGTGTCAATGTAGATTTTATGATGAAATGAAAAACGTTGAAAACACCCATCAAAAATTGTTGAAAACCTCAAGGTTTTGATTTGATCTTATCTGATAAGATTCATGGGTGTTTTGGCGATGGCTAACATCGCCATCAGAAGGGGGATTAAAGTACCACAATTTAGACTCCATCCCTTACATGTCATAAATACACAATCATATTTGTATTTGACATTATATTAACGCATGTGAAGCATTTAAACGTATTTATAAAATGTAATCATTTCATAGTCTCAGTGCCACATGTAAGAAGGTAAGTGTATACGATTATCAAATAGTGAATTTTTGCAATTCGCTATTTGGTAATCATAAATATCAATGTACAAATGTGTAATTTACAAATTTTGCGATTTCTAGTGGGCTGCAAATAGACCTACCTCATAAATATAAATGAGATAGGTCTTGGTTTGTAACCCATTGGGAATCGCAAAAATCACAGGGATGGTGGCCTGCTGGGGTCAGCAGACCACCATGTCTGTGATTATTTTTCAATAAAGCATTTTTTTTTAAATGCATCCTGTTTTCATTAAAAGCATTAAATGCATTTCTAAAAGAAAAAGGAAACTTTTTCTTTTCACATTTTAAGTTTATTCAGTGGTCCGTGGGATCACTGCCTGCCCATAAGAAAATGTTTTTTCAACCATTCTCAGTGAGGAAGGGGTACCTTGGGGATCCCTTGTTATTTGTGAATGGGTTACCACCTACTTAAAGTAGATGGTAAAATGCAAATGTTGGCTCACAAAACATTCACACATACTACTGCAATCTTTTGGTATTAGGAAGGGAAGCCCTAAACACGCCCATTCCTAATACCGAATCACAAACCCAAATTGTGATTCAGTAACAGGTTACTGAGACGCAATTTGGGCTTAGTACATACAAAAATTACTTTTTGTGTTGGCAAACTGTTTGTGCATCGATTGTGCAGCAATGAGTCAGGCGTTGCGTCGATTCTTTCAAAACAGCACGTTGATGCATTGATTTTCCCCTTCAGGTCACCAGCTTGCTCTTCCAAGGGCCCAGGGACTCGATTTGACACCACTTGGCAAGTCAGGGCTCTCGGCAGAAGAGCCAAGACACTGGCAGATGAAGTATTTGATATCCCTGAGAATCCTTAATAGGAGGCACACTCAGTTCAAGCCCTTGTAGAACCTTGGAAAGAAGGATGTAGAGAGCAAAGTCCAGTCCTTTCACTCCTGGGACAGAAGCAGCAAGCTGGAGACTAGCACAACAAGCAACAGTGGCTGTTTCTCCTACAGCATTCATCGCTTCTTCCTGGCAGAATGTCCTCAGTCCAGAAGTGCTCTAACTTTGTGGTGGCAGTGGCCCAGTACCTATACCCATTTCTGCTTTAAAAGTAGGCAAACAGCAAAGAGAAGTCTTTATACTACACACTCCATTATATGTTGTACCTTTTAAATACTCTGTACCCTGTCGATGGGTCTAACTTGGGCCTACCTTAGGGGTAACTTAGGTAAGGTTTAGGCCTGGCAAGTGGGTGCACTTGCCAGGTGGAAATGGCAGTTTAAAACTGCAGTCACAGACACTGCAATGGCAAGCCTGAGACATGTTTGCAGGGCTACTCATGTGGGTGGCACAATCAGTGTTGCAGGCTACCCGTTAGTAACATTTAATTTGCATGTCCTGGGCACACCTGGTGCACAATACTAGGAACTTTCTAGTAAATCAAATATGCCAATAATGGATAAACCAACCACTAATACAATTTAGACAGATGGTGTGGACCGGGCCCTTTTACATGGTCATTCCCCAGGCTTTTTGCTTTTTGCCTCCTCATTTTTCTGACCTTTGTTGGCTGACGTTTTGACTCAGAGCACTTTTTCACTGCTAACCAGTGCTAAAGTGCATGTGCTCTCTCTTACAAATTTGGTATGATTGGATTATACCTGATTGGCATATTTAATTTGCCTATAAGTCCCTTGTAAAGTGGTATCCCTATACCCAGGGCCTGTAAATTAAATGCTACTAGTGGGCCTGCAGCGCTGCTTGCGCCACCCACTGAAGTAGCCTGTCAAACCTGTCTCAGGCCTGCTAGCGCAGAGCCTGTGTGCGCAGTCCCCTGCCACAGGGACCTGGCATCTAAATTTACTTGCCAGGCCCAGAACTCCCCTTTTACTATATGTACGTCACCCCTAAGGTACACCCTAGCTAGCCATTTGGGCAGGGTGCCATGTATGTAGAAGGCAGGACATGTGCCATGTTGCATGGCCTGTCCTGGTAGTGACAAACAGCCTAATTTGGTGTCTCACTGCTGTGAGTGCTGCCTCCTCATAGAATTGCATTGGAGATGCCCTGCCTTATGTGTAAGGGGTATTGTCTGATTTATGAGGGGTAGTGTAGGCGTGTTTGGTATGGTTGTGATAGTGGTGAGAAATGCTGCTTACTGGTGTAGGTGTATTTTTTATTACTCTCACAGAAATGCCACTTCTAGAAAGTGCGCATTTATCTGTGCTTATGACTTTGGTGTTTTGCAGCTTGACTCCAATCCACGTCTAGGCAGAGTGACAGTTGGGGCTTTGTGCATACTTCTCTGACAGCCTGAACACAGGGAGGGTGGAGGTGACACAGAGGTGCATCTACATACTGTAAAGCCTTCCTGGGCTGAGAGAAGGGAGAGGCGGGGCACACCTGCATTTGTAAAGACTGTGCCCTGGCCTCACACAATAGGGTTGTTAACCCCCCACTGATGTTTGGAGCCTGTGCTGAAAGGAGAGAGAGGGCACTCCCAGAACCAGTTGTAACCGGCTGGAACCTCCTCTCCCTACCATTGTAAAACACTGTAAGAACTGACTATAAGTACAGGGGAATTTTCCCCACAATTTGAACACTCTGGGAACTTGGAACTGGACACAGAACGCTGATGAATTGACTCACCAGGAAACCACCTTGGACTGCTGCTGCTGTGCTGATCTGTGACCTGCCTGGTCACTAGAGGAAACTGCCACCATCTGCAACCCTTGTGCTGGCCTGTCGCTGGGCCCACCAGCTCTGTGCTCCCTTGTCTCCTGGTTGCTCCCAGGGGCAGGGTGCTGTGCCCCTGACCCCTGCACCGATCTCTGTTGGCTCTAATAAAGCGCTGGAAAGAGCGCTCTCTTTAAACTACAGAAAAAGATCACTGCCGCAGCCGGGTTTACCAACTAATTCAGAACGCGGAGATCGCGCTCCTCGCAGTGCCCCCGGGGAACACAAACAAAGGCATTGGAGCAAGCGTGCTCCTCTCGGCGCCCCCGAGGCACCTCCCGCTTCTGGGAGCGCCCCTGGGGCACCAGCTGTCTCCAGCTCTTCACAGAGCCTCCCTGCGGCCCGGGAGCAGCTCCTTGTACTTGCGCACCGCATCGGGTGTGGGCGAGTAGTTCCTCGGACCCCCGGAGGGGTCCGAGTGCCTTCCAACGTTGAGGCAGGACTCGGGGAAGATGCAGGGAGTACCCCCTTCCCCGGTCGCTGCGCAATGAGCGGGACGCTCCTGTTTTTGGCCATCTTTTCTAGCTGAAATCGGGAAGGGAGACCTCGACGGAGGTCCCTTCCCGCCTTTGCACAGAATTGTTGTTGGGCCACGCCCGGCCCTCACCCCACAGACAGGGTGTGGGAGGACGAGGCAGGCCCCTCACCACGACGTAGGCCCCAGTTTTGGGCACAGGAGCGCCGGGGGCCCCAGTGCACACCTTTAGGCACTGGAAGTGCCTAAACCAACTGGAAACAGGTACTCTTTAGGGAAACTAGGGTCTAGGAGCCTAGTTCAGACTTTTAGACGCTTTAGCTTTCCCACCTGTTTACTGTTTCTACATATATGTGCTAATGTTCCTTTTATGGGCAGGTCTAGCTGATATGTAATTGTATGACTTGTGATATATTCTCTAATGTTCCTTTTATTTAGGGATTGCTCATGACAAGTGCATATATATTTTACTATAATTCCTGACTACTGCTTATGTTGCAGAATCCTGAGTACTTACGTGTTCTAATGTGACAACTGCATATTCTTGCACAGTATTATTAACTTGTGTAACATTCTGACAACTGCTAAGGTAGCAGGTTATTACTGTGTAATGGTGGTCTAATTATGTTTTGTGCAATACAGATTATTTTTACATAGCTCAGTGTTGTGTTTACTTTGTGGTGTACATTTTGCGTCACGTATGTTGTGTGTGTTGTGCAAACGCTTTACACATTGCCTCCGGGTTAAGCCTGACTGCTCCTGCCAAGCTACCAAGGGGGTGAGCAGGGGTTATCTTGGACGTGTGACTCCCTAGCCCTGACTAGAGTGGGTAGGTTCTGCCTGGCTGAGGTGCATACCCTAGCCAACCAGAAACCCCATTTCTAACAGAGGGCATATGCACTTTAGCACTGGTTGGCAGTGGTAAAGTGCCCAGAGTCCTAAAACCAACAAAAACAGGTCAGAACAATAGGATGAAGAAGGCAAAAGTTTGGGGATAACCCTGCAAAAAGAGCCAGCTCTAACACTAAAGTATTGGCAAAGAGCTTTCTAAGAGAAATAGACTACCTGACTTACCTAACATCATTTATTATTGCAAAGGGACCCTGTCTGAGAAGATGTAGAGAAAGCAGGATGTGTAGGCAGCCATGATATTCGACATAAAGGTTGAAAACGGTAGTAGAGGGAATGGAGGCTTGAAGCACACCTTAGTTTTAGAGCAGAGGGATCAGATCGAGTATTGCATTTTCTATTTGCTGTTGATTTTTCTGGACAAGTACCATTTGAGAGCCGTCTAATCCACCCCTTATCAGGGACATGAACCTACATGGGTGGTGAAAAGGTCCAATGCACAGAGGCCTTGATTAAAAGTGGGCCAGTAATGTATGAGGTATTTACCACCTTCGGTAAATACCGCAACCCTGGCATCAGGTGCTTAACTGTGCAGTCACTATGTTACTCAGAGTCTGTGTAGGAAAAATGAATTATTACATGCCGAATCACTGTTCAACACGCTGCAAGATGCATGTATGATCTGCCATCGGAGTCTACCACACATACATTTATATAAAAAACGCATTAAAGTGCAAAACTTTCTCGAACACTCAAAAGTATCATTTTCTCAAGGTCTGATTTATCAGGGGAACTGTAGGAGGCTGGACAAAACAATTGCAGCACACAACTCACAAAGTCCCAGGAACTGTGCAGTTTCTAAATGTTGCCGTCTGAAAGATCCCTTGATTAGATGCCGCTGTGAATAACATGCAGTGCTTTTTGCTAAATTCATTTTTGGCCCGGCCTTCGCAGAGGCAACTAAGGATGCTTCACATGACGCTACTTGAAATGAAGAGCTCGTTTTCGAGGATACAATCTCTGCCTGAACAGCCACCGGCAGAGATACATTTCAATTCATTAGAGTCGAAGGGCGGCAAACGTGGCATTCATTTTCTTCTAACGAGGTTTGGCCGCTGTCGATACATTCACCAATGCAGGGAAGACATTATGAAAACATGTTTACACTCATTTACTGAGTAATGAGTTCTGTGTTACAGATTGTTCTGAATATCTCCGAAACTCTTTGTTAATGTGCATTTCTTATATCGTGGATGTTGGCGAATAACAATCAGATTTTACAGAAAAACTACAGTAATTCATAAAAGGAGGAAAAGTGGTCTACATGCGAGGTCTAGCCGGTGGTGTGTCAGGTCTATGGCAAGACGACAGGCAGTGCTTAATTTGTAAATAAAAACGTGCCGGTGCCCACAGCTCTCCTATGAAACACGCGGCTGCTGGAAATGTGCGAGCCCGGAATACTGAGAAGGTGCAACCATGAAGCCATCTCGGGCGTCTTTAATCCATTTACACACTCCCTGCCCCTTCAGCTCACTCTTGCAGATTTCTGCTTTCTCCCATTGTGACGCTTTTTCGGTTTTCTCTCCCTCCATCGTTCCTATATTTGTATTTTTATCACAGTCAATGCATGAGGCAGAAAAATAATAGCCGGCCCTCAAAAATAAGTGCCAGTGCCCGGCACCGGAAACCACCAACACAAATTAAGCAATGAGGATAGGCACAAAACTTAGTATGCAGCCTCGGATTTTCTACTGAGGAGGAAAAAGAAAGCCACAGGATGGCAGCTACTGGTTTCTTTGGGCGGTAGGGGGAGGGATGCAGTCAACTTGGGCTATGGTGATGTTACCACAAAGGATGCATTACAAAATCTTTTTATGCTTATTCTGAAAATGTACAATTGAAAGTGCAGTCCACTCTGCTCTGCTGGAAAGCCAGCATCTTGAGATGGAAGAAAACTGCAAAACTAATTAATATGAATAAGATAAGTGCTGTAAGAATGCTAATAAAATGCAAGAGTCTACATTTTTAATGCCATCGTTCCTTAATATTCTGGATGACCACAGTAGAAACCCAATTGAAAAGAAAGGAGATGTGTATGTGATTAACACACATGAGCTTCGCGGCTCTGGTCATTGACCTTGAATAGCGAAGGCCACCGAGCAGAGTTAAAAGCAAAAAGGGAAGGTTAGTAGGAACTATGTGATGAATTTCAGGCTCATGAGAACATCCTGTTTTATTTCTGGAGTGCGGCCTACGTCAGAAGACAGCCAATTATTTTGTGGGGGTTGCGCTGTTTTTTGCCAATACCACTAGGTGGCGCCATAAGTCTGTTATCTTACCTCGTGATACGGAACAGACAAACTCTGTGGGCGGTCCTCAAGAGGAACCAAAAGGGATGTTTGACATTCTTCTAAACCTGCTTGTTTCATTCTATAAAAGAACAATAGCCTACAGCAGTGGTTTACAACCCTTTGACTTCTGTGGACCCCCCACTTTATCATCACTGGAGCCCACAAACCCCCAGTGAATCATTATTGGAATCTGGGGACCCCCCACTGAGTCATTACTAAAAGCTATGGAACTAATCTGTGAATATCATTTAATCTTCTAAGAAGTCGCAGACCCCCCTTAGGAGGGTTTGCGGAGCCCCAGGGGTCCCCGGACTACAGGTTGTGACCCACTGGCCTACACAGTCATGTTTTAGATCTAGGATGGTGACCTTACAAGGAACAATTGAAAGTCAAACTTTGACTGAAAATACATCTCGGCGTTACCAAATGTTGGCAGTGATGCCCAAGATGGCTATGATCAGCATTAGAATAGAATAGGTAAATCTGCACAGCTGAAGTAAAGCTAGAGCAGGTAACAGAGAGTTAACGCACAACACAGGATCAGCCTTCCTGAACTACCGCGTCTCCTTCCACACCCCGGCAGATCCCTCCGCTCCGCCCAGATGGCCCTGGCCACCATCCCTCGCATCCGCAAAACCACTGCCGGAGGACGATCTTTCACCTACAGTGCATCAAAGAGCTGGAACAACCTCCCCGTGCGCCTCAGACAAAGCCCGTTGCTGTGTTGGGCCGGCCAAACAGACATGCGCACCTTGCATGTTCTCTACCTGGATGTATTGCACAGCCGAGTGGAGAACATGCCCAGGCTCTTATTCCCAGTCTGAGCTGCGAAGCAGGCCGCTCAGGCTAATCACGATGCTGCTATCATGCTGGTGACAGCAGTGTGGTAATTGGCTGGGAGCCTGTGTGCACCCAGGAAGAGGACAAGGACGGAGGGGAGACGTAAGCTTTTTTTTCATTTTTTTTTTATCCCGTCCCCCCCATCCCTCTGCCCTGCCCCCCACCACCCTGTCGAGTGGCAGCCGCAACTACAATCAGGCAGTCTCCAGTGGGCTGGTCTTACAGGTCAGTGTGTGGGCCAGTTTCTGACTGTTTGTGGGCCTGTTTTATGGTCTGGTCGATTTGTTTTATTGTTTGTTCTCTGACTACAAAACAAACATTGCTTGCAGCAAGTTCAGATCCATGTAGTCTTCCATACCTTGCAAAACACTTATACAGCGTGTCTTTACAAGTTCAAAACTGCCAGGTAATACAAATCTAAGTCACTTAAAGAGAGACACTTTTATTTTGATGGACGATCCTATTTTCTGTCCCAGTCTAACTCTGGCAAATATTACTGGCCAGTTTAGATAATTTTCTGAAGCTACTGATGAGTTGAATAATTCTGTCCTGATGGCAGTGTTAGATGATATTGACTTCATGGCTGATGATAGATGTGTCAATGTCGATATTGTGAGATTTACTTGTGCAATTTGTTACTGTTGAACATGGATGCTTGCAGAACAGCCTGTGGAAATGAGGCTGGGAGGAACAGCCTTCCGTTGGCTCGCCTCTTTTGTCTCTGAGAATGCTGAGTATACAGGGCTAACTTTAGTGCTGGTGGCGCCTGGTGCAACAGTCTTTTTGGCGCCTCCTCCTCAGAATCCCTCACTACTAGTCTGGAAAAGTACACCTCATCTCTACATAGCTTCTCTCACAAACATTTTTTTTGTTTTAAAGTGTTGGTAAAGGCTGGCTTTACTAATCTACTCAGCTATCCACATAAAATACAGATCTGTTCCTTACAGCAGGCATATTCACCATCTGTGCGCTTTATGGTAAGTCAAAACTGCCACTAGACAAAACTCTCTCTCTCTCTCTAGCAGGAACATTAAATCACAAGAGTCTTCACTTTTTTATTGGACCACCCTAAAACCGGCCTTGAGAGAATATGCAGTACTTAATTTAAACCGGTGGTTGCTAGTGGGTCGCACCAGCAGTTACTTATGGAGCCCGTGACATCCACCGTATACAATTGCCCTGCAAACTGTGATCCTGACTGTCAAAGATTAACAAAGGACACTTTCTGAAAGTACTTTGGCCCATATTTATACTTTTTAGCACCGTATTTGCGTCATTGCCCTAAAAAAGTAGAAATATGTGCCTTTTTTGCAATAAAGCAGTCTATGCACCATCCCACACATATACAACGTCATACTTAACCAGATATGTCCCTTCCAGGACCCTGCATGCCAACAAGGCCAATATTCTCCAGGTTTCTATATTTTGGAAAGAAGATCCGTAGGTAGGAGATTCTCTGTCAAAGCATAGAACAAATTGTCAGCTCCTCTCTGTACTATTACGTGTTCTGTGCATCATTACTTTTTGAGGACAGCAAAACGATTTCCTATTCTTAAGGAAGTCCAATTCGATCTCTCTGCACCCCACAAGTTGTGCCAAGACACCCCTTTCCTGACTAATCACATGCTTAATAAGTGCACATTCAATTGAATAAAAATGTAGCAGTCATGCAGAAAGCCAAGTTACTAAACACTAAGGCCTTCATTATGACATTGGCGGTAAGTCAACTGCCGCCAACATACCGCCACCGCAGCAGTTTTCCGCTACCCATATCATGACCCACACATAGCAATCCGTCACTATACAGACACACACACAAGTCTGCCAACCCAAAAGGTCAGTGATAAACTGGCGGCAGCAAAACCCACACCGTTACGCCAACAGAACTATGCCCACAGCATTATGACCTACGAAACACCGTGGCAGACATTCAATGGCGCTAAACCATTGGCGGTACATACCGCCGCGCTCAAAATACACACTGGATTAGACAATTCAAACTACACACACCTGACACACATACACACACCACACCCACATACCCACACCACTATAAATCACACACACATTACCCACAACCCTTTACAACTCAAAAAAATGGACAGCTGAGAGAGACACACCAAGAGCAGCCACAGAACCAGAGCCACAGAACACCATCACCCATACACCATCCACGCACCTTACAGCACACACCCCCAACACATCACTCCACACACCCTCACACACACTACACCCATGGCACCACAAAGACACCCGAGGTTCTCAGAGGAGGGGCTAAGGGTCATGGTGGAGGAAATCATCAGGGTAGATCACCGGTATTCGGATCACAGGTGCAGTAGACATCCATTGCTAGGAAGATGGAGCTATGGCGGAGAATCGTGGACTGGGTCAACGCCGTGGGACAGCACCCAAGAACAAGGGATGACATCAGGAAGAGGTGGAACGACATACAGGGGAAGGTGCGTTCCCTAGTAGCAAGACACCAGATAGCTGTACAGAGGAGTGGCGGAGGACCCCCACCTCCTCCCCCGCAACTAACAACATGGGAGGAGCAAGTCTTGGCAATACTGCATCCTGAGGGCCTGGCAGGAGTAGCAGGAGGACTGGACTCTGGTAAGTCAAAACTCTATTACTATCACCCCCCTACCTTCATGCCATCACATACCCCATCACCCCATCACTCCACCATCTCACATACACCCCACCAACCCACCCATCCCAATGCCAAGTCCTGCATGCATCACCAATGCATGGACATCACTCACAGCCTTGGATGGACACCCATCACTAAAGCATGCACATTAGAGAGAATCACCTGGCCCACAAATCACTACTCACACAAGACAAAGATGACAGGCCAATCACAACCATACAGGGCAACACACCCATGCACAAGATGTCACACGCAGAAACAATAACACTGCATTTACATCCTCCAGATCCCCCACACAACGTCACCGGAGAGGAGGTGCCAGCAACATCCAGTCCGCCCACAGAAGAGGCCCACAGTTATGACAGCACCTCTGGTCGCTTGGATCTGGATGACCAACCTGGCCCATCAGGGATCTCCGGACAGTCAGTTACCCAGGCACAGTCCCATACCACCACAGAGCCTCCCCCCTCAGGAAACACCACCACAGCACCCACCCAGCTGGCCCATACCTCTGTCTCCAGTGGTGTAGTCCCACCACTACAGGGACCCCAGGCAACCCCACAAACACAGGATGATCAGGGACCTGGGGCCAGTGGGAATGGGCACACGGTTCAGGGGACAGAGGCACAGGACAACAGGGAAGCTGGAAGGACTGCAGTGCAACAGGGGGAGGACAGGCCCAGGGAACCGACTCTCCACGAGGCACTCACCAACATCCTGGGAGCATACCACCATTCCCAGGAGAAGATGGGCCAGATACTGGACAAGTTTCAAGAGACCCAGCGGCTGCAGGAGTGACAGTACCTGGGGATCAGGGAGGACCTGAAGGACATCCACACCACCATGGTCACCATTGCAGGGGTGCCAGCAGACTTGGCCAACACCATAAGGGAGGCAGTGGCACACCACTGGGACCCTGACACTAGCCACAATGATGAACAGCCCTCCACCTCTGCTGCCACTAGTGGACAGGAGGCCCCGCCACAGGAACAACAGGCCACCAGCACCCCTGCAGAAAGAGAACCACCCCAGAAACGGTCCCTGCGATCCAGGCAGAAGACAGAAAACATTGCCAAGACCCCCACCAGGAAATAGGACTCTCCTGATTTTGTCACTCTTGTGTCCCACTCTGTCACCCTGTCCACCTTGAACTGCCATTGCCCCCTTGGACAATGCACCTGTGATACAAATAGACTGGACTCTATCCTGAACTGTCCTCTACCATCACCCAGCCCATTGCGCATCTCCCTCTACTTCTTAGCACTTAAATAAACACCCTTTGGAAAAAATACAAGTATGGAGTATGTCAAATGATTTAACTATGTATATGTTTAACAATGTTTAAACACTGCAATACAACTGTACAGTAATGTATACATAGGAATGACCTGTAGTTGGCTGCAATCAACACACCAGGTGCCAGAGTGGGGCACAGATATCTGAAAATAGAGAGACCAAAGGGTACAGTAAGTGGCCATAGCATTGGGGGAACCTGCCTGCCATGCACAACGTCAAATACAAAACTGTGAATGCAAAGTGAAGTTACAGTGTCTTACCTGTGTGTCACTGGAAGTATTGTCGTATATTAGTGGTTCTTTTGTCCTCATCCTCATCCTCTGCCTCCTCATCTTCACTGTCCACGGGGTCCAATACTGTCACACATCCATCTCCAGCTTCATCCTCCTGCACAAAAGGCACCTGGCATCTCAAGACAAGGTTATGCAACATGCAGCATGCCACAATTATCTGGCATGCCTTCTGGGTGAGTAGTACAGGGATCCACCTGTTAGATGGAGGCACCGAAACCTGGCCTTCAGGAGGCCGAATGTCCTCTCTATTATTCTCCTTGTTCACCCATGTGCCTCATTGTAACATTCCTCTGCCCTTGTCCTGGGGTTCCTCACAGGGGTCAGTATCCATGAGAGGTTGGGGTAACCAGAGTCACCTGCAAATATTGAGGGACAACTGTTAGCCACACACTAACCCTTACGGCCCACATCATACCCATACACCAACATCCACTGGGTAGGAACCAGGGCTCACCTATTAGCCACACCCGGTGCCTCTGGAGTTGAGCCATCACATATGGAATGCTGCTATTCTTCAGGATATAGGCATCATGCAAAGAGCCAGGATACTTTGCATTGACATGGGAGATGTACTGGTCCGCCAGGCACGCTATCTGCACATTCATCGAGTGAAAGCTCTTTCGATTTCTGACGACCTGTTCATTTCTGCGGGGGTGGAGGGGGAGGACAAATGCAATATGTGCACCATCAATAGCCCTGATATTGGGGATACGTCCCATTGCATAGAAGTCAGCTTTCACTGTTGCCAAATCCTCCACCTGGGGGAAAACAATGTAGCTGTGCATGTGTTTAATCAGGGCAGACAACACTCTGGTCAGCACTGTTGAGAACATTGGCTGAGAAATTCCTGCTGCCAAGCCCACTGTCACTTGAAAGGAGCCAGTTGCCAAGAAATAGAGCACAGATAGGACTTTCACAAGAGCGGGTATCCCAGTGGGCTGACGGATAGCAGATATCAGGTCAGGCTCCAATTGGGCTCACAGCTCTGTGATTGTGGCCCTGTCCAGTCTATAGGTGAGGATGATGTGCCTGTCTTCCATTGTTGCCAAGTCCACCAGGGGTCTGTCCACAGGGTGATGTCTCCATCTCCTATTTATCCACAGAGGTTGTAATCTAGGGGGCAAAACGGAGAGCAGCTGGTCAGTATACCACATTTCCAAACACTACACTCCATTGCATGTTGTGACTATAATAGTGTCTGCCTGTCCTGTGTAGATGGACATGTGGAAATTATGTAATGCCGCTGACGTTGTGCGCCGTCACGGGAGGCGGTCGAGTACCGCCGTGTAACTCATTGGTTGTCATTGGGCCCTACGGGTTACAGTGGCCAATGGTGATGTATGCCGGCGGTGACGGTACGCATCACTACGGACGTGACCACCATTTTCTATCTGTTCACTCACTTGCTACCTGACCTTCAACAGGAGAGAACCTACACTGCATGTGCTGCTGTGACCTGTGTCTGGAACCTACCATGGCTCGTGTCACTGGGGAAAGGGCCCCTGCCTTCACTGCTGTGGAGTTGGAGATACTGGTGGATGGGGTCCTACCCCAGTACCGAATGCTGTATGGGCCTCCAGACCAACAGATGAGTACACTGAGAGCACAATGCAAGGGGCATGGATACATGGAGTGCTGGGTGTGAGGGCCTCGTGTAGGGGGTGTTGGTGGAAGGGTTCTGGGCAGCGTGCTGCATGTATGGTGGGCAATGTCTGTGCGTAAGGGGATGTGAGGGCTATGGTGGGTCATGAGTGTAACAGGGTGGACGGTATGACTGATACCTTTTTTTATGTTTCTTTTTCTGCAGGTCAGCGCCCATCAGAAAAAGGGTATATGGCGTGCCATCGCCAAGGACGTGCGGACCCTGGGGGTCTACGGCAGGTGGAGCACCCACTGTCGCAAACGGTGGGAGGACCTGAGACGCTGGGCAAGGAAGACTGCAGAGGCCCAGCTGGGGATGGCCTTCCAACAAGGAAGGAGTGCCCGTCAAACCCTGACCCCCCTGATGGCACGCATCGCGGCGGTGGCCTATCCGGAGCTAGGTGGGTGCTTGATGGCATCACAGCAGCCACAAGGGGGTGAGTACAGTTTTCCAATATACTGCTTGCGCGTGGTGGTGTGGTCTCCGGGTGGGCGATGTGGGCCTGTGGGAACCCCTAGGCCAGGCCGGACATTGCAGGGTAGGTCCCATGTTGGGCAGGGGCTGATGAACACCACCTCCTACCAAGCTAGTAGGCATCCACTACTGGGCATGGGTCTGTGAGTGTCAGGTATTCTGCTATTGGCGTTAGGTATTCCTGTCCATGGGCTGGTGACTAGCATTGTGACTGTTAGTGCTTTGCCTAGTGCGTAGGGCTGTTCCCTGTGTGTGTGTGTGTCGTGTACGCCAACTATGGTGTTGTTGCTGCCATTGACCAAGTGTATCCTTTGTCTCTCCCCCCCCTTTTTGTTTTGTCACCCTGTCCTTATGTGCATTAGCATCATCTGGCGGAGGAGCAGAGGCACCGGCGACGGAGGGAGCTGCATGCCACAGGGCCCAGGAGGCCTAATCCACTGACAGTGAGGGCACCAGTGAGACGGAGGAAGAGGGGAGCACCACGGCGGAGACAGGAGGGGACAGTTCGGACAGTAATACCTCCTCCAATAGATGCTCCCTGGTGGAGGCGGCACCTCTGTGCCCACCTCAACTACAGGTACAGCCGCCACCCCCATACCAGCAGCACCCTCCCAGCAGCCCCTCAACAAGTTTCCCATGCCCGCTCACCCAGGAGGGTGGGCATCTCCTTCGCCCCACACACCTCAGGCCCTGCCCCAGTTAGCCCTGCTGCCCTGAGTGAGGAGGCTATTGACCTCCTGCGATCCATCTCTGTTGGACAGTCAACCATAGTGAATGCCATCCAGGGGCTGGCAGCCCATTTGCAACAAACTAATGCATTCCTAGAGGGCATTCACTCTGGCATGGCAGCTCAACAGAGATCAATCCAGGCTCTGGCCTCCTCCCTGATGGCAGCCATTGTCCCTGTCTCTAGCCTCCCCCTCCAACTTCCTCTACCCAGTCCCATTCCCCTCAACCCCAACCTATCCCAAACACACAGGCAGACCAGCATGCACCCAAGACAACACACAGGAGTGGCTCAGGCAAACACAAGCACCACACATCATCCCACAGGCACTCACACAAACACCATCCAGATGCAAACATACCAACATCCACTGCTTCCACTGTGTCCCCCTCCTCCTCCTCGTCCACCACCGTCCCAGTAGCGTCTCCACTTACACCTGCATGCACTACATCCTCCTCCACTACCCCATCACCATCACGCCTATCACTACACACCCCTCACTGGCAGTTACCACCCCCACATCCATGCACACGTCCCCTGTGTTCTCTCTGACTCTGTCTGTCTGTCCCAAAGTACACAAACGCAAGCACTCAGACACCCAACAGCCATCCACTTCACAATAGCATCCAGCCCATGCACCTGCACCCAAACACAGCAGACAGACACCTCCAACAACCACTCCCTCTTCCTCTACTCCCAAACCTTCACCCTCTTTCCTCCCCAGTGTCCCTAAGAAGCTTTTACTCTCTGCCGTTGACCTCTTCCCTACCCCTCCCCCATCCTTCACGTCGGACCAGAGTGGTCAGAACCCAGACGAGCACCTCAACCACCCAGTCCACGGCCAAAGTAGTGTTGGCAGCTTCTGCAGGTGGAAGAGGCTCCAGGGAACCAGCCATCAGCACTGACAGTGTGCCTGCACCAGCTGCCAAGAGGAAGGGCAAGGAGGCACCATCAGCTGCCAAGGGGAAGGGCAAGGAGGCACCACCAGCTGCCAAGGGCAAGGGGCCTGCACCTGCAGGAAGGAAGGGCAGGAGGCCTGGTGCTGGGACTGATTCTGAGTCCCAATCACCAACCATGGTAGTTCAGCCGTCCAAGGCAGCAAGGGAAGGGCCGAAGACTCCCCCCACCACTGGCATCCCCAACACCAGCACTGCCACCAGTACCGCCCCCAGCACCACTGCCAGCAGCAGGAGCCCCAGTGGGCAGCCGTCCAAGGCTGCAGGGAAAGGGCTGGAGCCTCCCCCCACCACTGGCATCTCCGCCACCAGCACCGCCACCAGCACCACTACCAGCAGCAGCAGCCCCAGTGGAAGGCCATCCAAGGCTGCAGGGGAAGGGCTGGAGCCTCCCCCACCACTGGCATCCCCAACACCAGCACTGCCACCAGCACCGCCACCAGCACCACTGCCAGCAGCAGCAACCCCAGTGGGCAGCCGTCCGAGGCTGCAGGGGAGAGGCTGGAGCATCCTCCACCACTGGCATCCCCGACACCAACACCGCCTCCAGCACTACTGCCAGCAGCAGCAGACCCAGTGGACAGCTGTCCGAGGCTGCAGGGGAAGGGCTGGAGCTGTCCCCCACCACTGTCTGCAGCACCAGCAGCACCACTGCCAGCAGCAGCAGCCCCAGTGGGCAGCTGTCTGAGGCTGCAGGGGAAGGGCTGGAGCCTCCCCCCATCACTGGCACCCCTGACACCAGCACCGTCACTGCCAGCAGGCAGTGTGTTGTCCTGCCTCCATGCGCTATAGTGCATCCTGGGCCCTGCAAATCCTGTAGGTGTGCTGCATCGCAGGGCACAAGGCCCCCTCCAGAACCAGAGGAAGAAGCCATCCACTCACCCCTTCCTTGCCAGGATGAAGCACACTGGGCACAAGGCCCCCTCCAGAACCAGTGGAAGAAGCCATCCAATTACCCCATCCTTCCCAGGATGAAGCACACTGGGCACAAGGCCCCCTCCAGAACCAGTGGAGAAGCCATCCGCACACCCCATCCTTCCAAGGATGAAGCACACTGGGCACAAGCCCCCCCCCCCTCCAGAACCATTGGAGAAGCCATCCACTCACCCCCTCCTTGCCAGGATGAAGCACACTGGGCACAAGGCCCCTTCCAGAACCAGTGGAGAAGCCATCCATTCACCCCCTCCTTGTAAAGATGAAGCACACTGGGCACAAGGCCCTCTTCGGAACCAGTGGAGAAGCATCCATTCACCCACTCCTTCCCAGAATGAAGCACACTGGGCACAAGGCCCCCTCCAGAACCAGTGGAAGAAGCCACCCACTCACCCCCTCCTTCCCAGGATGAAGCACACTGGGCAAAAGGCCCCCTCCAGAACCAGTGGAAGAAGCCATCCACTCACCCCCTCCTTCCCAGGATGAAGCACACTGGGCCCAAGGCCCCCTCCAGAACCAGCGCAGAAGCCATCCATTCACCCCCTCCTTCCCAGGATGAAGCACACTGGGCACAAGGCCCCCTCCAGAACCAGTGGAGAAGTCATCCACTAGAAAGACTGTGGCTTTGCACTCCCCAGGACCAAGCAGAGGGCAAACCACCCACTAGAGAGACTGTGGCTTTGCACTCCCATGGACCAAGCAGTGGGCAAACCACCCACTTGAAGGACTGTGGCTTTGCACTCCCCAGGACCAATCACAGGGCATGTAGCCCCCTCCAGGACTAGTGGTGTTGTACCATCTTCCTGCTGAGGTGCTCCACGTTCCCCGTCTCCCTGAGGTGCCTGTGTATTTTCGACCTGATGCCCCTGCAGTGTTCTCTCCATGTTGTTGCAGGAGTCAAGTGGGGTCTTGGCCTATGTGATGTGGCATTGTGGCCCCCGGACATTGAGGACTGGGCAGTGTCCCTCCATTTGTATATATGTATGTACTGTTTTGATTTTTAAGCACGATTTTCTAGTATTTTATCTTATTACACTCACTTTAATCAATTCCTTTTGCCTTTACATGATTTCTAAGGGGTATGGGATGAATATGTAATGTTACTGCATCTGTTTGTGTGTATGGTGTTGGGGGTGTTGCATGTGTGTGTCACTTCCTCCCCCTCCCTTGTGTGCTAGGCGGCAGTACTCACCGTGGTCATCTTCACAGGCGTTGCTGTCCGTAGTGCATGAGGAGGTATACAAGCATGGGGAAGATGTGCAACTCGGGCTCCATGGCGTCGTGGTTCTTCCTTGAGTCTCCAGAGGTGAGTCCTTTGCCTTCTGTTTACTGTTTCCACCGTGATTTTGATGTCGTTGGTACCGCCCCGGATAAGGTGGCAGATAGGCCTGTAATGCTGTGGGTGGAACATTGTCTTTCACGTGGCTGTTGGCGGTTACCGCCGCAGTGCTTGTTGCTTCCACCGTGGCGGTCCGTGTGTTAAAGTGGGCGGTTTCTGCTGTGGTCATAATTCTATTTTTATTACCGCTGGCCTGTTGGCAGTATTACCGCTGCTTTATCACCGACCGCCAGGGTGGTAATGAAGGCCTGAGTGCTAGTCAAAATGCATGTATCCCGACCACCGACAAACGAAGCCATGAAGAATGCTGCAGCAGCTGCACCAGTGTCTTTTTTTGGGCTATAACAGAGAGAGGATAAAGGGGAGGGATCACGTCATGCAAAGCCCCCAGCAGGAAGTTTCTGAGAAGGTTTTGATTCCTGGCGCCAGCAGTCGCCCAGTTCCACCAATTCCGTGTGCTGTGCAGCCTTAGCCCCTCAACTTGGGTTGGTCGACCAGCATGGACCTCATTATAAATGTTCGCCAGGAATTGCAGCTGCGACCCCTAGCTTGCCCCTGGCGACCCCTAGCACTGCATTTGCGACTCCTGGTCTCAGAGGCCAATTCAGTGCCAGAAACACAGGAGCAGCTCCTCCTTGTGGTGCTGCAATCTCCTTTTTTTGTCAATTTGTATTACTCTAATAGTGAATCAATACATATTATTCACTATTAGTGTAATAAACATGGAGTACAATTGGCTGAAATATGACCCTCTCTAGCAGATGAGATTAGTAAAAATGTGTTTAAATGTACATTGTGTGCATGCATGCATGCAGGTGAGTGTGTGAGAGAGTGTGTGTATGTGTAAGCATGTATGTGAGCAAGGGTAAAGGTCAAATGGCGTGCGATGTCACTTCCGCTTCCCCTGACCTTTCCATGAATTGACGTTCATGTCAACCAGTGGTCTTTCAGATGCAATAGTGTTCCGGGGCAGTGCAGGTTCTGGTGCTACTCCTGCATGATCATCATCCCTACTAGACTGTGCCTCCTGCTTCAAAACCAAAGTAGCTTTTGAAGAGACCTGCTGTGAAATCCAGCCAGTCCTTTCTCAACCTGTCACCTTAGAAAGCTATGCACCATGCAATCATCCAGGATAGGAATGGCCTTGGAAAGAGGGGCTTTGAAATCCCTGCTGTGCCTTAGCAGTTGCCTATGAAAGTCAGGACATGGGAATGCAGCATTTCTCTAGTGCAGCAGAGGCCTCGTAGTGCCTCCTACTTTGTTCGTCATAGACAAAGGATCATGTGTCACTGGTAAAACATGCATGTAAATGATGCAGCACTTCAGGGAACAGCACTACAGGGATCGTCCAATCCAGGCTCTGGCAAGCTAAGCTTGTCCTCTTCTCATTGCTTCCAGATCCATGCACTTTCCATTGTGAGAAATGAATTGCTTTTTCTGACATAAACATTTGAATTCACTGCAGCATCTTGGTAGGGCACTGTCTATACTTCAACACTGATGACTTATTTTTAATTCAACACTCGAATCTTATGTCACAAAGAACACTGAGCTTGTGAGTTCACACAGCAAGCTTGGTTGTGATTCCATACTGAGGCAGGACTCTGATCTCACATTGTTGGCTCGGCTCTGATTCCACACTGGAGGCAGGACTCTGAACTCACACAGTGTTAGAAAGGGGTACTTTGGTTGGCAGTCAGGTTGCCCCCTGTCCAAGCAAGGACCCTCAATGTAGTCAGGGTAAAGGAGAATCACCCTCAGCTAACCCCCGCTCACCCCCTTGGTAGCTTGGCACGAGCAGGCAGGCTTAACTTCAGAGTTTAGGTGTAAAGTATTTGTACCAACACACACAGTAACTCAATGAAAACACTACAAAATAGGACATATTTATCTAAACAAAACAAGACCAAAACGACAAAAATCCAACATACACAAGTCAAGTTATTAATTTTAAAAGCAAAAGAGTCTTAAATCCTTTTTAAACAGTTAAAAAAACACTGTTAGCGTTGAAAAGAACTTGGGTAGCAGCAAAATAACACGCACAGGCGAGTGTGTATCAAAAAATGTTAGCGATGCATCGATTTCTCATCTGCAAGTGAGACCGTGTGTCTTTCCTCCTTCTCTGGTCGGACCGGCGTGTATTGTTTTTCCTCTCCGCAGGAGAACGATTCATCGATCTGGGCAAGCACTCGGCTCCAGGCAGGCGTTGCATTGTTTTTCTGCACCCAGCAAGGTTTGCGTGTGGGTTGCGATGTTACTAGCCTCTGTTAGCTGTGTGGCGTGTCGTTTCTCCTGCTGCATGCGTCGATCTTTCAGCCGGCTGCAGGCGGAGCATCGATTTCAGCCGCAAAGCTGGCAGCCCTTTGTTTCTTCAGCCCCGTCTCGCAGGCTGCATCGGAAATTTCCCCGCCCGGCGGTCTGGGAGTAGATTTTCAATCTTGGTCTGCCGGCTTCACCTGTCAAGGCCCCGGGAACTGGATAGGGCACCACTTGGCAGGGTAGGAGACTCAGCAGAGAGTCCAAGTGCTGGGAAGTCTTTGATGTCCCTGAGACGTCAACAACAGGAGACAAGCTCAGGACAAGCCCTTGGAGATTTCTTCACAAACAGGAATGCACAACAACATCCAGTCTCTGTCCCCTTTCACCAGGCAGAAGCAGAAACTGCAGGATAGCTCCACAAAGCACAAGCAGGGCAGCACTTCTCCTCAGCTCTTCAGTTCTTCTCTAGGCAGAGGTTTCTCTTGATTTCCAGAAGTGATCTGAAGTCTGTGGTTTTGGGTGCTCTTCTTATACCCATTTTGGTCTTTGAAGTAGGCTTACTTCAAAGGAAAGTCTCTCTTGTTTGTGAAACCCTGCCTTGCCTGTGCCAGGCCTCAGACACTCCAGGGGGTTGGAGACTGCATTGTGTGAGGGAGGGCCCACCCTTTCAGGTGTGAGTGACCACTCCTCCTCTCCCTCCTAGCACAGATGGCTCAGCAGGCTATGCAGGCTGCGCCCCAGCTCCCTTTGTGTCACTGTCTAGACAGAGGTGCAAACTGCCCAACTGTCAAACTGACCCAGACAAGGAATCCACAGTCAGGCAGAGTCACAGAATGGTTTCAGCAAGAAAATGCCCTCTTTCTAAAAGTGGCATTTTCAAACACACAATCTTAAAATCAACTTTACAAAAAGATATATTTTTAAATTGTGAGTTCAGAGACCCCAAACTCCACATGTCTATCCGCTCCGAAAGGGAAACTACGCTTTAATCATATTTAAAGGCAGCCCCTATGTTAACCTATGAGGGATAGGCCTTGCAACAATGAAAAACAAATTTGGCAGTATTTCACTGTGAGAACATATAAAACACATTAGTATATGTCCTACCTTAAACATACACTGCACCCTGCCCATGGGGCTACCTAGGGCCTACCTTAGGGATGTCTTACATTTAAGAAAAGGGAATGTTTAGGCCTGGCAAGTGGGTACACTTGCCAAGTCGAATTGGCAGTTTAAAACTGCACACACAGACACTGCAGTGGCACGTCTGAGCCATGTTTACAGGGCTACTAATGTGGGAGGCACAACCAGTGCTGCAGGCCCACTAGTATCATTTGATTTACAGGCCCTGGGCACCTCTAGTGCACTCTACTAGGGGCTTACTAGTAAATCAAATATGCCAATTATGGAGGGTCAATCAACAATACAATTTACTCAGAGAGCATATGCACTTTAGCACTGGTTAGCAGTAGTAAAGTGCTCAGAGTTCTAAAGCCAACAAAAACAGGTCAGAAAAAATAGGAGGCAGGAGGCTAAAAGATTGGGGATGACCCTGCATAAGTAAAAAAGTCCAACACATGGCAAGCTCGGCTCTGAATCCACACTGAGGGTAGGGCTCTGAACACACTGCAAGCTCAGTTCGATTCCACACTTAGGGCAGGGCTCTAAACTCACACTGCAAGCTTTGCTCTGAATTCACACTGCAAGTTCAGCTCTGATTCCACACTGAGGGCAGGGCTCAGATCCCACACTGCAATCTCGGCTCTGATTCCACACTTAGGGCAGGACTCTGAACTCATGCGGCAAGCTTGGCTCTGAATCCACACTGAGGGCAGGGCTCTGAACTCAAACGGCAAGCTTGGCTCTGATTCCACACTGAGGGCAAGGCTCTGAACTCACACTGCAAGCTCAGCTCTGATTCCACACTGAGGGGAGGGCTCAGATTCCACACTTCCAGCTCAGCTCTGATTATACACTGGGAACAGTGCTCTGAACTCACACAGCGAGCTTGGCTCTGAATCCACACTGAGGGCAGGGCTCTGAACCCACACTGCAAGCTTAGCTCTGATTCCACACTGAGGGCAAAACTCTGTGATCTCACAGTGTTAGCTTGGCTCTGTTTCTACACTGAGGGCAGAACTCTGAATTCACACTGTGAGCTTGGCTCTAATTCCACACTGATGACAGAACTCTGTTATCTCACACAGTTAGCTCGCCTCTGATGCAGAGCTCTGAGCTCACACTGCAAGTTCATTCTGATTCCAAACTGAGGTCAGGGCTCTGAACTCACACTGTAAACTCAGCTTTAGTTCCACACTGAGGGAAGAACTCTGAACTCACACTGTGAGCTTGGCTCTGATTCCACACTAAGGGCAGAACTCTGTGATCTCACACTGTTAGCTTGCCTCTGACTGCAGGGCTCTGAGCTCACACTGCATGTTCATTCTGATTCCGAACTGAGGTCAGAGCTCTGAACTCACACTGCAAACTCGGCTTTAGTTCCACACTGAGAGCAGGGCTCTGAACTCACACTGTGAACTCGGCTCTGGTTGCACACTGAGGGCAAGGCTCTAAATTCACACTGTGAGCTCAGCTCTGATTCCACCCTAAGGGCAGGGCTCTGAACTCACATTGCAAGATCGCCTCTGGCTGCACACTGATGGCAGGGCTCTGAACTCACACTGCTACCTCAGCTCTGGTTCCACACAGAGGGCAGGGCTCTGAACTCAAACTGCGACTTCAGCTCTGGTTCCAAACTGAGGGCAGGGCTCTGATCTCATATTGCAAGCTTGGCTCTGCTTCAACACTGAGGGCAGCGCTCTGATGTCACACTGTGGGCTTGGCTCTGATTCCACACTGAGGGCTCTGAGCTCACACTGTGAGCTTGGCTCTGCTTTCATACTGAGGGCAGGGCTCTGAACTCACACTGCAAGCTTGGCTCTGGTTTCACACAGAGGGCAAGGCTCTGATCTCACGCTGTGAGCTTGGCTCTGCTCCACACTGAGGGCAGGGCTCTGATCTCACACTGCGAGCTCAGCTCTTGCTCCACTCTTTGAGCAGGGCTTGAATCTTACACTGAAAGCTCAGCTCTGGTTCCACATTGAGGGCAGGGCTCTGAACTCACACTGCAAACTCGGCTTTAGTTCCACACTGAGAGCAGGGCTCTGAATTCACACTGTGAGCTCAGCTCTGATTCCACCCTAAGGGCAAGGCTCAGAACTCACATTGCAAGATCGCCTCTGGCTGCACACTGAGGGCAGGGCTCTGAACTCACACTGCTACCTCAGCTCTGGTTCCACACTGAGGGCAGAGCTCTGAACTCACACTGCAACTTCAGCTCTGGTTCCAAACTGAGGGCAGGGCTCTGATCTCATATTGCAAGCTTGGCTCTGGTTCAACTCTGATGTCACACTGCGGGCTTGGCTCTGATTCCACACTGAGGGCTCTGAGCTCACACTGTGAGCTTGGCTCTGGTTCCATACTGAGGGCAGGGCTCTGAACTCACACTGCAAGCTTGGCTCTGGTTTCACACAGAGGACAAGGCTCTGATCTCACGCTGTGAGCTTGGCTCTGCTCCACACTGAGGGCAGGACTCTGATCTCACACTGCGAGCTCAGCTCTTGCTCCACTCTGTGAGCAGGGCTTGAATCTTACACTGCAAGCTCAGCTCTGGTTCCACACTGAGGGCAGGGTTCTGAACTCACACTGCAAGCTTGGCTTTGATTGAACACTGAGGGCAGGGTTCTAAACTCACACTGTGAGCTCTGCTCTGATTCCACCCTGAGGGCAGAGTTTGGAACTCACACTGCAAGCTCAGCTCTGGTTGAACACTGAGGGCAGGGCTCTGAACTGACACTGCAGCCTCGGCTCTGGTTCCACACTGAGGGCAGCGCTCTGATCTCACGTTGCAAGCTTCGCTCTGGTTCAACACTGAGGGCAGGGATCTTATGTCACACTGCAAGCTTGGCTCTGATTCACACTGAGGACTGTGAGCTCAACTCTTGCTCCACTGAGAGGGCAGGGCTCGAATCTTACTCTGCAAATGGGGCACTGATTCCACAGTTAGGGCAGGGCTCTGGTTCCATACTGAGGGCAAGGCTCTGACCTCACACTGCAAAGTCAGCTCTGGTACCACACTGAGGGCTGGGCTCTGAACTTACACTGAAAACTCGTCTCTGGTTCCACACTGTGGGCAGGGCTCTGATCCCACACTGCAAGCTCAAGTCTGATTCGACACTGAGGGCAGGGCTCTGGTTCCATACTGAGGGCAAGGCTCGGATCTCACACTGCAAGCTCGGCGCCGATTCCACATTGAAGGCAGTGCTCTGAACTCACACTGCAAGCTCAACTCATTCCACACTGAGGGCAGGGCTCTGAACTCACACTGCAAGGGTTGCTCTGGTTCCACAATGAGGGCTGGGCTCTGAGCTTACACTGAAAACTCGTCTCTGGTTCCACACTGTGGACAGGGCTCTGATCCCACACTGCAAGTTCAAGTCTGATTCCACACTGAGGGCAGGGCTGGGATCCCCCAATGCGAGCTCAGCTCTGATTTCACACTGAAGGTACGGCTCGGATCTCACACTGCAAACTTGTCTCTGATTCCACACTGAGGGCAGGGCTCTAATCTCACAATGCAACCTCGGCTCTGAGGGCAGGGCTCCAATCTCGCACTGCAAGCTCAGCTCTGATTCCACACTGAGGGCAGTGCTCTGAACTCACACTGTAAGTTCAACTCATTCCACACTGAGGACAGGGTTCTGAACTCACACTGCGAGCTTGGCTCTTGTTCCACACTGGGGGCATAGCTCTGAACTCGCACTGCAAGCTTGGCTCCAGATCCACACAGAGGGCAAGGCTCTGATGTCACACTGAAAGCTCGGCTCTGGTTTCACACTGAGGGCAGGGCTGAGATCTCACACAGTGAACTCAGATCTTATTCCACACTGAGGGCAGGGATCAGATCTCACACTTCGAACTCAGCTCTGATTTTAGACTAAGGGCATGGCTCGGATCTCACACTGCGAACTCAGCTCTGATTCCACACTGAGGTCAGGACTCTGATCTCACACTTCAAGTTCCGCTCTGAGGACAGGGCTCTGATCTCACACTGCAAGCTCAGCTCTGATTCCACACACCGAGAGCAGGGCTCAGATCTCACGCTGCAAGCTCAGCTCTGATTCCACACTGAGGGCAGGGCTCTAATCTCACAATGCAAGCTCGGCTCTGACAGCAGGGCCCTGATCTCACAGTGCAGACTCAGCTCTGGTTCACACTGAGGGCTGGGTTTTGAATTTACACTGCAAGCTCGGCTCTGATTCCACACTGAGGGCTAGGCTCTGAACTCACACTGCAAGGTCAGCTCTGGTACCACACTGAGGGCTGGGCTCTGAACTTACACTGAAAACTCGTCTCTGGTTCCACACTGTGGGCAGGGCTGTGATCCCACACTGCAAGCTCAAGTCTGATTCCACACTGAGGGCAGGGCTTGGATCCCCCAATGCGAGCTCAGCCCTGATTTCACACTGAACGCACGTCTCGGATCTCACACTGCGAGCACAGCTCTGATTCAACACTGAGGGCAAGGCTCTAATCTCACAAAGCAAGCTCGGCTCCGAAGGCAGGGCTCTGATCTCACACTGCAAGCTCAGCTCTGATTCCACACCGAGAGCAGGGCTCAGATCTCACACTGCAAGCTCAGCTGTGATTCCACATTGAGGGCAGTGCTCTGAACTCACACTGCAAGCTTCATTTGTTCCGCAGTGAGGGCAGGGCTTGGATCTCACACTGCAAGCTCGGCTCTGATTCCACACTGAGAGCAGTGCTCTGAACTCACACTGCAAGCTAAACTCTTTCCACACTGAGGGCAGGGTTCTGAACTCACACTGCAAGCTTGGCTCTTGTTCCACACTGAGGGCAGGGCTTTGATCTCACACTGCGAGCTCAGCTCTGGCTCCACTCAGAGGGCAGGGCTCGAGTCTTAGTCTGCAAACTTGGCACTGATTCCACAGTTAGGGCAGGGCTCTGGTTCCACACTGAGGGCAGGGCTCTGAACTCAAACTGCAAGGTCAGCTCTGGTACCACACTGAGGGCTGGGCTCTGAACTTACACTGAAAACTCGTCTCTGGTTCTACACTGTGGGCAGGGCTCTGATCCCACACTGCAAGCTCAGGTCTGATCCCACACTGAGCGCAGGGCTGGGATCCCCCAATGTGAGCTCAGCTCTGATTTCACACTGAAGGCACAGCTCGGATCTCACACTGCAAACTCAGCTCTGATTCCACTCTGAGGGCAGGGCTCTAATCTCACAATGCAAGCTCGGCTCTGAGGGCAGGGCTCTGATCTCACACTGCAAGCTCAGCTCTGATTCCACACTAAGGGCAGTGCTCTGAACTCACACTGCAAGCTGAACTCGTCCACAGTGAGGGCAGGGCTCGGATCTCACACTGCAAGCTTGGCTCTAATTCCACACTGAGGGCAATGGTCTGAACTCACACTTCAGGCTCAGCTTGTTCCACACTGAGGGCAGGGTTCTGAACTCACACTGTGAGCTTGGCTCTTGTTCCACACTGAGGGCAGAGCTCTGAACTCGCACTGCAAGCTTGGCTCCAGATCCACACAGAGGGCAATGCTCTGATCTCACACTGAAAGCTCGCTCTGGTTCCACACTGAGGGCAGGGCTCCAATCTCACACTGCATGCTTGGCTCTTATTCCACACTGAGGGCAGGGCTGAGATCTCACACAGCAAACTCAGATCTTATTCCACACTAAGGGCAGGGCTCAGATCTCACACTGCGAACTCAGCTCTGATTATACACTAAGGGCATGGCTTGGATCTCACACTGCAAACTCAGCTCTGATTCCACACTGAGGTCAGGACTCTGATCTCACACTGCAAGTTCCGCTCTGAGGACAGGGCTCTGATCTCACACTGCAAGCTCAACTCTGATTCCACACCAAGGGCAGGGCTCAGATCTCACGCTGCAAGCTCAGCTCTAATTCCACACTGAGGGCAGAGCTCTAATCTCACAATGCAAACTCGGCTCTGACAGCAGGGCCCTGATCTCACACTGTAGGCTCAGCTCTGATTCAAAACTGAGGACTGGGTTTTGAATTTACACTGCAAGCTTGGCTCTGATTCCACACTGAGGGCAGGGCTCTGATCTCACACTGCAGACTCAACTCTGATTCCACACTGAGGGCAGGGCTCAGATCTCACACTGCAGGCTCAGCTCTGATTCCACACTGAGGGCTGGGCTTTGAACTTGCACTGCAAGCTCGGCTCTGATTCCACACTGAGTGCAAGCCTCTGATCTCACACGGCAGACTCAGCTCTGATTCCACACTGAGGGGTGGGCTCTAAACGTACACTGCAAGCTCAGCTCACATTCCACACCGATGGCGGGGCTCTGATCTCACACTACAATCTAGGCCCTGACTTTTCAGTGAGGGCGTGGTTTGGATCTCACACTGAGGGCAAGAGTCTGACCTCACACTTAGGACTGGATTGTAGCCTCAAACTGAGATGTAGGCTGTATACATTGTTGTACTATTAGAACAAGCATTGAGTGTTCTCATGAGTCATTAAGGGACAGCGCCGTTCTCTCAGAGCTTCTGGAAAAGGGCAGGTAATGCTAGCACCAGATAGAGGAAGGTAATTTACACAGATAATTTATGACTCTATCTGTACCTTCAGGTTGGTGCACCTCCCTTATGAATGAATCTATACCGACAGAACACACATGATCACTGTCTATTTTGGCTCTAAATGTATCTTGGTGCATCTGAATTGTGCACTGGTAGTGATTTACAGCTCTACCCATCAGAATACCTGCATCAGTTTATGGATCTAAATCTTGCATTGTACGCGTTCACCCAAGCAGTATGCATAGCTTTTAACTTGTGATCCAGCTGTACAAAGCAGCCTGGGTTTTAAAAGCTACTTCTAGCAATCAGTGGGTCATGTGTAACACCTAGAACAGAGGTTTTGGCCAACAGCACCTTGCAGGCTGGGATTTTTTAGCACATACCTTCATGTGGAAAAAAACATGTTCTGATGGCTATGCAGATAATACTAGTTGTCACAAATAACCAGGACCTCTTGGCTACTGTCTGTACTTATAACGAAAAATGAAACTACATATTCAACATGCTGAGTGTTGTTCAATGAAAAAAAGCATGACTGGCTTAAAGTTACCTCCTTGCATGGGAATAACTGAAAACTATGCATTTAAACATACATGTTCTATTTTAGGGATGATATGGGGCATACATTTGGCCAGTCATGTGCCTTCTCATCTCAGAAACATGGATGACTCCAAATGTATATGATTCTTTGGATAATATAAATTGTATGTGCCAGGAACTGACATCTGTAAATGTTAGGGTGGCTGACCTTTGAGAGTCCTCTTAATCGCACAGAAAGCAATATGTTACCCTTGCTCAGATGTATGCTTATAGGTACCAAACATCTGACATCACTTCCCTTCCAACCCTTGCACACAGTAATTTCTATGAGAATAATTTCTGAAACATACTTTTTTCTAAAAACCCTTTAAATACATGTTTGCTCCGTAACCATTGGCTGGCGGTGTAACTCTCTACTATAGAAGAGGGGCTTTCTTGGGTCTAAGGTAATTAATCCAGCAAATAAGGAACTTGAGGGCCACACCCTGACTAGTTGCCAACATTTGAAACAGAGGCAGTATTATCAACCTCATTACTGCAGGTCAAACCCTGAGAGTGCCTACGTAGGTATTCAGGCAGCAAATTTGGGGTAGGAAGTTTAAGTTCCTGGTTATATTCTACCTATTTTCCTAGCGGGGAATAGGTACAATATTACAACCTAAGACCCAAGGTTAGATTTAAAGGTCTCCTGCTTAGGGAATGTTCATGGGATCCTTTGACTGAGGGCAGAACCATTAGAAAACAGTGCTATATTGAGATAGGAAATGGAGCTGTTCGAACAGGTCCTGATTTCAAACATATGTGCATATAAAAAAGGCATTCTGAGACTTCTGTTCAGCCCAGCAGTTCTCAGAGAGGTCACAGTAATACTGATCTGCTCAGCAAATATTGATACTCGGGGACAGACCCAGAGAGTTCACAGTTATCCAAACTTTGAAAATCCTGGGGATAAGGAGATTGCAGGTCCATAGACAACAAGAGATCGAATTCAGGGAGCCACAGGCATAGAGATTGCACAGCACGCCTTAATGCAGGTGATGCCTCGACAGTACACTTGATCGATGTAACACAACTACACGTGAGGCAGTGGCAGGACCCAAAGAGTTAACTGGTATGAGGTCCTGACAGCAAATGTGAGTGGTGACTTCTATAAAGCACTTGATAGAATGGATCTAAAGGGGTTTGGTCTTGGTTAGTTACCATAATCCTTCTTACTCCTAGGCCTACTCTTCCTCTTAACCGCAACACCTTCCACAGTAAACCATGAAACACACACATACACACTAGAATAAAAGTCCTATTAGTTACATGGGTCATTTTTAAATGTGCTGGGATTACGATAGAGAAGACAAGGCATAATAATAGTTTGTGCATAATTTAAAAATAGGATACCGCATAAATTTGTTGCATTAGGATTATGTATGTTTGTGCATTTCAAAATTTTGATTTGGAGATATATGACAGAAATCTATCACCTGCTTTGAATATACCCTTTCAGCCATACACAAATCCTATAGCAATTATAATTTATCTAATCGAAATGTAATAAGACAAACTCTCAACTTAAAAAAGTAAGGCTTAAGTAGCTTCCTCTGAGCAGGTGACTCAGAATCCTTTGCTAAGTTGACTCCACAAGCTGATCTTTGTTGTGGCAAGTGTTGAAGGTGGATGGTTAGGTCAAATCAATAGTAGAACTGCTGTCTCTTGAGGTGGCATGTATGGTTACAGTGACATGCTTTGCCTTTCTGGCCTGTCCTGAATTCAGTTCCTGCCCCAGAGCAAGGCCACTGGCTTGCTGCATTTTGTCTTGTAAATGTGTGATGACATCCGTGCTATACTGAACCACGGAGACACAGCCGCCCTCATCCTCCCCACACCTCTCTGCCGCGTTCAACACAGTCTCCCACTCCACCCACTGCACCAGACTACACAACACCGGCATCCATGTGAAAGCATTAGAATGGAGTCGATCCATCCTTACCGGTAGAACCCAGAATGTCAGACTCCTGCCGTTCACCTCGCAACCAAAGAAACTTGCTTTGGAGTACCCCAAGGATCCTCCCCAGGCCGACCCTCTTCAAGATATACATGGCCCCCCTCGCTAAAATAGTCAGACAGCACAGCCTAAACATCGTATCCTACGCAGGTGATACCCAACTGATCCTCTCTCTGACTGACGACTCATCAATAGCCAGGAGAGCAGTTGCCGCCTGGATGGAAACCAGCTGCCTCAAACTCAACTTGGACAAGACAGATATCTTTGTAATCGGCTCCATCCCCTCTGTCTGGGATGACTGCTGGTGGCCAACCGCCCTAGGAAACTCCCCCTCCCCCACTGACCATGAACGCAACCTGGTCATGCTCTCCATGACACGTCAAGTCAACCCCATCTTGCTTCCATTCCCTGCTCCTTTTTTGGATGATTTTCAAGTTTATCCCCACTGAGACAAGAACGGTCGCCCAGGCACTTGTCAGCAGCAAACTGGACTACAGCAATGCACTCTATGTCGGATTCACAAAAAAGCTCCAAACAAGACTACAGGGAATCCAGAACGCAGCAGTCAGACTCATCTTGGACATCCGTCACAGCCACATCGCCGCCCACCTCGGAGACCTGCACTGACTCCCTTTCAACAAACGCATCCTCTATAAGCTACTGACACACACCTTCAAGGCACTGCACAACATAGGACTCGCCTACCTCACCCACCACCAGGTAGCTCCGATCTTCCCAACTTGCCCTCGTCACCATCCTCAGAATCAGGAAGAGCACAGTTGGAGACAGATCCTTCTCTTATCTTGTAGCCCGGATATAGAACACGCTCCCACTCAATCACAGACAGGCCACTTCGCTGAAGCAGTTCAGGAAGGATCTCAAGGAAGGACCTGGCTTTTCCAGTGAGCAGCACGCTGCAACAGCGCCTTGAGAGCCTACGGGTGATAAGTCACGCTTTACAAGTGATTGATTGATTGATTGAAAGGTGTTAACAGTCCTGCATAAAACCATTTTGTTTGCCCTCTCAGATTCAGTGGCCACAGCAGTTGTACTCTGATGTGCATAGCACTCACTCTGTTGATGTATGTTGTGTCACACCGCAGAACGTGCCTCCTGCTGGTGTACCTGGTGGTGTAGTGTCTCCCGCTCCCTCAGCTAATCACATATTGCATTAAGGGTCCTTGTTCAGTTCCCTGATTTCATCAAGAACTGATGTATTTAAATTTTTCATCGCTCCAGCTCTATGTGTAATGTGTGAGAAGCTCCTGGTGACGATATTGGATTGGCCTGAAGGTGGGGCTTCACACCTGTGTAGGTCAGGTCTGTCAGGTAAGATTGGTCTTTTTTCAAAGTCTATCTTTCTCACCCTTTGTTTCCTGTGCTTCATGCCTTCATAAAAAAAACCTCTATGTTCCTCCTCTGATGGCAAGTGGTTTGTCTCCATGGAGGCCCCCACTTATAAATCAGAGTTAGGCACTGTGCCTATGACTGACACTGTAGTTGTGGCAGCTTAGGAAGGAGCAGCTGCAAGGAAAATGGTAGTGATGGTTTCTGCTGCACCTGTGCATGTGGTGTGATGGTTCTCAATTAATTCAACTCTGCAGATGTATCATGGAAAAATATGAATGCTCTAACTCTACTACAGAGTGTCCTGCAGTTCAATCGGAATATACAGATGCACCAGAGGGTCCCCTGGGGGGGGAGGGAAATTGGGGAAAATAGAAATAAACGCGCTGGCAGTGTAGAGTGTTCTGATATACTTCTGATTGTGGCTCAAACAGAGCACTTCACTGACATTGATTTTGGAGGCTGTTACAAATACACCAAAGAAGGTAAGCGTCCTTGTTTTTAGTGTGATTGTCATATTCAAATGAAAATGTGCAGCTACTAGCCTTAATTAGCTACCTGTTAGAATATATTGTCTAGCCTAGCCTGGGTTTATCTGGCCTCTGCCATCTTTTAAACACTACTAAAATAAAATAACAAATATAGATGTATGCATATATGTATATCTGTCTCACCTTCAAAATCCATTTGTAGCATATAACAACTTAGGAATCACCTCTTTGAATTTATTGCACCCCATGTCCTGGCCTCACAGCAGTTTTTATTGCTGGGAGATTTCAATTAGCATAGGGAGAACCTCCAAAACCCAGAGCTTTCACACTTTATGACTGATTTAGCTGTGATTGGTATAGTTAAAAAAATCACAGGTCCTACTCATGTGGAGGGACATACTTTAGATTAGATTTTTACAAATTCTATTTCTTTGACCTGTGACAGCTGACAACAGCTTCTTAGGTCAGATCGTGCCATCATCCATTTTCAGATTCCTCAGCTAAATAAGCCTTGAATGGTCAATAGTACAGAGACTAGGACTCACAGACAGTGGGATAAGCTTTTGCCTATCTGTTTTATTGAGAACTACACCCCCCCACTCTGTCCAATGCAGGGGATATAGAAGCAGGGCTATCACAATACCATAACTCACTAACTCTTGCATTCAACAAGTTAGCACCCTTCAAACCTTGCAACAAAAACAACATGGAGCACACGCTCCCCGGTTTACCTCTGAACTACAAGTGGAAAAGGCCTTGTGTAGAAAGTTGGAAAACAGTATACAAAGGACCTAGGTTCCAAGGAATTTTATAGGACTTTCCTGACCAACTATCACTGTAATCTTAAAAAAGCCAGGAAACTTCACATATCTAACCAAATCGCTAAAGCTGGAAACTCCTCCAAAGAAGTATTTAAAGTTTTAAACTGTTAATTTACAAGCTTGTACTCAAACTATTCAGGCATCCCAAGCTCTATGTGATTCTTTAGCCAATAATTTTGAGGAAAAAATTATCAAGATCTATGGGAACTTTCCAACTTAAAAAAATCATATAAGTTAAGAACTGGATGCATGTAGCTCTAGTGCTAACTGCACATACACTCTGGAGCATTTTATTAACTTTACGACTGAATTGATCCAGATGGTCCTTTCCTTGGCGAAATCTGGGTCTCGTTTGGATATCTGTACATCTAAGATATAAGCCTCTCTATCTAAAATACTTGCACCTGTTGTCTGCACTTTGATTAACTTATCAATAATGAGTGAAAATATTCCCTCAGCTTGGAAAGCGGCACAGGTGATTCTCATCCAAATTTAGGAAATGTTTGTGCCACCTTTGTTTAAAAGCAGCACTAAGCCAGTGCCATTTCTATAAAGTGGTGCTAGAGATGTCTAGCGTCACTTTCCTGTATTTAGCATTATTTTTCAGGAGCGCCACTTCACCTTGCGTCGTTTATCGACAATGATATGCAAGGTAGGCGTTCCCTCCTAAAAAAATGACGCTAGCCTGCTAGTGCCATATTTACTAAAGAAAGGAAAAAAAGACACATGCCTAGGATCGCCCAGAGAAAATGACGCTAATTCCAATTAGTGTCAAAATGTGAACACCTGGTCAGACCAGATGTTAAAATGACACACAGCCACAACTACATAAGGAAAACACACAGAAGGAGCTCTGGCAAACAGCTGGACAACATGGACCTGTTACTGCTACAGCTCGACACCCAGAGACAACAATAGCAACGACATCAAGTGCCACTAGCACCAGCGCAGCACCCTCAATCACCACCACTGCAGCCACAAAGGCAGTGCAGTAGGACAGAGAGAATATTTCACCAGCGCACATCCATACGTGGCCTCAGAGAAGAAGAGTCCATCAGACTCTACTGTCTCAAGCAGGAGTCCATCATACAACTGCTCCACCAAATTGTTCCTGACACCACGGCAAGAGTGAAAAGTCCTACAACAATACCACCCATGACCAAGCTCCTGGCCGTGTTCCCCATGCTGACCTTTGGATCATTTTAGACCACTGCAGCACAAGTGGGTAGTATCTCACAACCATCCTTTTCTGCCTTCTTCCCTATGGTCCTGGACGCCATACCCCCCCTCATACCCAACCACACCCTGTTCCCCAGCAACTGCAGCAGGACACAAAACAAGGATTATTTGTCCCCCCCTGCTGCTGGGAACACATGTATAGGAACAAGAAACACACACACTCAATGAATGTGCAGGCCATTGTGGACCATCGCAGGATATTCACCATCATACTCGCTGTTAGAAATGGGGTTTTTGGTTGGCAGTCAGGTTACCCCCTGTCCAAGCAAAAGCCCTCACTCTAGTCAGGGTAAGTCACACACAATCCAAGATTATCCTGTGCCCACCCTCTGGTAGCTTGGCACGAGCAGTCAGGCTTAACTTAGAAGGCAATGTGTAAAGTATTTGTGCAATAAATCATACAATACCACCATATAGCACCACAAAAATACGCCACACAGTGTTTAGAAAAATATATAATATTTATCAGGATAATTGTAGGTCAAAACGAATAAAGTTGCAATGTGAATTTTGTAGAGATATCACTGAAAAGTGATATAAAGTGTCTTAAGTCTTTAAAAAGCAAAGTCTCTTTCAAGCACAAAGTACCTGGTTTGGAGTGGAAACTCTCCTCAGAGGGCCACAGAAGAAGAGATACGTGGAAAAAGGGTGTGTGCGTCGATTTCTCCCAGGCGCACACGGACTTGCGTCGTTATTTTTCACGCGTGGAAGTCGTGAGTCGTTTTCCGGCGTGCGGACAGTCTCTTTCAGTGGATCGCGGGGATTACCAGATGTCCCGGGTCTGTGTGTGGATTTTTCTGCTTGTTTTCCGGCTGCGCGTCGTTATGTGGGGCTGCACGTCAAAATTTCGATCTCACGGCAGGCGTCGCGCCGATTTCTCCTCTGGAGGTCGGGCGGCGTTGTCCTTGCGAAGCCGTGCGTCGAAGTTCCAGTCGTCCCGAAGGCGTCGCGTCGATCAGCGTCGGTGTGCGGTGTTTTTCTCGCCGCAGAACAAGCTGTGTGTCGCAAATTCCGGCGCACGGAGCGTCCAAGTGAAAAAGAGAAGTCTTTTTGGTCCTGAGACTTCAGGGAACAGGAGGCAAGCTCTATCCAAGCCCTTGGAGAGCACTTTCACAGCCAGACAAGATTTCAGCAAGGCAGCAGGCCAACAGCAAGGCAGCAGTCCTTTGTAGAAAGCAGACAGGTGAGTCCTTTGAGCAGCCAGGCAGTTCTTCTTGGCAGGATGTAGTTTCTGGTTCAGGTTTCTTCTCCAGCAAGTGTCTGATGAGGTAGGGCAGAGGCCCTGTTTTATACCCAAATGTGCCTTTGAAGTGGGGGAGACTTCAAAGAGTGGCTGAGAGGTGCACCAGGTCCCCTTTCAGTTCAATCCTGTCTGCCAGGGTCCCAGTAGGGGGTGTGGCAGTCCTTTGTGTGAGAGCAGGCCCTCCACCCTCCCAGCCCAGGAAGACCCATTCAAAATGCAGATGTATGCAAGTGAGGCTGAGTACCCTGTGTTTGGGGTGTGTCTGAGTGAATGCACAAGGAGCTGTCAACTAAGCCCAGCCAGACGTGGATTGTAAGGCACAGAAAGATTTAAGTGCAAAGAAATGCTCACTTTCTAAAAGTGGCATTTCTAGAATAGTAATATTACATCCAACTTCACCATTCAGCAGGATTTTATATTACCATTCTGGCCATACTAAATATGACCTTCCTACTCCTTTCAGATCAGCAGCTACCACTTCAATACTGTTTGAGGGCAGCCCCAATGTTAGCCTATGAAGGGAGCAGGCCTCACAGTAGTGCAAAAACGAATTTAGGAGTTTTACACTACCAGGACAGGTAAACTACACAGGTACATGTCCTGCCTTTCACCCACACAGCACCCTGCTCTAGGGGTTACCTAGGGCACACATTAGAGGTGACTTATATGTGGAGAAAGGGGAGGTTTAGGCTTGGCAAGTACTTTTAAATGCCAAGTCGAGGTGACAGTGAAACTGCACACACGCCTTGCAGTGGCAGGCCTGAGACAAGGAAAAGGGGCTACTTAAGTGGTTGGCACAACCAGTGCTGCAGGCCCACTAGTAGCATTTAATCTACAGGCCCTAGGCACAGAGAGTGCACATTACTAGGGACTTATAAGTAAATTAAATAGTCCAATCAGGTATGATTCAAGGTTACCATGTTTTAAGGGAGAGAGCATATGCACTTTAGCACTGGGTAGCAGTGGTAAAGTGCGCAGAGTCTAAAAGCCAGCAAAAACAGTGTCCAAAAAGTGGAGGGAGGCAGGCAAAAAGTTAGGGGTGACCACCCTAAGGCTGTCAGGTCTAACATGTGTCCGCCCCAGCTGAAAGTGGGGAGAGCTACCCGACCTCCTGGGAGCTCTCATCGCTAAGGCGGAAGTATCTGGAGAGACCATCAGCATTGGCGTGGTCAACCCCGGGGCGATGTTCCACCGTAAAGTCCATCCCCTGTAGGGAAATGGACCACCTCAAGAGTTTTGGATTCTCACCCCTCATCTGCATGAGCCATCTGAGGGGCCTGTGGTCTGTCTGAACCCGGAAGTGAGTCCCAAACAGGTAGGGTCTTAGCTTCTTCAGTGCCCAGACCACAGCAAAAGCTTCTCTTTCAATAGCACTCCACCTCTGTTCCCATGGTAATAGCCTTCTGCTAATAAAGACTACTGGTTGGTCTAGGCCCTCCTCATTTAGCTGTGCTAGGACCGCACCTATGCCATGCTCTGAAGCGTCTGTCTGCACGATAAATTCCTGGGAGTAGTCAGGGGCCTTGAGCACGGGGGCCGTGCACATGGCTTCCTTCAGGGAGTCAAAGGCTTTCTGACAAGCCTCTGTCCAATTCACCAACCTAGGTTGTTTCTTGGAAGTGAGTTCTGTCAATGGGTGACACAATGGTACCATAGCCCTTGACAAATCTGCGGTAGTATCCTGTGAGGCCTAAAAAGGCTCTCACCTCAGTCTGAGTTCTAGGTGGTTGCCAGGCCTTGATAGTTTCAATCTTGGCCTGGAGTGGCTGCACCTTGCCACCACCCACTAGGTGTCCCAAGTACACCACGGAACCCTGCCCAATCTGGCGCTTACTAGTCTTGATGGTCAGGCCTGCCTGTTGCAGGGCCTGAAGCACCTCCTTGAGGTGGAGCAGGTGTTCCTCCCAGCTGGAACTGTAGACAGCTATGTCATCCAGGTAGGCTGCACAGAAGGCATCCTTGCCAGCTAGGACCCCGTTAACCAACCGTTGGAAGGTAGCGGGGGCATTTTTCAATCCAAATGGCATCACCCGGAACTGGTAATGGCCATCAGGGGTTGAAAATGCGGATCTCTCTTTAGCCCCCTCAGTCAGGGCGATCTGCCAGTACCCTGAAGTAAGATCAAACGTGCTCAGGAACTTGGCAGCGCCCAGCCTGTCAACGAGCTCATCAGCTCGGGGGATGGGGTGAGCATCCGTCCGGGTGACTGAGTTGAGATCCCGGTAGTCCACACAGAACCGGAGTTCTGGCTTCGCACCTGGGGCAGTATCCTTAGGGACCAACACCACTGGGCTGGCCCAGGGACTACTGGATTTCTCGATAACCCTTAAAGCTAACATCTTGGAGACCTCCTCCTTGATGCTGGCTTTCACCTTATCCGATAACCTGTAAATTTTGTTCTTCACAGGGAGACTGTCACTGGTGTCAATGTCATGAACACAGAGGTGGGTCAGTCCAGGAGTAAGGGAGAACAGGGGGGAGAACTGCTCCAACAGCTCATAGCAGTCTCCTTTCTGGTTTAGAGTCAGGGAGTCAGAGAGGATGACCCCTTTCACTGACCCATCACCTTCTTGGGCAGTGAGGAGGTCGGGGAGAGGTTCACTCTCCACTTCCATTCCTTCATCTGTGACCAGAAGCATGTTGACCTCAGACCTCTCAAAATGAGCCGTTAGCCGGTTGACATGGAGCACCCTTAGGGGGTTCCTAGGGGTTTGGAGGTCCACTAGGTAAGTGGCCTCCCCTTTCCGCTCTTTTACTACAAATGGGCCAGACCAGCGGTCCTGGAGAGCTCTGGGCTCTACTGGCTCCATTACCCACACTTTGTCTCCAGGTTGAAACTCTACCAGGGTGGCCTTCTGGTCATACCAGAGTTTCATTACCTCTTGACTGGCCTCAAGGTTACTTTGGGCCTCTTTCCAGAAGCGGGTCTTCTGGTTGCGGAGGGCCAACATGTAGCTGACCACATCCTGAGGGGGTGCCTTTGGAGCTCTCTCCAATCCCTCCTTGACAATGCTTAAGGGTCCCCTGACAGGGTACCCATAGAGAAGCTCAAAGGGACTGGACCCCACCCCCCTCTGGGGGACCTCTCGGTAAGCAAAGAGAAGGCATGGTAAGAGGATGTCCCACTTACTCCTCATGGCCTCAGGGAGGCCCCCAATCATGCCCTTCAAGGTCTTGTTGAATCTCTCCACAAGACCATTAGATTGGGGGTGATAGGGTGTGGTGAACTTGTAGGTTACACCGCACGGATCCCACAGAGACTTCATGTATGCAGACATGAAGTTAGTGCCTCTGTCAGACACTATCTCCTTTGGGAATCCCACACGGGTAAATATCCCCATCAGAGTTCTGGTCACCACCGGTGCAGTTACGGTCCTCAGAGGGATTGCCTCTGGGTAACGGGTGGCATGGTCCACCAAAACCAGGATGAACCTGTTGCCTAAGGCAGTTTTGGGGTCCAATGGACCAACAATGTCGATGCCCACTCTTTCAAAGGGGGTGCCAACAACAGGAAGTGGAATCAGGGGGCTTTTATCCCTTTTCCCTGCTTTACCACTGGCCTGGCAGGTAGGACAAGATCTACAGAACTTATCTGAGTTTGTCCTCATTCTGGGCCAACAAAAGTGTGTGACAAGCCTGTCAAAGGTCTTGCCTTGCCCCAAATGTCCTGCCAGGGGAATGTCGTGAGCCAGCCCCAGTAGGAAGGTTCGGTAACACTGGGGGACCACCAGCGTATGCGCTGCCCCAAAGACCGGAACCTTAGGCTCACTGTAGAGGAGATCATTCTCCCAATATATGTGGTGATCGCCAGAGGCTTCACCTGCCGCCTGGTCTGAGGCTTGCTTCCTCAGACCCTCTAGAGTGGGATATTCTTTCTGCGCCTTGCAGAATTCCTCCCTGGTGGGTCCACCCTCAACTTGCCAGCCAGCAAGCTCCGGGAGGTCACCTAGGGTGGCAATGTCTTCCCCAGTTGGCTCGGGAGCCTCCTCCTCAGGAGCCCCGTCAACCACTGCGGGAACTTCTGGGACCGGTTTCCCTTGCCCCTTGCCCCTCCTCTTGGCAGCTCTCTGGGCCATTGTTCCAGGCTCCAGATGCCCTTGACTTCCCTCTCGGTCAGCCATGGACCGTGTGGTCATGCAGACCCACTCAGGTAACCCTAACATCTCCAGGTGAGATCTGAGCTCCACTTCTTTCCAAGAAGTATGCTCAAGATCATTGCCTAACAGACAATCTACAGGCATGGCAGGACTCACAGCTACTTTCAGAGTACCAGAGACTCCCCCCCACTCAAAGGGAACCAGAGCCACCGGTAGGTGACTCTCACGATTGTCAGTGACTATGACCTGGTGGAATGAATTAGGGACTATCTGCTCTGTTGACACCAGCTGACTCTTGATAGTAGTCATACTGGCTCCTGTGTCACGCAGAGCCTCCACCTTCTGCCCATCAATGGTGACCCACTGCCTGTACTTGGAAGTATTTTGGGGCATGTGGGCTTTGGGCACCATTTCTCCTTCTCCCAGGGACACTAGGGAAATCTCTACCTGTTCCCCAAAGCTATCTGGGTCCATCTCCCCCCGATCGCTACACTAGTCAACCCAGGTGTCTGTCCGGTAGTGGACGGTGCTGGGGGTCGCCTTTATAGTGACCATACTGGTAACACTCCATGCATTTGGGGTTGGATTTCCCTGACCTCTCATATGTCCCTGGCTTTTTCCCAAATCTGGAAAAGTAATGGTTGCCACCCCCTCCCTGGGAATTCTTTTGGGGGCCTTTGGAGAGTTCCTTATCTGTAAGTTTATCTCCCCCCATTTTCTTCTGTTGGGAACCCTGGCCACCTTTGTGGGTGTCCCCCCCAGGTACCTTCTTGGACACTCTGGTGCTAACCCAGAGGTCCGCCTCCTCAGCAAGCTTCCTGGGATCAGTCAGCTTACTATCCACTAAGTTCTGACGCAACTCTGTAAAAGTAGTATTAAGCATATGCTCTCTCAGAATCAAGTCATATAACCCTTTATAATCATCTACTTTGTTGCCCGCACTCATCCATTCAGTGCCTTACTGGAAAAGTCAAAGAAATCTACCCATGTTTGTGTGGTTTGTTTGGTGCTGTCCCTGAACCTCTGACGGTATCCCTCAGGGGTCAACCCAAACTTGGCAAGTAAAGTGGCTTTCTGAAGTGGGTATGTGTTTTGATCAGGTTGATCCAATGTGAGAAGTGTGTCCCTCCCCAATGGCGGCACATAACCCCACATAGCTACCCCCCATTGCCCTTCAGGAACCTCATGAGCCCTTAGTGCAACTTCATAAGCAGCTAACCATTTATCTATGTCATCTCCCACCACAAAACTGGGCACCACATTTTTGGGTATACGAACCTTCTTTTCTCCAGCAGGTCCTGTCTGTATGCTGCCACCATTATTGCTGGATTCAGACTGTCTCGCCTTGATCTCCAGCTCCTTGAGACTCAGTTCATGAGCCAACAATAGTTTCTTTTCAGCCAAAGCTCTCTCAGCCTCCACCTGTTTGGCTGCTCTTTCAGCTTCAGCTTGTTTGGCTTCTCTTTCAGCTTCAATTTGTTTGGCTGCTCTTTCAGCCTCAGCTTGCTTGGCTTCTCTCTCAGCCCTTCTTTCCTCCTGTTGAGCCTCAATTTACAGTTTTGCCATTTGCAATTGGAACTCCCTATCCTCTCTCCTTTCCTCTGCGGTCAGGCTTTGCACAGAGACACTGCTCCCTGGTCTGGAAGGGGGCACAATTGCAGTGGTAACATCATCCACCGATAGCAACAAATCCTCTGAGGGTCCATTTTCTGGCTCCTCTTCCTCATCATTCTCTTCTAAATGGGCTTCTGCCCAGGCCCTCAGCGCCACTTGAAAGTCCTCCTTTTTGGAGGCCACTCGGGTGGGTACCCTCATTGCCCTGCAGAACCCTCTTAGCTGTTTGACCGTATATGTATCCAACAGGACTAGGTCAAAGTCTTCCATTTGAGACCCAGTCAGAGACATGTTGAGTGAGGATTTAGTTTTTGAAAATTGTCAGGAAGAAAAAAAACGAAATTTTGCAAAAAGAGAAAAAAATCAAGTTGACCTTCAACTGTGGGTAGGTAGTGAAATACTTAGCTACTGTATGTCACTGCACAAACACAAGTCCTATCCTCACCGCTGATCACCAATGTTAGAAATGGGGTTTTTGGTTGGCAGTCAGGTTACCCCCTGTCCAAGCAAAAGCCCTCACTCTAGTCAGGGTAAGTCACACACAATCCAAGATTATCCTGTGCCCACCCTTTGGTAGCTTGGCACGAGCAGTCAGGCTTAACTTAGAAGGCAATGTGTAAAGTATTTGTGCAATAAATCATACAATACCACCATATAGCACCACAAAAATACGCCACACAGTGTTTAGAAAAATATATAATATTTATCAGGATAATTGTAGGTCAAAACGAATAAAGTTGCAATGTGAATTTTGTAGAGATATCACTGAAAAGTGATATAAAGTGTCTTAAGTCTTTAGAAAGCAAAAAAGTCTCTTTCAAGCACAAAGTACCCGGTTTGGAGTGGAAAATCTCCTCAGAGGGCCACAGAAGAAGAGATACGTGGAAAAAGGGTGTGTGCGTCGATCTCTCCCCAGCACACACGGACTTGCATCGTTATTTTTCACGCGGGGAAGTCGTGCGTCGTTTTCCGGCGCGCGGACTGTCTCTTTCTGTGGATCGGGGGGATTACCAGATGTCCCGAGTCTGTGCGTGGATTTTCCTGCTTGTTTTCCGGCTGCGCGTCGTTCTGCGGGGCTGCGCGTAAAAATTTCGATCTCACGGCAGGCGTCGCACCGATTTCTCCTCTGGAGGTCGGGCAGCGTTGTCCTTGCGAAGCCGTGCGTCGAAATTCCGGTCGTCCCGAAGGCGTCGCGTCGATCAGCGTCGGTGTGCGGCATTTTTCCCGCCGCGGAACAAGATGTACGTTGAAAATTTCGGCGCACGGAGCGTCCAAGTGAAAAAGAGAAGTCTTTTTGGTCCTGAGACTTCAGGGAACAGAAGGCAAGCTCTATCCAAGCCCTTGGAGAGCCCTTTCACAGCCAGACAAGAGTTCAGCAAGGCAGCAGGCCAACAGCAAGGCAGCAGTCCTTTGTAGAAAGCAGACAGGTGAGTCCTTTGAGCAGCCAGGCAGTTCTTCTTGGCAGGATGTAGTTTCTGGTTCGGGTTTCTTCTCCAGCAAGTGTCTGATGAGGTGGGGCAGAGGCCCTGTTTTATACCCAAATGTGCCTTTGAAGTGGGGGAGACTTCAAAGAGTGGCTAAGAAGTGCACCAGGTCCCCTTTCAGTTCAATCCTGTCTGCCAGGGTCCCAGTGTGGCAGTCGTTTGTGCGAGAGCAGGCCCTCCACCCTCCCAGCCCAGGAAGACCCATTCAAAATGCAGATGTATGCAAGTGAGGCTGAGTACCCTGTGTTTGGGGTGTGTCTGAGTGAATGCACAAGGAGCTGTCAACTAAGCCCAGCCAGACGTGGATTGTAAGGCACAGAAAGATTTAAGTGCAAAGAAATGCTCACTTTCTAAAAGTGGCATTTCTAGAATAGTAATATTAAATCCAACTTCACCAGTCAGCAGGATTTTATATTACCATTCTGGCCATACTAAATATGACCTTCCTACTCCTTTCAGATCAGCAGCTACCACTTCAATACTGTATGAGGGCAGCCCCAATGTTAGCCTATGAAGGGAGCTGGCCTCACAGTAGTGCAAAAACGAATTTAGGAGTTTTACACTACCAGGACAGGTAAACTACACAGGTACATGTCCTGCCTTTCACCCACACAACACCCTGCTCTAGGGGTTACCTAGGGCACACATTAGAGGTGACTTATATGTGGAGAAAGGGGAGGTTTAGGCTTGGCAAGTACTTTTAAATGCCAAGTCGAGGTGACAGTGAAACTGCACACACGCCTTGCAGTGGCAGGCCTGAGACAAGGAAAAGGGGCTACTTAAGTGGTTGGCACAACCAGTGCTGCAGGCCCACTAGTAGCATTTAATCTACAGGCCCTAGGCACAGAGAGTGCACATTACTAGGGACTTATAAGTAAATTAAATAGTCCAATCAGGTATCATTCAAGGTTACCATGTTTTAAGGGAGAGAGCATATGCACTTTAGCACTGGTTAGCAGTGGTAAAGTGCGCAGAGTCTAAAAGCCAGCAAAAACAGTGTCCAAAAAGTGGAGGGAGGCAGGCAAAAAGTTAGGGGTGACCACCCTAAGGCTGTCAGGTCTAACACTCGCTAAATATCCGGCAGCATGCAATGTGCCTACATCTTCAGACACTCAATAATAAATCAACGTTTCCAGGATGGACAATAGGGCAAAGGCCTAGTCGTGGGTAAGACAGCATACACTACATAAGACAGACAACACACTAATGTGGGACAAAGCATACACCACATTACAGACACTAGGACAGGGAAGCACAGATGTTCAGAGAACAACACATATCCCACATGCATCACTCCACCGCATTCAATGCACATCATCGTCACATATGGCCACAGGTACAGGTCCCTAGCACCACCAGACTGTCGCTTCTAATGATGCTCTGGTGGAGCAATGATCTCTCTGCATTCAAAAAGTGGAGTCAAGCCACTACATGTGTTCCCACGTAGTATGTAAAATAGGGATCCTTCACACGTATCATTTAGCGTGGAATTAGTCAGCAATGGTTTTGCATTGGCCATTCCACCATCAAACAACTTGCATATTGGCACTGCCCCTCATTTACCACAATGTAGAAACCTGAGGCTGCAGCAACAAATAATGCCACCCTGGTAGTGGCATCACTATTTACCTATCAAGAAAAACAACTGATACTCTCATTGTGTAGATTTTTTCCATGTGTTGTGCATACTGCAGCACACATTGAAATAGGACATCACTATCATTGATAGATCATGTATAGGAATGGATACCTCACAGCACAGCAACAATCAAACCCATAAATCCGTCATCTCCCCACCATGCTACAAAGGTGCCTACAGTAGACTTTGGCAGCTGAACTACTGCCTGCACACTGGTAGAGGTCAGAAATGCACAATATCAAGGAGACATGGCACCATTTTTGGCCTGTACTGGTGTTGCAGGGCAGTGCAGAAAAAGCCCTCATGCCCTATCCTGTCCCACAGGTGTCTGTCAACTTGTCACATACATGGCAATACATCCCAAACAACTATGCCTCACTGTGCATATTCACTACATATACATATGCATGCCAGCCAGGAAATTGCGGTAACAACTCTTTGCACAAGGGAGGTCTTCCATGTCCAAGGCAGTGGGATTCACGTGCAACACACAGGGTGCAACACCTGTCTCATGACGCACACCACACAAAAAAGGTACAAACTTAGTTAATATGACTCGTATGCAGGTCTAAAGTAATGTGAGTAAGGGACAAAATTATATACGTCACCACACATATTCCGCATGGGTGAAATGTCATGCCTGAAAATATTGTACAATCACCATGCCCCTGAGGCACACCGTGACTAGAAATAACACCACCACACACCAATACAACCACGCATGCAAACAGGTACATACATAATGCCAGATGCAAGTCAGATTCACCACTCCACTAAAAAAAACAATGCCTGGCCATTTAACAACAAACACAAATGCAGGTCTGACACTGTTTCTCCCATTCCATTGCAGCGGACCAGGGTTACGACATCCAGCCATGGGTCATGACCCCATATGGAAACACACATCCAGATGCTGAAAAGACTTACAATGAAGCACACAAAAAGATCAGGAATGAGGTGGGGAGGGCATTTGTCATGCTGAAATCCAGGTTCAGGTTCCTAGGTCAAACTGGAGGAAGTCTATTATGTGCACCACCCCTTGTGTGCAAAATGATAATAGTCTGTGCAATTTTGCACAACATCTGTGTACGCACCAATGTCCCCTGGAAAGAGCAGGTAGAGGTCCCCAGGGAGGAAGATGAGAACAATTTTGCACAACATGAGGATGGGTAGCAACAAAACTCTTCTTCACTTAGAGAATGTACTCCAATCATCAATGAGCAAAGTTTTGTCAATAAATCACTTGTACTCAGATTTGTCATGAAGTACTCCTTTTCACCTGAATGTGTTGGTGAAATGGAGGCAGAGCCTGTTGTACAAATAAATTACATTGTCACACATATATCAAATGTGTGTTTGGTTGACATTTGACAGCAGCAACCCAGGGAAACATGTGAAGACTTCTGGTTAGATGTTTGGCCTAGGTAAGATAAGAGTAGACAGTAGCTACAACAGTAGGTCTGTGCCTGCTATGTAACAAATCAATGTCTGAATACCACAATCCAAGGTGACAACTTAAAACATACCTCTCAGGAGCACTCACATTTATGTCTAATAGAGAGGTAAATACAGAGGACAAAACACATTAATGTCTAGGTCTGTCATACTCTATCCAGTTTGTATTGTGCATGCATGCCAAGCAATGTCAACACAAGTCACAAGGCCTTGGCAAACTGTATGTGTGATGAAGGATACAGACATGTTGAAGCTTGAATGTTCTACTCATAGCTGTCAGGACTATTCACAATCTAAATGCGACAAAGGTTGGGGAATGCAGCTGTTTGTGACTGTTCATGTCAAACAACGAAATGGAAAGGACAGCTGAGACACTCCTTTACTTAACTTTGACATCCAATATGTGCGGGTGACTCAGACACTACCCAAGTGCTGTGGCTGGTGTTAAATGATGTGTGGGGGTCAGTCATCTCATCTTGCAAACACTGGAAATGTGATGGCAAATATTGCCTAGCCTGTAGAAGAAGCGATATCCATTTTTAAAGTTGACAAGTATGACTTACTATGATGTGCATGAATGAAGGGACAGTGAGGATCAGGAAGATGTGTTCTAAGGGAAATCTGCAGAAAGTGTGCCCACACCATTTACCTATAAGCATACATCACCCAACCTGCCTTCAATGTGTGTGAATGATCACACATTTTCAAATGCTCAACACACTAAACGACAATGTTGCCATGTAACACCAGACACATATTCACACACATTGTGTAGGACAGTACATATCCCAGTCACATTGTCAACAACTATAACTGTGACAGAAGCAAGTGGCAACTGACACTATCTGTACCCTGGGTCTGCAGGTATGACTCGGTTCCACTTTCTACCAATGACCTAACAATGCATCCGAGGAACAAATCTCACATATGTAGACATAGTCATGTCACTCCATAGTTAATAATGAGACAAGTCCAACACAAACAACCAGTAGGTCTCTAGTACATAATAGGGCCAGGCTGACATCAACAATCTAAAATTCACCAAAACATAGTTGGGCATGGGACTACAATTTTGCAGTTGGATGTCTGCCGTTTACTGGGCACTGCAGTGCTGAATTTAAACTTGAGGATGCCCCCTCCCTTATTCCCAGAGGGGGCTACATCCACTCTCAACACAGTCAGGGGCCTGCCGCCTGTGCACAGTGAACTGTGCTGAGGGGACCACAGTCAACTTGTGCGCACACCAGCAACAATGGGGCTGTGTGGGCATACAAAGTACCATTGGAGCACTGATGATTAGCCTGCCATCAGTGTCTGAGAGCAGCCCTGCCATGCAGATTGTGTGCTAAAAAGGAAGTCTGGCGAAATGTAAATGTATCCCACATGTCCAACCTAGGTGGACCAGACTTGGTGTGGCCTATAACTTTGCACATGGAAAAATGAGAACATTCACCATATGGCATGGTGTCTGTTAAAAAATAAAATTCAGAAAATGTAAGTACAGTACACATGTGTGTACATAGGGGAAAGTGTTAAACACTGATATGAGCACACAGGTTTGCTACTATGGTGCAGAATTATCCATCATGGAATTGAACATTTGTAGCAGTCACAGCCCTAAACACACCACTATAGTATGCATTACTGATCACACATGAAAAACACTTTTAACTCACTACCATATCACATACATCCAACCATGACAGACGTCAGTACACTACATCCAATAAATTGCATGCATGGGGAACTATACATTACACGTGTTGGATTACATCATGATGCCTGGCCTTAGAGACACACCAGAGTTTGTCACACACTTGAACTTACATAACTCTGGGTTAGCGGATCATAAACCAGGCCTCATCACCACATCTAGGTAAACATTTGTCAAGGTTATCATGTGCTGAACATGTTTCGCACATAGGCCAGCTATCATATGATGTGTGGTGATACAAACAGTGGAAATTCTGAAATTACGTTGTGTTGAACCAGCAATAGGAGTGCCATCACAAATGTAAACTCACAAAACACACATTGTATACATGTGAAAACATGAATGTGGGAAAATGTGTCATACACATGCATAATTGCAACCAATATCAGTCCTACCATGAATGCTACAGACCAACATACATATGGAAACACATTTCTGCGTTTCTGGTACAAAAAATACATCGCGTGCATTCATGTTTAGCCATAGTGTTCAATATGAAAGACACATGGCACCTGTGTGTTTGATACTGAGTGCCCTGTCTGCCTTCCCTCTAAAATTCATGCATGCGCATCATGCGTCAAAAAATATTGACGCATACGGTCATTTGAAACCATCACGTATACAAAAATTGACACATGACACCTGCACGTCTAAACTAAAACGTTATGCCCTGTCAGCCATCCTTCAAAAAGACATGCATGACTGTCATGTGTCAAAAGAACAACGCATGTCATAATAACATGACGCATATGCCCAGGAAGTGATGTAATAGACCATCCTTGCTGCACACATGGAAAAGTGAACTTACTTTCACTTTCCTTTTACAGTCTTTTGTCTGTGCTTTGGAGAGGTTGTGTGGTGCTTGTGCTGGTGTGAGGAGTGGTTAGTTTTGAGTCTTTTGTGCTGTCTCCTGCCTGTGTTTTGTCACTAAAGCCTTTATTGTTGTGTTTTTGGCATTATGTACTGTTATTGGCGGAGTAGTCGGGTGTTTGTCTTTGGAGTAGATACGTTTGTTGGGGTAACTGGGGATTTTTGTTGTGGATTTTAGGTTTGCACTGGATTTGGTGTGCAAAAGATCAGGGAAGAGCCAGGAGAATGACAGCTGATGAGCTGAGAGGGTTCATATGGCTGGTCTGCCACTACCTCTCAAACATGGTGGACATGGGTGGCCGTGTCATCATAGACTATAAAACAGAGGCACAGAAGCTGCGCTGGGGCAAGGTGCTGTTCCAGCTAACCCGTATCTTCTCAGTACAGTGGCCTGATCACCAGCTGAAGCACTGGTGGGCAGACCTGATCTCCCGGGAACAGGACCCTCTGGATCACCTGCAAACTGAGGTCGGCGGAACTGTTGGTAAGTACATCTTAAATGTTGCTGAATCTTCTTTTTGTATTTGCATGACTGTAGATCATAGGGGTTACTTTACCATGTCATCACAAAGGTCAGGACTACAAATAGTGTGTCTGTACCAACCTGCATCCATAAGAAGGGCAGCAATGCACAGTCAAGCTGACAATTAGCACATTTTGGTCTTTGTATCCTGGGTTTCTCCTGAAAAATTTGAAGTGCACTAAAGAAAACACACATGTGTCATGGTGCAAGGGTACATGTTTACCAGGCACTACTGTCCATTTCCACCAGGGGATTGACACGGGTATTTTGCATAGTCGTAATAATGTAATGACAAACACGACACCAGGAGTAAAGGGAGTCATGGATGCATGTGTTCCTTGAGTCATGTATGTGCAAAGTGACACACTAATGTGTTATGCTTCTGAAAATTGTCAGTGGACTGTCCTCTGCAAAATGTTACTTATGTGGTTGAGACTTGTACGTATGTGTCAAGCCCATATATGTACGAGATCTAGGTTAATCAGCTAAACGTGTGCAATGAGTAACATTTGTCCATGGTGTTCTTTGTTCAACAATCACAGAACTATGCTTGATGTCATGTCTTGCAGGTGGACCTTGCCCCTACACCATTGGTGAGGCTGCAAGATTTGCGGACCCCGATGTTTCTAGTAAGTGTTACCTTGCATGTTTATTGTGTAGTGCAGGAGTTGTGTGTGAGGTTCTATGATGTGTGCCATGTAAAAAAAGCATGTGTGGCAATTAGGACATTATCCATCCTTGGATATTGACATTATGTCTAACGTCATGTTGAGGATGCGGTGTACAGCAAATTGATGCACTGGTGGCAACGTGTGCTGCAAGGGCCTAGTGATTTTTGGAAAAGGTATATACGTGCACAAACATAGTGATGTTAGTCAAGACGTGGCAGAAGTTCTGGGTTAAAAAAAATGCTTGGATGTTGGCAACATATTGATCACAGCAGGTGTTACTGCACTGCGGGCCACACGTAGCACACAGTGACTCTGGGCATGTTATGATTAAGGACGATGTGAAGAGCTCACTAAGGGGCTTGTCAATGAGCCACTTGCGCCGCCGGTGCTTCACTTCTATTTAGTAAAAAAGTGATGTACCGGCTACGTAAGGAGCTTTTTGAGAAGCCCCATAGTTAGTTTAGTCCACATTGAAGCTGCAGCCCTTGTTCTGATGAGTATGGTACATGCCTACAGATCAAGCAAAAAGATGTATGCAGAGGGACAAACATGAGCTATCCAGCATGATGAGTGCGACTGAGCATGGTAACATTACTGGTGTATGGGATGTGCTAGTGAATGTTTAACTGGTACTTAGGAAATGTTACAAGCTTGTGCACTGATAGTGTGCCACATTGGTTAGCCTTTATCCCTGGGACATGAACAATATGTTGAAGATGGTTGTGATGCAGATTTGCATTAACTTTGGCCTTGATGATGTGTTGTGCGTTGTGGTGGACAACCTGTGTTATCTGAGGATGCTGTTTCCATTGCATGCTTGCTCTTCCTCTGCCCAACACAGATCCTAATGACATGTTTCCTTTATGTTTTAGCAGCCACAATGAATCCAGCACAGAAGCGTGCTTTCAAAAAAAGAGCAGAACGATACAGGCACAACCGTGCTGTCTCGAAAGGGTACTGCGGGATGGCCAGAAGGTATCAGAGTGAGAAAGCATTGGGGTCCTAGTGGGCATTTCCTCAGGGAGGACCGGCCAAACAGGCTGCAACCAGCACCCACACAAGTGGAAAGTCAAAGCAGAAGGACAGGGTTGGCTCTGCAGGTTCCACCCCTTCAACATCTACATCCCCTACTCCGGCACCATCACGTCCCCAGCCAAGACCTGCAATCATGGCTCCTACATTTGAACAGGAAATGTGGAAGGATATGGCAGACCTACAGCTGAGACTGGACAAATTGGAGGCAAAAACTGATAAGATGTACAAAATGCTGCAGTACATCAAGAAGAAGGTTAAGAGGCACTGACTTTGGACCCTTAATTGTTATCATTACCTCCCCTTCCCCTAGTTTTAACAGTTCTTTGTTATATTGGGTTTTATATATGTTGGCAGGGGATAATTAGCATAGTATAGGTTAGTTTAAGGACATAGTTTGTATACTTAGGGAGGTGGGTATTTGGGAATTTACTGCTTTGGGTTTTTTAGGGGGGTGGGTTATGTTCTTGAGTCTATGTGTAAAAAATTATGAAAAAATACAAAATTAAAAATGAAAAAATAAATGCAAAAAAAAAATATTTGTTTAGACAATAGGTTTATTGTGTGGCATTACATGTATAGGATAAGTTAAGGTAAGATAAGTTAGCTGTAGGGATAAGTTATGTATGATTAGATAGCATAGGTTAGGTTAGTGTAGGTTAGTATGTAGTTTAGCAAATTGTTGGGTAGAGATGTTTTGTTATTATTAGATCTTGTTTTTTGCTGCAATATGGTCTCCATAATGATTAACTATCTGGGTGGCCTTATGTCTGCATAGCTCAGTTTAGATAAATGCCTTTGGGTGTGCATCCAGTAGTGATTTACATGTGTGACTATGTGTAACCCCTATGGCCAAGTACATGTCAGATTGTCAGTGGTAATACGTTATTCAATATAATATTCAGCACTGTATGTGACACTCTCATTGTGCATGGATACACATCCCAAAACAGGTTATCTGACACCATCAATTTGTGTTGGTAATTAATGAGACATTCATTGGCTAAAAGTTTTGAACATTGCACTACACCCCTATAGGGAAATTGACACTGGCACACTCATAGCTGCCCCTCACAGTCTTACATATGTCTAATTTGATTGTCACATCAATGTTGCACCGGTGCAACCATCCTAGATTTTTCCTGACACTTGTGTTCTATATCATAGAAGCCAACGCTAAACTTACATGGTACCTGTTTGATTACATGCTTGGAAGACTCAGAAATGGTGTGCCAGTCCACAATGCTATCAGTCACCCTAATCATGTTTCAGTCAATATGTGTGGCTTGGTGTCTGACACGAAGCCACGCATTTCCTTTTGTTAGGTGCTCAGTCTATTGGCTTCACACAATGGATACAGTTCAAATAGAAAATGGATCATGAACAAAAACAACACATATGTTACTTTACAAATTTAAATACATGTGCAAGTTTTGTTTCAGATGATGTACAATGTGAAGTATATTGACCCCGTGAGAGATCCCAAGCCATTAAATGTCTAGTCAGAGTCCAAGGGGGAGGGACATGTCATGAGACATGTGAACGAAAGGAGTGCATCAGTGAGGAGGTGTTCAAGCTGCCAATAGGTAGGATTTGACACTATGACAGTCGATGAAAGATAAGTCAACAGTGGGAGAGTGACAAGGGGATGTTGCCAGTTGTTACAACACATTCATGACCTTAAGCACTGAATTACGGCGATACTGTCCATGTGCCAAGGACTGTAGCTACTGGGTGTTTTTTCCGGTGAATGATGTTCCCTCCACATCTTCATCCCCTGATGTGTGTGGTACTTCCTGTGCCATTGGTGGTGCTGGTGTTGAGGTTGGGGGGGGCAAACACACATCAGAGGATAAAGATGTGGAATCAAAGGTCCTGACAGCTGTCATCTGTGGGAAAATGAAAGGCTTCATTGCAGCAAGGAGGAACTGCTGGTTTCGCAACACAGCAGCTACATCATGGTGGTAGGCAAGCAAGGTTGTAAATGAGGGAGGCCAGCATCTGCTTCATGGACTCCAGGACATTTTGTATAGCCCCCAGCCTCTTGTCAAACATGGTGGTGCCACATTGGGAAGCCTCTGCCTCAGGACACCAGCTATGTCAACAAGGGACTGCTGGAATCTGCGTAGCGGATAGTGGGTGTCTCTGATGGCAGCAGAGTTGTCCTTATTCGGACTGAGACACCACTGCACTCCCTCTAGGCTGCCCGCCATGGTCTCCATCCCCACTAACACTTGCTGTACCAACTCCTGCTGGACTCCTACTGCTGTTTTCTGAAAGATAATGCCTGGGTCCTCAGAGTCCAGGTCTGTGGCTGTACTGGTTGGTGCTGCGTGATGGTTGTTGAGTGGTTCATGTGGAGACTCCACAACACTGTGTGTTCTCCCTGCAACTGGATATAGTGTCTGGGTGGCATTCAGGACATCCTGGAGAGAGTCAGCATTGATGGTCTACAGCTAATCATCCAAATCATCAGAGAAATCCAGGGCAGGCAGCTCCTCTTGGACTGTGGTGGATATTGACATGAGTCATCATGTTCTTGATAATGGTGCCTTAGTGACATGGTGCAGACCCACACATCAAGGCACTCACTTCCAGGCCCCTAGTGGCACACTATGCCACCTGAGCACCATTGCTATTTAGTTACCATTGGCACAATCTGCCAGTCCACATTTCCCGGTCTGTTACACCAACCTTGCATGCCTTATCATGGCCCTCTATTTACGTACCTCTCTCACACCTGACACTGCATGTAGTTGATATTTCATGTGTATTGTTGGGGGTCTTCCCATGCAACACATGTGTAACCCACCCAGCGTCTGATGCCTATCAAATTTGTCACATCTGGGTTTGCTTCAATTTAGTCCAAAAAGTCAAAGGTGGTGTGGGAGTGACAAGTGGGTACCTGAGAAAGTTTTATGTCCCATTACTTTATTTGTTAAATGTGTGTTACCTTGTGCATCACACACAGGGCAAAATGTATGTGTATATGGTGAATTGATCCCATGTCACCACTTTCCTTGCGCCCCACTGCCCCAGCTAACGACACCATAAAGCACCTTATTTCCATTAGTTTTTAACAATGTGAACATTTCCACAGTAGCATCATGAGTTATGGCTCTATTATGGTGCTTTACTGCATTGGCACCATATATGATGGCACTAGTGCAGCAAAGCACAGGGAGGTTCATTAATTACAATGCGTGTGTCACTTTAACATCTGCCTTTGGCAGGCTTTAAAAATATTAAAGGATAGCACAGTGAAATCTTTATGAATTTTCTGCCCCATTTGTTCTGCCCTCCCTGTGAGGGGACTGTCCCCCTTGCATACATCATATCTGGCACAGGCATATTGTGGATCAAGGATTTACAAAGTGGAGTTATACATGCATTGTGCAACTTTGTTAATTGGCAAAAGGGGAATGGGCAGCTTCCGGCTACATTGACAATCAGTATGAAGATAATGCTGCCTTAAGGTCTTGTAAATATGGCCCTGATTGAGACGGTGAGACCACTTGTAGCTGATGTTATGCAGAAGGTGTCTCTTTGTGCACAACACCGACCATTCCCACTACACAGGCAGCCTTTCAGCATGGTGTTATCGAATCTACTTGTACAGCAGCACAGATGATAGTCACTGAAATGCCTCAAATGTTGTGTATGATCACATTTGTGCCCATTGCCAATGGTGCATGGAGGTGTCACCCTGTGCAACAGGCCTTGTACATGTTGCCCAATGAGTGTTACACATGGGCAGATAGTACAGTTGCAACAGTGAAGGGAGTGATGTGAGGGTTGAGAAATGCTCTGTGCATATAGGGGGGAATGTGAGAGCCCATTACAAGTGTTTGGCCATTATTGTCCCCCATGCAACCCTTTTGCATGCATACAGTGTGTCCTATGTACCTCCCGCTTCTACCATTTGTTAGTTACAAGATTGGCCACCACTGCAACTTATCCTGCATTTGTGGTAGTTCGTGAAAGGCTGCACTGTCCTGTCCTGAGACTCCGGTGACCACCTCCTCCGGGATGGCCTCTGCCACCATCTCTTCCAGCTCTTCCAGGTTCTCCTGGGGTGCTGGACTTCCACCTCTGTTTGGAATTTTCGCTGGCTTTTTTTTTTACGCATTTGAAGCAAAAATGGCACAAGCACGATTAGCATCAAATAACGTGCCGCAAGTCATGCTAACGCCACTTTTGCAGCATTAGCATAATTTTTCTTTACGACCTGTCACAAATGTAGCCTTTCCTTAGCGCCATCGTGAGCTGCTTTATAAATACAGCGCACGCATGGCATTAAGGCAAGTCATTATGTGGCATTAAAATGTTTTCTACACAACTGTCCTAGCGCAGTTGTGCGACGTTTTTCCTAAATTGGGGCCCAGATCTTCTGCTAAATGACTTAACTAACTACTGTCCTATATTGATTCTCCCCTTATTGGGTAAGTATTGGAAGGCTTGATAAAAATAATTATTTAGACGCAAATCAGCTACTTGACTCCTCACAATCAGGGTTTCGGCCATTCCGTAGCACTGAGACAACTTTAGTGGCCATCTCCTACTACAAGAATGCTCCTTAGACACTAAAAGCCCCATCATGTTAATACTATTTGATTTGTCATCAGCATTTGATACTGTATCATGCCCTTGCTTCAAAGACTTGGGGGATGTGGCATTTGCAGATCAGCCATACAGTGGTTTGAGGACTTCCTTACCATTCAGAACTCAGACCATTACCATAGGCACTTTCAGATCTCGTACTGTACTACTTGACAAAGGGGTTCCCCAGGGCTCTTGCCTTAGCCCTGCATTATTTTAGAGTTATGTGGCACCCCTGGCAAAGATAATCACATGTTATGGGTTGGAACTGTACTCACATGCGGATTACACACAGCTACTGCTTTCCTTTGACTGTGAGTCAAGTAAAGTGCAAGAACGCTTTGGAACTGGCTTGAGGGCCATTGCTGGCTGAATGACTGAGAACTGTCTCCAGTTTAAGAGGTCATGCTATTCGGGAGGGCCCCAATATATAGACTTATGATTGCTGGCCATCTGAACTTGGTCAAGCACCCTACCCAAAAATGATTGTCAAAAACCTATGGATGTATTTGGACCAATCCTTCACTATTAAAGACCAGGTTCAACACACCACATGGTTGTGTTTTCATTTGTTACACTTGCTTAGGCGGGGTTTTCCTCTTCTTCCACTTTCAACAAGGAAAACCTTAGTCCGAGCCTTAGTTGTGTGTCACCTGGACTATGGCAATGCTTTACTCGCCTCCATCAATGAGTCCTTGCTAACTAGATTACAGGTGGTGCAAAATGCAGCAGCCCGCCTCATTTGAATGGCCCTACGAGGTCGTTGTCGGCCCCCCTTATTATCTTATTAGAAATGGGGTCTTTGGTTGGCAGTCAGGCTACCCCCCAATCCAAGCAAGGACCCTCAATCTAGTCAGGGTAAAGGAGAATCACCCTCAGTTAACCCCCGCTCACCCCCTTGGTTGCTTGGCACAAGCAGGCAGGCTTAACTTCAGAGTAGAGGTGTAAAGTATTTGTACCAAAACACACAGTAACTCAGTGAAAACACTACAAAATGACACAACAAAAGTCTAGAAAAATAAGAAATATTTATCTAAACAAAGCAAGACCAAAACGACAAAAATCCAACATACACAAGTTAAGTTATTAATTTTAAAAGCAAAAAGAGTCTTAAATCCTTTAGTAAACAGTAAAAACACTTAGCAATGAAAAGTACCTGGGTAGCGTCAAAATAACACGCACAGGTGAGTGTGCGTCGAAAAAGGTTAGCGATGCGTCAAGTTCTCACCCACAAGCGAGACCGTGAGTCGTTTCTCCTTCCTCCGGTTGTGTCGGCGTGCGCCATTTTTCCTCCATGCAGGGGAGCGATGCGTCGATCCAGGCAGCACTCAGGTCCTGGCAGGCGTTGTGCCGTTTTTCCACGTCCAGCAAGGTTTGCTTCAAAAATCCTGCCGCACGGTATCAGCAAAACCGCCCAATATGGGTTGAAACGTTATCAGCCTCCGTCAGTGGGTGTTGCACGTCGTTTCTCCACCTGCGTGTGTCGATCTTCCATCCGCGACGGCAGTGGAGCGTCGATTTCTGCCACGAAGCCGGCGGTGCGTCGTTTTTCAGCCGCATCTCGGAAGGTGCATCAATATCTTCCCCGCACGGCGGTCTGTGCGTGGATTTTCAGTCTTGGTCTGACATGTTCACCTGTCAAGGCTCCAGGAACAGGATAGGGCACTACTTGGCAGGGCAGGAGTCTCAGCAGAGAGTCCATGTGCTGGCAGGAGAAGTCTTTTATGGCCCTGAGACTTCAACAACAGGAGGCAAGCTCAGGACAAGCCCTTGGAGATCTCTTCACAAGCAGGAATGCCAACAAAGTCCAGTCTTTGTCCTCTTGCACAGACAGAAGCAGCAATTGCAGGATAGCTCCTCAAAGCACAGTCACAGGCAGGGCAGCACTTCTCCCAGCTCTTCAGCTCTTCTCCAGGCAGAGGTTCCTCTTGATGTCCAGAAGTGATCTAAAGTCTTTGGTTTTGGGTGCTCTTCTTATACCCATTTTGGCCTTTAGGCTTACTTCAATGGAAAGTCTGTCTTGTTTGTGAAATCCTGCCTTGCCCAGGCACATACCAGGGGGTTGGAGACTGCATAGTGGGAGGGCAGACACAGCCCTTTCAGGTGTAAGTGACCACTCCTCCACTCCCTCCTACCACAGATGGCTCATCGGGATATGCAGGCTACACCCCAGCTCCCTTTGTGTCACTGTCTAGAGAGAGATGTAAACAGCCCAACTGTCACACTGACCCAGACAGGGAATCCACAAACAGGCAGAGACACAGAATGGTTTAAGCCAGAAAATGCCCACTTTCTAAAAGTGGCATTTTCAAACACACAATCTTAAAATCAACTTTACTCAAAGATATATTTTTAAATTGTGAGTTCAGAGACCCCAAACTCCACATGTCACTCCGCTCCCAAAGAGAATCTACGTTTTAATCATATCTAAAGGCAGCCCCAATGTTAATCTATGAGAGGGATAGGCCTTGCAACAGTGAAAAACTAATTTGGCAGTATTTCACTGTTAGGACATATAAAACACATTAGTATATGCCCTACCTTTAAAACTACACTGCACCCTGCCCATGGGGCTATCTAGGGCCTACTTTAGGGGTGTCTTACATGTAAGAAAAGGGAAGGTAGTAAGTGGGTACACTTGCCAAGTCGAATTGCAGTTTAAAACTGCACACACAGACACTGCAGTGGCAGGCCTGACCCATGTCTACAGGGCTACTATTGTGGGTGGCACAACCAGTGCTGCAGGCCCACTAGTAGCATTTGATTTACAGGCCCTGGGCACCTCTATTGCACTTTACTAGGGACTTACTAGTAAATCAAATATACCATACAACCATACAAGTTACACAGACAGCATATGCACTTTAGCACTGGTTAGCAGTGGTAAAGTGCTCAGAGTTTCAAAGCCAACAAAAACATGTCAGAAAAAATAGGAGGCAGGAGGCAAAAAGATTGGGGATGACCCTGCATAAGGGAAAACGTCCAATAGCTCTCTACATTGGTTACCTGTCCTTAAAAGGATCATTTTCAAAATCTGATGTATCACCGCAAAGCGCTCTTGGGAAAGGGGCCTTGTTATCTATCTTCGAAGCTCACTCTCTATTGTCCAGTAAAAGCCTGAAGATCACGTGATAAAATGTTGTTGACAGTTCCTAGGATTATTAAGACTCGTTATGAGGGTAGATCATTCTCCTACCTTGCCCCCACTTATTGGAATGCCCTTCCTGTTTTTATACCCAATGCCTTGATCATTTTAAATTCTGGAAGCTACTTAAAACTGAATTGTTTTAGTGGATTATTTGTGACAGCTGCCTAATTGTTTGTAGGCCCCTGCGCCAAGATACCCCTCTCTGGGTGGTCGCATGCAATATAAATATTACTAACATAACATGTTAGTACACAAAACTAGTATATAGGAGGAACATTAGATCAAACCAAACTTTCAGTGGTAATGAAGAGTTAGTTTCTCTAACAAAAGAAAGTCTCAAATTAAAGCAAATAAGAAATGAAATGTTTGACAATTTGCTTCAGAGCTTAATTTGGCTCTGTGTAAACAACAGGTACTTTATAACTACTCTCCAACTTCTTTTAGGGTTCATGTCACATAAATCTGCCATCCTTATCATGAAAACAATTAAACAAAATGAAATGGCTTCATCTTCTTGAAGAAAAACTAATAGCACCAACTGAAACCAGACTTCAATCACCTGCATGTTTGGGAAGCAAGAAATGTTTATCTCTTCAGAAGTGCCTGAAGTGATGAATTACACATTACCCTTTAAATGTGACTCAGTGGTTTACTTTTCAGAGAGCTCTGCAGACACTGTGTGATGACTCAAACTTTCCCTTTGTTTATTTAGTTGAACCAAAGTGAGTTAAAGTTAGAAACTATTTGCTATTTTCAAGTCAGTCCTGCGCCACAGCCTGTATTCTGATATGAACATGATTTTAATGTTGTAACGACTCCTCTTTTACCTTGTATAAAACTATTTTGTCATTTGTTTATATTTGTTCCTGTGAGGCTATGTTGGACAAAATGCTCCTTCCTGTCTTCTAATGCATGATCTGGCAGTGGTGTTCATGTGTCTATGATTGTAACATGTGGTGGCCTCCATAGTTCCATCATTACAATTATCCAAATAATATATTTATGATAAAAAAAAATATTTTTTCTTATCTGGCTATTCAGTTCAACCAACACCTGCACCTCCTGTAATGCCTTCTAAGCTGCTAAGATTCCTGTGTCTATGATTGTGGCGTGGTGGGGTTGGTAGTAGAGGTGGGTGCTACACCTCTACTGTTGTTAAAGTAGTGTTTATGGTGACAACCTGTGATGCCTTTCTTCAGGCCATTCCATGTGCGATATTTATCACCACTAGTAGAGGGGTGATCATCCTCCTCCTCTTGTGGTATGCTCCTGTGGAATATTAAGGTGAATCTATTTTAATTAAAAAGTAAATATACAGCAATACCTTTACATATTGTAATGACTCAGAGGTACATACCATGCACAAGCCATGCTGCATTACCAAAATGTATTTGTTGTTCTGCTCACACACATTGTTTTAGAAGGTATCAACCTTTATTAATCTAAATTCACAAAAATGTATATTGTGCAGGGCGGAGTTTAAACATCAAACGCTGTTCTAGTTCTAACTGAACCAGTATTCACCAAACGGATGTACTGGTAAGCCACATGTCATAATACCAGTGCAGTTACAAGGTGACTGGTTGAAAATGGTGGCCTTATAGTTCCTCCACTACAATTATTTAAATAATATATTTAAAGTTAAAAGTGCACCTCCAGTAATGCCTTCTGTCCTGCTGAGATTTATTAGGCCACATACTGCCTCCTACCAAGGCTGCAATTTCATCACAGGTGGACCGCCTTCTGTGGCAAGGCTTTCTTTCCCAATGAGATCTATTAACGCTTTCTTAGAGATCATTAAATCTCTCTTTGCAATCCTCAACTGTCCATAGCTGGGTGGAGACAGCATTTACCTTATTTGTAATGGCTTTCCCCAGTCAAGTCTGGCCTTTGTAATTTCTGTTCAGGGCAGAGCATGGCAATCCACGGTGTAATCACACTTTTCCTTACACAAACAATAATAAAATGGCTACCTTATATTTTCTACAGTCTTCGATGCAGAAGGTGTGTTAGGCTTCCAAAAATCTAATTAATTATGTTTTATAACTTAAGTTCTTGTTTGTGGCACACAGTGATGATCTAGGAGGTGTGCAGCTTGATACCTGTTCGTGTAATACGAGGCTCCACCCCATGAAACTCCTCCCTCCTTAGAGTGCCAGAGATTATGAAATATAGCTGAAGATAGGCAACCTACCTTGTCCACACTTATTGTCTGGAATGGCCCCATCTGAATTGCAGGCTCAGTTCTATTTCCCCTTCTTACAGTAAAATGCCATTTTGTAGCGTCTGGGTGTCAACTCATGTGGTTATGTGGATATCCAAATTTATATCAGACTCTATATGTGGATATCCAAATTGATATCAGACTCTTGGTTTCAACTATGTTGATCCAATGGCAGGTCAAATTTTGTATTTTGCCACATGTGTGCAGGGCGAGGTTTGTGAACTATTTCAATTACTGCCTGATGGTATGTATGATGTGTGCTTGTTTGGTGCACAGTTGGATAGTTCAGTGCTATATCCATGAACATGATGCAGCATTTACTCTGATACATACTGTTGTGTTGGGTAGTTCCGTTCAATCACCTGTTATCCGTAACTATTGTCCACATGTTTGCCATGGTTACCATGCTGAGGGCAGAGAGGTGTCTTCAGAATATTGTAGGCAGCTAGCAGCAACACCAGTACATGAAATTCAGAAAAGGCTGCAGAATTGTGTAGCACACATGTCCTCCTTTTTGATGAATCAAAAGGGATAATCTGCAACAAAAAATAAATGAAAACATATACTAATAAAATATCATGTAATGATATAGAACTATGGGACAGGTAGTGGGACATCTAAGGAGTATTTCTCTCCTAAAGAGTCATTTTTGAAGCTTAGTTTATACTGCACTTCATAAACAATTCTCATGGAAAGGTTCAGATGCCACAAAACAGTTAGCTGGACTGATGCAGGAAACATTTTAATAGAGGATAAGGTTATGTACACATATCAGCACAATGACGGAGATTCCAATGTATTTGCCAAAACCAACGGACACACGACATCACAATATGTGACCCTGTAAGGTCCACTGGATGAAAGCAATGAATTGTGGGTGTCCTTTGGAAATGCAAGATGCCATAGTTAACCCAGGGGGGCATCAAATAGACAACATGCCACTTTTTTTCAGAACAAAGCATAAATGCCAACCAATAGTCAAGGAGTTGTGCATATCACCACCTTGATGGCAGTCTCTCTGTTGAGCACACGGGCATTATTGCAGCCAAACTGGCAGTCATGCAAAACCATGTACACCATGGTTGACGGGGTGATAGTCATAATGGGAACACAGAAGAATGCACAGCACAGGGCACACAATGAAGTGCAGCAAGGGAGCACCCTGCCAATAAGGTTCGCTGGGAGAACACACAGTCATGTAGAGCATGGAAAAGCTACTGATGCACGTCAAGGTACAAATTAGAGGATCAGCCTTATGGGAGCACCAGGTGATGTGCCTAAGAGAAGCACAAAGGGCCTCATTACCAGTTTGGTAGTCTTTTGGCAAGACTGCAGCAGTGATGGATGCCAAGAGACCGCATCTTTGGCGGTAATCCAAACGCCGTATTAAGAGTCACACAGCAAAGTCTGTCAAAATCCAGCCACATTTCCAAAACAGCCAGGACACCCGAGGGTGAGAAAGAGGGGGTTCCACCACAAGCACCACCAGCCCGCCCAAAAACCTCAGATAATATTTCGATCCACAAGTCACAATAGTGGTTTTTCCAAGGTGGAAACCAATGGTAGTGCGAACTGCCGCGGTCGGCGCTCACATCAGATATACACGATGACACATTGGATAGTTTGAAAACCCCACACCTGACACACCTACACACTGCACTATAAAACACACCTTTTCACGCACCACAATCCTTTGCAGCAAAAACCCCAAACACAGCCAGATAGAAGCCACCAAAAATTGTTAACAAAGAATACAATAGGCACCCCTACACACTTCACCTAGCACTCATCCCACACCTGCACAACACACACAACACACAAATAAGTACCCCACACAACAGACACCAACCATTACCCAATCACATCACAGCACCCACACCTCATCACCGATTTATTTTTCTTTCCATTTCCACCACCTCACTGTCCGTCCACCACTACCATGTCCCCACAAAAACATCTACGGTTCACTGATGATGAGTTGAGGGTCATGGTGGATGAATTCATCAGAGTAGAGCCACTCCTATTTGGAGCACAATCCCAGCTAACATCAATTGCCAGAAAAATGGAGTTGTGACAAAGGATAGTCAACAGGGTGAATTTTGTAGGCAACTATTCATGCACAAGGGAGGACATCAGGAAGAGGTGGAAGAACTTAGGGGGAAGGTCCATTCCATGGCTGCCAGGCACCCAGCTGGTGGTCCTCAAGACTGGCAGTGGGCCCCCACCATGCCCCCACTTGCTCATCATGGGAGGAGAAGGGCTTGGACATACTGCATGGGGGAGTGGAGTCTGGTAAGTCACTACACCATTAATATCACCAACAAGTTTTGTCTTGCATGCTCACTGTTCACCTTTGGCCTCCTCAACAACCATCCCACTCACCACCCCTGTGTCCAAATGGCCAAATACCCCTCTCTGGCATGCCTCATGTCAACTAACCTCACCTGGGGGGGACACTGTCTGTGTGTGGCATGGGTAGTACAGGGATTGACAGCAATACAACTCCCAGCAGGCACTGCTTCACCTTTAAGAAAACCAGAACAGTGTACTACAATTACACTAGCCTTGCATGTGAAACTAACAATCCATTCAACACACCCGAATGCTCCACTATTGTAGTTTGTAGCAATGACAGCAATGCTATGGCCATCAACCTGTACTCTTAGAAGCAACACACAGCTACAGCTGTGTTCCCTACTAAACTGGCCCTTGAAATTACCATAAAAACAATGTCATGTACTCACCTGGTGGGTAAAACTATATAGGAAGCTGGATGTACTTGCAGACACCCATACAGAGGCCAAGTCTAAATGGTAACTCTCATACTGTTTGGCCAGCTCTGTACCATACATTGTGCAGGTTTTAGTTGACTCAATGATGCTAAACACCTTACTAGGAGATAACTTTACATTGTCATGTCTTTACTCAGACAAGATATGTGTCAATGAACAATCATCTAACGACCAAGATACTGCATGGTGTATGCTATTGGAAATCTCTGTGTCCCAAATAGCTCTAACCCAGATTTGGATGCAGGTGTCATTGTCATATCAGGGAATCATGTAAAGGCTGTGTGTGCATATCACTTTGATATCACTTGTTGCATAACTTTCAACAACTGTGTGCTCCACTTCTCCTACCAGTAACCTTGCCATTGTCACCATGGAGAGGACACCAGACACCGACACTACCCCTCTGGATGAAGGCCCCAGTGAGGAACACACTCCTGGATGTATGGGCATTGAGGGCGAAGCTGGCCCATCTGGAACACCTAGTCAGTCAACAACTGTGAGCCTCACCCTGGCCACATCGACTCCTCCCTGCCCTGTCGCATCAACGTCACAGGCAACCATTTGCCTCCAAACCTGTGTCCCAAGGCTAGTGTCTTCCATCTTGTGCCCCAGTACAGGTACCTGAGTCTCCTGTTATGAACCCAAACAATGGTGGACCTGCGAGTGGGAGTAGGCTATCTGTGCCAGAGGCACAGGCACATGGGGGTAGGGTGAGTGGGAGGGATGGTGTCGGCCAGAATATGGAGGAACCTAGAGACACAACTGGCCAGGACACCATCGTCCAAGTCTTGGGAGATTACCAACAATCCTAAGGGGTGATGGTCCAGGTACTTACCATGATGGGGGAGATCAGACAGCTGCAGAGGGACAACCGCCCAAAATGCCCACTTGGCTTCCATTGCAGGGGTGCTGAGAGACAAGAATACCACCCTGAGTAGGTTTTAGCCAAAGTCTGGCCTCTTCTACTAGCAATGAAACATTAGGCCCTTTAACATCTGTGGCAGCTAGTGGAAAGGAGGCCCTGCCAGGGGAAGGGTATTTCTCAGACACCCCAGCCTCTGTAGCTGAAGAACCTCCCCCTGCAAACGTGGACGTCCCCCCAAACATCCAGGAGGAGCAGATGCCAATACCAAAACCACTGCCAGCAAGTGAACCTCTACTAATTGGTTCCCCTTGTGTGGCACAGATACACCCTGTTGACTGTTCTGAGACCTATCTCCATTTTCCTATGGTACAGTAACACTGGACCTGTGTCTCCAAATGTTGTAGCAGCTACCCTGATGATTTTATCCACCATGACTGAACCCTTCACTGTTTACTTTGTGTTATGTTTTGTTTCAATTCGTTAACTTTGCTGTGCACTCCCCAATAAATACCACTTAACCACAGATCATGTGAGAGACTCATTTATCAACCATATACAACTGTCATGTATATCACCTCTTGCAGAAAACATTTCTCTCAAATCTAAAAGTTTAGTTATATTCCACACACATGTACTGTATAACCAGGCTAGATTTTGCATTGCCTAATATTAACTCAAATCACTTGTTATTCACTTTCCCACATATAGGTTGGGAGAATACCAAGGTTCACACAGTGAGCGCTGCTGCTCACTTCTGAGTTTCACACTACCAACCCACAGACTTCTAAAGTTAGGTACATGTCAGACTTACACTATCCCAGGAAGAAAACATTTGTTTAATGTATCACCAGCTAAAGCCTTATCACATACCCGTACTGTTGGAAAATGGGTTATTGGTAAGGGCAGGTAGGTACCTACACTTAGCAATAGGCCACTAACCTCAACTTAGGTCTAGTTAGGTCTCAGTAAATTAAACCCAGCTCAACCCTTGGTAGCTTGGCAATGAGAGACAAGGCTTAACTTAGGAGACAGAGTGTAAAGCATTCAAATATCACAAAACAGTAATTAAATAAAACACAGGAAACAGTTTAAAAATCCAAAACCAATTTATAAAAATAGATTATATTTGTATCTTTAAAATGACACAAAAATGAATAAAATTGGATAAGGGGAACCAGATTTATTATTTATAAAGAATTATTGTTTTCTAGCACATAGAAACAAAAAGCACCAATCTGGTCATCTGGTCGCACCTCGACCGGGGCAAAGTCAAAGTTTAAGGCCGACCACAGTGGAGCCTGGCTCGGCTACAGCCTGCGGGAGGCCCCGGTCAAAAGTTTACCTTCGGACTTTGTCATTTTTCTGAAGATTTTCTTCAGCGGGACGAAGCTGCCAATCCAATCCGACCTCCTGGAACTCTTCCTCGGATACGCGTCGCGGGAGCCCTCAGTGGAGATTTTTACCTTCGGACTTAGTCATTTTTTCGAGGTGAAAATCCTTTGACCGGGGCAAACCTGGATCTTGATCCAACGTCTTTGGAGCCCTCCTCGGATACATTGGCTGGGAGGTCCCAGTCAACTTCCTACGTTCGGACTTTGGCCCTCATTACAACCCTGGCAGTCGGTGTTAAAGCGGCGGTAAGACTGCCAACAGGCTGGCGGGAAAAAAAATGGAATCACGACCGTGGCAGAAACCGCCAACATAGACAGCCACTTTAACACTCTGACCGCCACAGCGGTACAAACAAACAGCTTGGCAGTCACCGCCAACAGACAGGCGGAAGACAATGTACCGCCCACACTATTATGACAGGCCAATCCGCCACCTTTTCCAGGGCAGATTCAACGCGAACAAAAACACGGCGGAAACAGGACTTGGAAGGGAAAACACTCACCTCTACACACCCCAAGAGGAACCAGGACGCCATTGAGCCGGAACTCCAAATACTCCCTGCAATTGTCTTCCTGCTCTTCTACCAGGAGCACGACCGTCGGTGGCGACGACCACAGTGAGTACTGCACCTACAACACAGGGGAGGGAGAAGGGAAAAGAGAGTGACACACACACGCAACACGCAACACCCCCACCCTCACACACACAAACACATGCTGAAACATTACATTTCCCCCACCCCCAACCCCCCGGAAGAACGCAAGGACAAAAGGAAATGATTTGAACGAATGTAATCAAGAAAAATCCATTAGTCAAAAATGATTATACACTATTAACAAATATGTACACCAAGAATTCAAGTCCAGTTACTGCACCTACATAGTCTGTGGACCACTGGGCCCAAAATGCATGGGCGAGGCCCACACAAGATACCCAATCCAAACGAAGAGAACACTGCAGGGGCATCAGATCGAAATACAACAGGCATCTCAGGGGGAAGGGAAGGGGGGGCACCTCAGCCGGATGAGTGCACGACACCAGCTCCACGAGGGGGCTCCATGCCCATTGATGTATCCTGGGGAGTGCAAAGCCACAGTCTCTCAAGTCTCTCCAGTGGGTGGGTTGCCCACTGCTTTATCCTGGGGAGTGCAAAGCCACAGTCTCTCAAGTGGATAACAGTCTCCACTGGTTCTGGAGGGGGATTTGTGCCCAGAGTGCTTCATCCTGCCAAGGACTGAGGTAGTGGATGTCTTTCTCCACTGGTTCTGGAGGGGGCTTTGTGCCCAGAGTTCTTCATCCTGCCAAGGACTGATGTAGTGGATGTGATACTCCACTGGTTCTGGATTGGGCTTTGTGCCCAGAGTGCTTCATCCTGCCAAGGACTGAGGTAGTGGATGTGATACTCCACTGGTTCTGGAGGGGGCTTTGTGCCCAGAGTGCTTCATCCAGCCAAGGACTGAGGTAGTGGATGTGACACTCCACTGATGATGGGGCAACATGGAAGCTGCCCAGGCCCCTGGAACTGACCACCAGCCTTGTACAAATGACCACTGGGGATGGCAGCCATGTCTGCGGTGGTGCCACTGGCTCAGGATGTGGCGTGGCTGCTGGCGGTGCTGGCGGTGCTGGCAGCAGGCTCAGTAGGGGGCGGTGCTTGCGGCGGTCAATGGGCAGCGGTGCTGGTGGGGGGCTCACTGACCTCGGTACTGGCGGCGGTGTCATGAGCGGCGGTGCTGGTGGCGGGCTCACTGACCTCGGTGTTGGCGGCGGTGTCATGAGCGGTGGTGCTGGTGGCGGGCACACTGACCTCGGTGCTGCTGATGGGCACAGTGTCTGCGGTGCGGGTGAAGGGCTCAGTATCTTGGGTGCTGGCGGCGGTGGCCGTGGCGGCGGTGCATGTGGCGGCGGTGCATGTGGCGGTACCGGTGGCGGCCGTGTCCGCCGTGCAGGTTGGCAGCGACTTGCCCTTCTTTTTCAGGTCCTTCCCCACATTGGATGGTGGTGCAGCTGTTTTGCCACTCCCAACTGTCGTCTTGGCTGAGCCCTTGGTGGCAGGTATTTTGGCATTCTCCCTCCAGGTTGTGGGCAACTTTTTCTGTTTTGGAGGTGGGGGAATGTCCTTGGCCTCGCTCCTTGGGACAAAGGCAGCCCTGCTGCTTGGCGCACTCCAGAAGCCGGTTACTGCTGGCACCACTATGCCCGGTGATGTGGTGGCTGAGGTGCTGGGTTGGGACCTGGAAAGGCGGGCCCTAGGGGACAGAAGGGGTGGGGGAGGTGAAGGGAAGAGGTCAAGGTTTGACAGGAAAAGTTTTTTAGACACACTGGGACGGGTAGATGGAGGGGGTTTTGGAGTGGAGGAAGAGGTAGTGGTTGTAGGAGGTGTTCGTTTGCTGACTTTGGGTGAAGGTGCATGGGCTGGAGGCTGTCGTGAGGTGGATGCTGTTAGGTTGGTGTGTAACTGCATTTGTGTACTTTGAGAGGAGGGCTCACAGACACACTGGTAGAGGACACAGGGGATGTGTGAATGGTAGTGGGGATGGTGATTGCACGTGAGCGGTGTGTGGTGATGGGCTTGCTGGTGATGGAGGTAGTGGCTGAAGATGTAGTGCATGCAGGTGTGAGTGGAGACGTGACAGGGAGGGAGGAGGGAGATGTGGAGGAGGGGGACACAGTGGAGGCAGTGGATGTTGGTATGTGTGCATGGATATGATGCTTGTGTGAGTGCCTGTGGGATGTGTGATGCTTATGTTTGCCAGAGCTACCCTTGTGTGTTGAGGTGTGTGCATGCTGGTCTGATGGTGTGCTTGGGATAGGCTGAGGTACTGGGGATTGGGTCTGGGTGGAGGAAGTTGGAGGGGGAGGTTGGACACAGGGACAATGGCTGCCATCAGTGCTGAGGCCAGAGTCTGAAATGCTCGCTGTTGGGCTGCCTGGCCAGAATGAATGCCCTCCAGGTATGCAGTGGTCTGTTGCAACTGCCTCTCTACACCCTGGATGGCATTCAGAATGGGAGACTGCCCAACAGTGAGGGATCTGAGGAGGTCAATGGCCTCCTCACTGAGGGCAGCAGGGCTGACTGGGGCGGGCCTGAGGTGCCTGGGGCAAAGGAGATGCCCACCCTCCTGGGTGAGCGGCCACGGGGCACACGCTGAGGGGCTGCTGGGAGGGCTGTGCTGTTAGGGGGAGTGGCGGCTGTACCTGTAGATGCGGGGGCACAGAGGGGCCCTCCACCGCGATGGAGCTGCCATCAGAGGAGGAGTCGGTGTCGCTGGTCTCTGCTCCAGTCCCTGCCACGGAGCTCCCCTCGCCCTCCTTCCCACTGGTGAATTCTGACTCCGTAGTCCCGCCCTCCAGGGCCATGGGGGATGCAGCTCCCTCCTGCTCCAGTGGCACAGCTCCTCCGCCTGATGATGCTAATGCACACAAGAACAGGGAGAGCACAAAAAGAGTGGGGGAAAGAAAGTAGAAAGACATGTTCAGTGCATGCAGTACCGCTACCGATGGCGGACACTACAGACACAGCAGCCCTCTGCACTACGCCATGAACTTAGAGTTCCCTAATTGATCACAGGGACATGGTGTACATGGCCTATGACCGATTGCTGCATACATGGAAGTCACAGGAGCCTGACTAGGTGTAGATGGCTCTTACTACTGGTGGGGTTGGGGTGCCACTTAGCCTGCCTCAGAAAGGGTCCTTGCCTACAAGGCTCGCCCTAGCGTAGGGGAACCCACAGCCCACCTCCCCCACCCAGACACCTCCTAATGCGCGCAGAGTCAGATGGATGTGACTGTACTCACTCCCTTGTGGCTGCCGTGATACCCTCAAGCGCCCATCCAACTCCAGATACGCCACCGCCAGGATCCGGAACATCAGGGGTATCATGGTGCGACGGGCACCCCTCCCACGTTGGGAGGCCATCCCCAGCTGGGCCTCCACTGTCTTCTTGCCCCAGTGGCAAACGTCTTTTATGGCAGTGGGTGCTCCGTCTGTGGTGGACCCCCAGGGCCCGGACGTCCTTGCCGATGGCACGCCAAATATCCTTCTTCTGGTGGGCATGACCTACAGGAATAGTACAGGGGCAAAGGTAAAACATTAACCGTCCGGACCGTCACAGTCATTGGCCCACGTTCCCACCCTTGCCCTGACGCACATACACTCACCTTCGTATCATGCACGCCTCATACCCCCCCATCTCCCATCCACACCACTCCAAAAGGCAGTGCCCATACAGCATGCTTACAGTGTACTCACCTGTTTGGCTGGAGGACCGTAGAGTAGCGTGTACTGGGGGAGGGCCCCATCCACTAGTTTCTCCAGCTCCTCCGATGTGAAGGCAGGGGCCCTTTCCCCAGACACTTGAGCCATTGTCGCTTCCAGACTGAGGTCACAGCAGCACTTGCAGTGTAGGTCCTCTCCTGTCGAAGATCAGGTATCAAGTGAGTGAATAGAAAGAAAATGGCGGTCACGTCCGCAGCGTACATCGTCATTGGCTCCTGGGTCCCATAGGGTCCAATGTTAACCAATGCAGAATTGCGCCGCAGTCTTTGACCGCCTACCGCGACGGTGTACCACGCCAGGGCAGTTACCTCATATCCCCTTGTCCCACATTACAGGTCAGGCAGCCGCCATTTCAGGGGGCCACGTGGCATTAATTTTTAATGCGTAACATATATCTAGGCCTTGCATACACACTAAGACAAGAACATAGCGGATTGACAATTGTGTTCAAGAAACTTGTTTTTTTGTACCTCAGTGTTGGCTGACCCTCTGATCGCTGTTCTCATCCATAGAGCACGTCCGCTGGGGCAGGTGAGGAGATGACGGCATCCTCCGGTGTACAGACCGCTGGTGGACCTGTCGACAATGGAAGAGCGACATGTAATAGTCACCTGCAGACTTGATCGTGCCACAGTCCAGGAACTGTGTGCCTAGTTGGAGCCAGACCTGATGTCAGCTATCAGCCATCCCACAGGAATCACCCCTCTAGTGCAGGTCCTGTCAGTACTCCATTTCCTGGCAAGTGGGTCAAACTACAGTGGCCATAGCATCAGGGATATCCCAGCCTATGTTCTCAAACATGTTGTCCAGAGTGTTGTCTACCCTGCTGAAACACATGCGCAGCTACATCGTTTTCCCTCAGATTCCGGTGCCTCCATATGACAGGTGGTTCCCTTTATTACTCACCAACGAAAGTGTGCCAGCTCATCGTGGCCTGCTGTATGCTGCACAACTTGGCTTTGCGACGACAGGTGCCTTTTCTGCAGGAGGATGGTCCTGAAGGAGGTGTTGTGGCAGCTGTGGACCCTGTGGACAGTGAAGAAGAGGAGGCAGAAGAAGAGGACATAGACAACAGAAACATTGTGATCCAACAATGCTTCCAGTGAGACACAGGTAAGACATCACTGCCCCCTACATCTGATAAAATTGTTCGACCTCTCATCTGTCACTTCCACCCAGTGTATGGACCCTAATTTGTCACTTTCCCTTTCGATTTCACAGATGTGGGTCCCACTGTGTGACCTCTGCTATGTTACCTCATGGACTAGAGCTGTGTGACATAGGTATGTTGACAATAGAATGGACATTGCTATTTCCCGCAGTTATTGCAAATACACGTTTGTGAAAGCACAGACTGACTCCAGATTGTTTTGTGGTTCAAGGGTATTTATTTAAGTGCTAAATAGTGGAGGGGGTTGTAAAATGGTCAAGGGTGATGGTGGCGGAATGGCCATGGCAGAGTCCAGTCTATTTGTTTCACAGGTGCATTGTCCAAAGGGGCATAGGAAGTGGAGCTAGGGCAGTTTAAGGATGGACAGGGTGACAAAGTGGGACAGAAGGATGACATTCAGGGTGGTCTAATTTCTTGGCGTGGGTCTTGGCATTGTTCTCTGTCTTTGTCCTGGACCTCAGGGACCGCTTGCGGGGTGGTTCTCCATCTGCAGGGGGTGGGGTGCTGGTGTCCTGGTCCTGTGGCGGTGCCTCCTGTCCACTAGCGCTGGCGGAGGTGGTGGGCAGTTCATCGTCCAGGCTAGTGTCAGGGGCCCCTTGTTGTGCCACAGTGTCCCTCCTGGTGTTCACGAGGTCCTTCAGCACCCCTACAATGGTGCCCAGGGTGGTATTGATGGATTTGAGTTCCTCCCTGAACCCCAAATACTGTTCCTCCTGCAGACGCTGGATCTCCTGAAACTTGGCCAGTACCGTTGCCATCGTCTCCTGGGAATGATGGTACGCTCCCATGATGTTGGAGATGGCCTCATGGAGAGTGGGTTCCCTGGGCCTGTCCTCCCCCTGTCGCACAGCAGACCTCCCAGTTCCCCGGTTTTCCTGGGCCTCTGTCCCCTGAACGGTGTGCCCACTGCCACTGCCCTCAGGTCCCTGCTGTTCTTGGGGTGGTGAGTTATCCTGGGTTCCCTGTAGTAGTGGACGTACTGCTGTTTGGCGTGTCCTGGGGACAGGAGTATGGGCCCACTGGTGGGTGCTGTGCTGGTGTTTCCTGAGGGGGAGGCTCTGTGGTGGCCTGTGTCAGGGGAACCGACTGTCCCGAGGTCCCAGATGGGCCAGGCTGGTCATCTAGATCCAGTTGGACAGAGCTGCTGTCATCACTGTGGGCCTCTTCTGTGGGTGGAGTGGACATGTCTGGAACCTCATGTCCGGTGACATTGGGTAGGGGTCCTGCAGGGGTGTATTGGCATGATTATTGCATCTGTGTGTGCCATGGTGTGCAATGGGTGGTTGACCCTGTACCCCAGTGCTTACATTCTTGTGTAGGACCTTGTGTGATAATTGTTTAGGGGTCTGTGTGGGTATGTGTAGTGGAAATGCATTGGTGATGGGTGTCCATACTTTGTTGTTGCATGCAGGGCTTGGTGTTGGGATGTGTGGTTTGTGATAGCGGGACATATGTGAGGAGTTGGAGTGATAGGGGTGAGGGCGAGGGTGGGGGTATGTGATAGCATGCAGGTAGGGTGGGGGATGAAGTAGTTAAGATTTGACTTACCAGAGTCCGTTCCTCCAGCTACTCCTGCGACGCCCTCAGGATGCAGTATAGCCAAGACCTGCTCCTCCCATGTTGTTAATTGTGGGGGAGGAGGTGGGGGTCCACCGCCAGTCCTCTGAACCGTAATGTGGTGTCTTGAGACCACGGAACGCACCTTCCCCCGTAGGTCGTTCCACCTCTTCCTGATGTCATCCCTAGTTCTTGGGTGCTGTCCCACTGCGTTGACCCTGTCCACGATTCTGCGCCATAGCTCCATCTTCCTAGCTATGGTGGTGTGCTGCACCTGTAATCCGAGTAGCTGTGGCTCTACCCGGATGATTTCCTCCACCATTACCCTGAGCTCCGCTGTCTTTGCGGTGCCATGGGGTGGTGTGGGTGATGTGTGAGGTGGTGTGTGTTGTGATGTGTGGGGTGATGTTTAGGGGTGTATGGTGTTTTGTGGGTGGATGTGTATGTGTGATGGTGTTGTGTGCCTCTGTATGCTGGTGTTGTCTTTGCTTTGCTGTCTCTCTGCTACTTCAAATTGTTTGTTGTAAGGGTTTGTGGGCAATGTGGGTGTGTGTTTTATATTGTATTGGGTGTGTCGGAGAGTGGTTTGTGTATGTGTATCAGGTGTGTGTATTTGGAATTGTCCAATGTGGTAGTGTTTTGTAAATGTGTATATTTGGAGCGCGCCGGTGTGTATTGCCAATGGAATACCGCTGTTGAAAGACCGCCACATGGATTCGTGGGTCGTGATAGTGTGGGCGTATTCCTGTTGGCGTGACGGTGGAGGTTTTATTATCACCAGTTTACCACTGACCTTTGGTGTGGCGGACTTGTGTGGGTGTCTATATTTTGGTGGATTCTGAGCTGGGGTCGTAATAGCTGTAGCGGATTTCCGCGGCGGTGTGTTGGCGGTCTTCTGCAGGGCGGTAAGTGGGATTTACCGCCAATGTTGTAATGAGGGCCTTAGTCTCTTTTTGGGAGATTTTCTTCACAGGGACGAACCTGCAAGTCAGGCCGGGTCGGGGTTGAGGCAAGACGGCTAGAGTTGCCGCGGAGGGTCGGTCCCTCTATGGAGCTTTTTCCCAAAAGTTCTCCAAAGTTCTCAAAACTTCTGTATCTTCTTCCGCTTGTTCATTTAAGGTTCTTTTGGGGTCCACAGCTCACCCCAAGGTTCCAGCAGCTCTGAGATGCTCCTGGGGGGGTGGACTACAACTCCCAGAATGCTCCCAGCGCAAACTCCTTTTTGGCCACTGGGCACTGGTCAGCTGGTTGGTTTCTTCAGGAGTTGGTGCAGGGGACTCTGGTTAGCAATTTGTCACCTTTAGCAAACAGGGAGTCGCTACTTGAACCAGTTGAAGCCAGGCAAAGTCCTTCTTGTGGTGAAGCCCAAGTGTGCAGCTGGTGCAGTCCTTCAGAGTGCAGGTTCCAGGTGCAGGCCAGGGGTCCAGCAGGGCAGTCCTTCTTCTCCTGTAGTTCTTCCTTGTTGAAATCTGATGAGGATCTGAGGTGTGGGTGCAGGTCTGACAGTTTTATCCCTGCTCCTGGGTGAAAAGCAGGGGGGTCCTGGTTCTCCAATCAGGGGCAGGGTCCTTCGCCCTGTGATGACCACTTCCTGGGAAGTGTGGCAAAAATCAATCCCAGGGAGCAACATTCCTCAAAAATCCATCATGGCTGAAAGTGATTTTTGGAGTTACATCTGGCTGAGCCCACCCACTAGTGTGGCTAAAAATCCTAACCACACCCCTCTCCTGCCCTCTCCTAATGTAATCAAGGGGGCACCTAATTGTCTGGGTTTGCAGGGTGTGGGGGTGTTGCTGGGTTGCTCCAAATGTCCTTCTCTGCCCTTGAAGACCAGTTTGGCAGCCCTCCCCCTTCCTGCCTCACCATCTGCTGAGGGGAGATCTCCTCCCACAGGCGCATCTATTTGTGTGTTCTTGTCATATGTGAAAGGTCCAAAATTCCCTTCCTGATTAATTGCCCAATTAAATTGTATATGTGGGAACTCAAAGTTAAGGGGTATGGACCATAAACCCTTCAGAAAAGAGTCCAAACCATATGAAGAATGAGAACCCACGTAAATAATTTTAGAGTGCGCAGACTTTATTTATGGGTTCATCAGTCCATACACATGGCACTATTGGCCCCAGACCCAATGGCAAACACTTCTTTAGTATGGAATAGGACACTACCATCCCACTGTCCTCACAGTCTGGGCATAGAACTCACACACACCAGATCTCAAACCTGAGAGTATCTGGTTCAATCCATGACTATCTCAATTGTCAGTCTGCAAATCCCACTACCTGTGACACTGTCCGATATTTCCAAATGAGGATGAGCCTGTTAATTAATTTGCAATTGGTAAATGAAAATATAAGGTATAGGCTACGTTGACACATACACATTACACAGCCAATTCATACATACAAATTTGACTTTAATTGTGCATTGTGAAAAACTTGAACCATGTTTATCATATGGCTGGACACTAAACCATGTAACAATCTCCATGCATGTCTGAGTCATGGGCTTCAGAGCTACTTATGACCTCTCTGTTGGTCATACTGAGACCCTTATCAAGCATCCCTAACCCCACCAATTCCCCACCAATAACTGTAATTACATCACATCACAAACCTAAAGTCAGGTGAAGTACTGATTGATGAGGTCAGCCCTGATGTTTCCAGTTTGATCCTTATCATACTCATCCCCGCTTGGCAAATCTGCATTTTCACCGACTGGAACTGCTGGCTCCCCCTCATCTGGTATAAATGGGATTTTTTTTTACAAGAACAAAAGGGAAAAGAAAAAAACATCACATGACACAAGAGGGTGGGCGTCTCCTTTGACGCAGGCACCTCTGATACAGCCACTGTTAGCCCTCAGTGAGGAGGCTATTGACCTCCTAATGTCTATCTCTGTGGGTCAGTTGACCATTGTGAATGCCATCCAGGGACTGGCAACTCAGATACAACAGAGTAATGCATTCCTGGAGGGAATTCACGGTGCACTGGCTGACCTACAGAGATTAGTTCAGGCTCTGGCCTCCACACTGACAGCAGCCAGTCACCCTTTCTCTCTCTTTCCCCCCTCCACCTTCCTCTTCCCAATCCCAATCCTTCCTTTCCTGACCCAGCCAAAGCACACAAGCAGACGGGCATCTACCTCTACAGCCAAGGGTATCACAGACAAATCAAATCACCACAAGTCACACCACCGGCATACACACAGGCAACATCCACATGCACACAGCAACATTCAAAACCTGCCCTGCCACTCCAACTACCTACAGCATCACAGACACCACACCTGACACACCTGCAGACACCACACCAACATTCACAGATCCAGCCACCACACCCATCCTACCAGCAGACAGCACCCCAGCAGACCCTCGGACATACACCCCAGTAACCACACCTGCACCCATAGTTTGTCTGTTGGTTGACTATGTTGCCGTGGATGGTGATCCAGTATCATGTAGCCAAGGCACCTTGTCATGGACTGATTGATGTGATAGCTCTACTGATATCATGGTATTGTAGTTGTGATGTAGGTAGCTTAGCTGGTGTGTGACAAGGTTTGTATTGAGGGTTGTACATTGTATCTTGTTGTGACATGACATTCACATTAAACTGGTACCACCTGGGGGTGGTGCACTACTAGATGTGATACTGCGGAGTTGAACAGTGTGATGTAAGTGATATGTAAAGAATGTGATGACCCTGCCTCACTTTCTGTTTTCCAGCATTGGCAGATCACAGACGAGTGGGGAAGCTGCTGGCCATGGGACCTCCAGTCATGAGAAAATTAACACCGAGGGACCTAGTGGCCTGGAGGATAAGGGCCGTGCCACAGGGAAACTGGATCCAGTTCATTATTGTAGGAGGCTGGCCTGTTTTGAAGTGGTACCAAGGGGTACTTACACTCTGCACCAGGTCCAGTTATCCCTTATTAGTGTAGAAGAGGTGTCTAGCAGCTTAGGCTGATAGAAAAGGGTAGATTAGCAGAGCAGCTTAGGCTGAACTAGGAGACGTGTGAAGCTCCTACTATACCACTGGTGTCATATGCACAATATCATAAGAAAACACAATACACAGATATACTAAAAATAAAGGTACTTTATTGTTATGACAATATGCCAAAAGTATCTCAGTGAGTACCCTCAGTATGAGGATAGCAAATATACACAAGATATATGTACACAATACCAAAAATATGCAGTAATAGCAATAGAAAGCAATGCAAGCAATGTACAGTCACAATAGATTGCAATGAGAGCACATAGGTATAGGGGGAACACAAACCATATACTCCAAAAGTGGAATGCGAATAACGTATGGACCCCAAACCTATGTGAGCTTGTAGAGGGTCGCTGGGACTGTAAGAAAACAGTGAGGGTTAGAAAAATAGCCCACCCCAAGACCCTGAAAAGTGGGTGCAAAGTGCACCTAAGTTCCCCAGAGAGCACAGAAGTCGTGATGGGGGAATTCTGCAAGGAAGACCAACACCAGCAATGCAACAACGATGGATATCCAGATGAGAGAACCTGTGGAACAAGGGGACCAAGTCCAAGAGTCACACTCAAGTCGTGAGTGGGCAGATGACCAAGAAATGCCAGCTGAGGGTGCAAAGAAGCTGCCACTGGATGGTAGAAGCTGTGGATTCTGCAAGAACGAAGAGGACTAGGAACTTCCCCTTTGGAGGATGGATGTGCCACGTGATGAAGAAGCTTGCAGAGGTGTTTCCGTGCAGAAAGACCGCAAACAAGCCTTGCTAGCTGCAAGGGTCGCGGTTAGGGCTTTTGGATGCTGCTGTAGCCCAGGAGGGACCAGGATGTCGCCAATTGCGTAAGGAGACAGAGGGGGCACCCAGCAAGACAAGGAGCCCACTCAGAAGCAAGCAGCACCTGCAGAAGTGCCGGAACAGGCACTAAGAAGAAGAGTGAACCGGAGCTCACCCGAAGTCACAAAGGAAGGTCCCACGACGCCGGAGGACAACTCAGGAGGTCGTGCACTGCAGGTTAGAGTGTTGGGGACCCAGGCGTGGCTGTGCACAAAGGAAATCCTGGAAGAGTGCACAGGAGCCAGAGCAGCTGCAAATCACGTGGTACCCAGCAATGCAGTCTGGCGTGGGGAGGCAAGGACTTACCTCCACCAAACTTGGACTGAAGAGTCACTGGACTGTGGGAGTCACTTGGACAGAGTTGCTGAGTTCCAGGGACCACGCTCATCATGCTGAGAGGGGACCCAGAGGACCGGTGATGCAGTCTTTTGGTGCCTGCGGTTGCAGGGGGAAGATTCCGTCGACCCACAGGAGATTTCTTCGGAGCTTCTAGTGCAGAGAGGAGGCAGACTACCCCCACAGCATGCACCACCAGGAAAGCAGTCGAGAAGGCGGCTGGATCAGCGATACAAGGTTGCAGTAGTCGTCTTTGCTACTTTGTTGCGGTTTTGCAGGCGTCCAGAGCAGTCAGCGGTCGATTCCTTGGCAGAAGGTGAAGAGAGAGATGCAGAGGAACTTTGATGAGCTCTTGCATTCGTTATCTAAAGAATTCCCCAAAGCAGAGACCCTAAATAGCCAGACAAGGAGGTTTGGCTACTTAGGAAGGAGGATAGGCTAGCAACACAGGTAAGAGCCTATCAGAAGGAGTCTCTGACGTCACCTGCTGGCACTGGCCACTCAGAGCAGTCGAGTGTGCCAGCAGCACCTCTGTTTCCAAGATGGCAGAGGTCTGGAGCACACTGGAGGAGCTCTGGGCACCACCCAGGGGAGGTGCAGGTCAGGGGAGTGGTCACTCCCCTTTCCTTTGTCCAGTTTCGTGCCAGAGCAGGGCTGGGGGATCCCTGAACCGGTGTAGACTGGCTTATGCAGAGATGGGCATCATCTGTGCCCATCAAAGCATTTCCAGAGGCTGGGGGAGGCTACTCCTCCCCAGCCCTGACACCTTTTTCCAAAGGGAGAGGGTGTAACACCCTCTCTCTGAAGAAGTCCTTTGTTCTGCCTTCCTGGGCCAAGCCTGGCTGGACCCCAGGAGGGCAGAAACCTGTCTGAGGGGTTGGCAGCAGCAGCAGCTGCAGTGAAACCCCGGGAAAGGTAGTTTGGCAGTACCCGGGTCTGTGCTAGAGACTCAGGGGATCATGGAATTGTCTCCCCAATGCCAGAATGGCATTGGGGTGACAATTCCATGATCTTAGACATGTTACATGGCCATGTTCGGAGTTACCATTGTGACGCTATACATATGTCGTGACATATGTATAGTGCACGCGTGTAATGGTGTCCCTGCACTCACAAAGTCCGGGGAATTCGCCCTGAACAATGTGGGGGCACCTTGGCTAGTGCCAGGGTGCCCACACACTAAGTAACTTAGCACCCAACCTTTACCAGGTGAAGGTTAGACATATAGGTGACTTATAAGTTACTTAAGTGCAGTGGTAAATGGCTGTGAAATAACGTGGACGTTATTTCACTCAGGCTGCAGTGGCAGGCCTGTGTAAGAATTGTCAGAGCTCCCTATGGGTGGTAAAAGAAATGCTGCAGCCCATAGGGATCTCCTGGAACCCCAATACCCTGGGTACCTCAGTACCATATACTAGGGAATTATAAGGGTGTTCCAGTATGCCAATGTGAATTAGTGAAATTGGTCACTAGCCAGTTAGTGAGAATTTGGAAAGTAATGAGAGAGCATAACCACTGAGGTTCTGGTTAGCAGAGCCTCAGTGAGACAGTTAGTCATCACACAGGGAACACATACAGGGCACACTTATGAGCACTGGGGCCCTGGCTGGCAGGGTCCCAGTGACACATACAACTAAAACAACATATATACAGTGAAATATGGGGGTAACATGCCAGGCAAGATGGTACTTTCCTACACAACCCCCCCCCCCCCAAACGAAGGACAATAAGACTAGCCATGACCTGATGAGTCTTCATTGTCTAAGTGGAAATATCTGGAGAGTCCATCTGCATTTGAGTGGATACTCCCAGGTCTATGTTCCACTGTATAGTCCATTCCCTGTAGAGATATGTACCACCTCAACAATTTAGGGTTTTCACCTTTCAATTGTTTTCGCCAAAGTAGAGGTTTGTGGTCTATCTGAACAATGAAGTGAGTGCCAAACAGGTATGGCCTCAACTTCTTCAGTGCCTAGACCACAGCAAAGGCCTCCCTCTCTATGGCAGACCAACGCTTTTCTCTAGGGGTCAACCTCCTGCTGATAAAAGCAACAGGTTGATCCTGGCCCTCAGAATTGAGTTGTGATAAAACTGCCCCTAGCCCTAATTCAGATGCATCAGTTTGAACAATGAATGTCTTGGAGTAACAAGGGCTTTTTAGGACAGGTGCAGAGCACATGGCCTGTTTCAGCTCCTCAAAAGCTTTATGACAGTTAGCTGTCCACAATACCTTTTTAGGCATTTTCTTAGATGTGAGGTCATTAAGAGGGGCTGCAATGGAGCCATAGTTCTTTCTGAACCTCCTGTAATACCCGGTGGGGCCTAAGAAGGCTCTCACCTGGGTCTGAGTTGTAGGGGGAACCCAATCTATAATAGTTTGGATTTTCCCCTGAAGTGGTGCAATCTGTTCTCCACCTACCAGGTGTCCCAGATAAACCACTTTCCCCTGCCCTATCTGGCACCTTGAAGCCTTGATAGTGAGGCCTGCCTTCTGCAGGGCCTCCAAAACTTTCCACAGGTGGACCAGGTGATCATCCCAGGTGGAGCTAAAGACAGCTATATCATCTAGATATGCTGCACTAAAAGCCTCCAATCCTTGCAGGACTGTATTCACCAACCTCTGAAAAGTGGCAGGTGCATTTTACAACCCAAAAGGCATTACTGTGAATTGGTAGTGCCCTCCAATGGTTGAAAATGCAGTTTTTGCTTTAGCATCCTCTGATAACTTGATCTGCCAATACCCTGCAGTCAAATCAAAGGTGCTTAGATACTTGGCAGATGCCAGTGTATCTATTAGCTCATCTGCCCTGGGTATAGGGTGAGAATCAGTTTTAGTTACCTGGTTGAGACCCCTGTAATCAACACAAAATCTAATTTCCTTCTTTCCATCTTTGGAATGAGGTTTTGATACAAGTACCACAGGAGAGGCCCATGGACTTTCAGAGTGCTCAACCACTCCCAGTTCAAGCATTTTCTGAACCTCTTGTTTTATGCAGTCCCTGAAATGGTCAGGCTGCCTATAGATCTTACTTTTGACAGGCAAGCTGTCTCCAGTATCTATAGTGTGCTCACACCAAGAAGTGGTGCCTGGCACAGTAGAAAGGAGTTCAGAAAACTGACCCAGGAGATTTATGCAGTGGTCTTTCTGCTCAGCAGTAAGACAATCTGCTAAGACTACACCTTCCACTAGAGCATCTTGTTCTGTGGAAGAGAAGAGATCAGGGAGAGGGTCACTCTCTTCTTCCTGTCCTTCATCTGTTGCCATGAGCAGAGTGAGATCAGCCCTGTCATAGTAGGGTTTCAGGTGATTGACATGGAGCACCCTAAGGGGACTCCTGGCAGTGCCTAAGTCAACCAAGTAGGTGACTTCTCCCTTTTTCTCAACAATAATGTGGGGACCACTCCATTTGTCTTGGAGTGCTCTTGGGGCCACAGGCTCCAAGACCCACACTTTCTGCCCTGGTTGGTACTGAATCAGAACAGCCTTCTGGTCATGCCATTGCTTTTGGAGCTCTTGGCTGGCCTGAATGTTTTTACTGGCCTTTTTCATGTACTCAGCCATCCTAGATCTTAGGCCAAGTACATAGTCCACTATGTCTTGCTTAGGAGCTTTTAAAGGTTGTTTTCAACCCTCCTTCACAAGTGTTAGAAGACCTCTTACAGGGTGTCCAAATAGGAGTTCAAAGGGGCTGAAGCCCACTCCTTTTTGGGGTACCTCCCTGTAAGCAAAAAGGAGGCAAGGTAACAGGACATCCCATCTCCTCCGGAGTTTTTCAGGGAGTCCCATTATCATTCCTTTGAGAGTTTTATTAAACCTCTCAACCAGTCCATTTGTTTGTGGATGATATGGTGTGGTGAACTTGTATGTCACACCACATTCCTTCTACATGGCCTTTAAGTAAGCAGACATGAAGTTGCTACCCCTGTCTGATACCACCTCTTTTGGGAAGCCCACCCTGGAAAAGATTCCCAGGAGGGCCTTTGCCACTGCAGGAGCTGTAGTGGTCCTTAGAGGAATTGCTTCAGGATATCTGGTGGCATGGTCCACTACCACCAAAATAAACCTATTGCCTTAAGCAGTAGGAGGGTCAAGGGGGCCAACTATGTCAACCCCTACCCTTTCAAAGGGGACCCCAACCACAGGTAGTGGAATAAGGGGAGCCTTTGGAGTGCCACCTGTTTTGCCACTGGCTTGAAAGGTTTCACAGGACTTACAAAATTCCTTTGTGTCCTCTGACATTCTAGGCCAATGAAACAAGGGGACAAGCCTGTCCCAAGTTTTCATTTGCCCTAAATGTCCAGCCAAGGGAATGTCGTGGGCTAGAGTTAGGAGGAACTATCTGTATTGCTGTGGAATCACCAATCTCCTGGCTGCTCCAGGTTTTGGATCCCTTGCTTCAGTATACAAGAGGTTGTCCTCCCAGTAAACTCTGTGAGAGTCACTGACATCCCCATTTTGCTGTTTGACAGCTTGCTGTCTTAGACCCTCTAGTGTGGGACAGGTATGCTGTGCCACACTCAGCTCCTCCCTGGCAGGCCCCCCTCCACCCAAAAGCTCAGCAGTGTCTGCTTCCAGCTCCTCTGGTGAAGGTTCTGCACAGGGTGGAAATTCTTCTTCCTCAGAAGTTGAATCCACTGTAGGGGGAGGGATAGTAGGTAGTGTTTTACCTTTACTAACCCTAGCTTTAAGGAGCACTTGGTCCATTGTTCCAGGATCCAAGTCACCCTGTCCTTTTTGCTTTTTGGCCTGAGCCCTTGTCAAAGCAAAAATATGCCCAGGAATGCCCAGCATTGCTGCATGAGCCTCCAACTCCACTTCTGCCCAAGCTGATGTCTCTAAATCGTTCCCTAGTAGACAGTCTACAGGTAAATCTGAGGCAACCACAACTTTATTTGGACCAATAACCGTCCCCCCCCCCCCCCACAGTTGAGATTCACAACAGCCATGGGGTGGCTAAGAGTGTTGTTATGAGCATCAGTCACTTGGTACTGGTGACCAAGTAGGTGTTGTTAAGGGTGGACCAGTTTCTCTATTACCATGGTAACACTGGCACCTGTGTCCCTGTAGGCCTGAACCTCAACACCATTTATTAGGGGAAGTTGCTTGTACTTATCCATATTAAGGGGACAAGCAACCAAGGTGGCCAAATCAATGGCACCTTCAGAGACTAACACAGCCTCTGTGGTCTCCCTAACAAGACCAACCCCAACTAAATTACCATAAGTGAGCCCAGCTACTCCCTTGGATTGGCTATTAGTAGGTTTGCTCCCACCACCACTGCTATTACTAGGGGCACTAGGTGTAGCAGTAGGGGTTGTGGTAATGGGAGGCTTGGTGCTTTTCTTTAGACAACTGGGGTCAGTTGTCCAATGGCCTTTTATTTTACATAAATAGCACCATGGTTTCTTTACTTGATTTGAAGAGGATTTGGGCCCACCACCCCCACCAGAGTGTTTTTGTGGGCCTGATGAAGACTCATTTTTAGATTTGTCGCCACCCTTGTCAGAAGACTTACCATCCTTCTTCTTGCCATCCTTGTCACCCCCTGTATGAACTTTTCTGTTCACTCTTGTTCTGACCCATTTGTCTGCCTTCTTTCCCAATTCTTGGGGAGAGGTCAGATCTGAGTCCACTAGATACTGGTGCAACAAATCAGACACACAATTATTAAGAATATGCTCTCTCAGGATTAAGTTATACAGGCTTTCATAGTCAGAAACTTTACTGCCGTGTAACCACCCCTCCAAGGCCTTCACTGACTGGTCAACAAAGTCTACCCAGTCTTGTGAAGACTCCTTTTTGGTTTCTCTGAACTTTATCCTGCACTGTTCAGTGGTTAAGCCATAACCATCTAGGAGTGCATTCTTAAGAACTGTAAAATTATTGGCATCAATTTCCTTCACAGTAAGGAGCCTATCCCTACCCTTTCCACTGAAAGATAGCCATAGGATAGCCGCCCACTGCCTTTGAGGGACCCCCTGTACAACACAGGCCCTCTCAAGTGCAGCAAACCACTTGTTAATGTCATCCCCCTCCTTGTAAGGGGGAACTATCTTGTGCAGATTCCTAGAATTATGCTCTTTTACAGGATTACTATCTGTAATACTGCTGCTGCCACCATGGGGTCCAAACCCCAACCTCTGCCTTTCTTTTTCTAAGTCAAATGCTTCCCTGTTTAGATCCAGCTGTTGCTTTTTCAGCTTCAGCCTGGACTCTTCCACTCTCAATCTATTGAGTTCCCTTTCTAACACTCGGTCATCAGGGTGGGTGGGTTGGGCATGCCTTGACACAGAAGAATGGTGTGAATGAACAGAGGGAGACCTGTCCCTAACAGATGGCATTCTAACAACCTGGCCTAAAGGAGTAACCTCCCTACTGTGATGTGAACTCACATCAGTACCAGCCCTGCTATGTGGCCTGCTAAGGGGCAGGTTGGGAAGGTTCCCATCTAACACTTTTACTGGGGCTACCCCAGAGTCAGAGTGTGAACCATCAGCTAATCTGTCACCTGATGTGCCAGCTATGGCCTTATCATTTTCAATGAGCATATTAACCAACAATTCTCTAGAGGGATTCTTCCCTACCCCTAAACCTCTATCAATGCAGAGACTCCTTGCACCTTTCCAGCTAAGGTGGTCATAAGCAGTGCTGGTCAGATCCAGAGTTCGACCTGTACCAGACATGATAGGAAAAGGTTTAAGGGACAGAAAAAGAAAGAAAAAGTTTCAGAACTTTTTAAGGAACAGAAAAAAATAACTTTTTTAACTTTTAAGAAACTTTTTGAAAGTTTTAGAGGTACTTTTCAGCACTTAGCAATAGAGTAAGAGGAGAAAAGCAAAACTTTTTAGTTAGGTGTACATACATTGAACTTGTTTTGTATATTTTTCTCTTATGAAAAGTACAAAATGACAAAGTGGTAAGCAGTTGCAAGTACTTATCCCACTGCTGCACAACTAATGTAGGAGGCTGGCCTGGTTTGTATTGGTACCAAGGGGTACTTACACTCTGCACCAGGTCCAGTTATCCCTTATTAGTGTAGAAGAGGTGTCTAGCAGCTTAGGCTGATAGAAAAGGGTAGCTTAGCAGAGCAGCTTAGGCTGAACTAGGAGACGTGTGAAGCTCCTACTATACCACTGGTGTCATATGCACAATATCATAAGAAAACACAATACACAGATATACTAAAAATAAAGGTACTTTATTTTTATGACAATATGCCAAAAGTATCTCAGTGAGTACCCTCAGTATGATGATAGCAAATATACACAAGATATATGTACACAATACCAAAAATATGCAGTAATAGCAATAGAAAGCAATGCAAGCAATGTACAGTCACAATAGATTGCAATGAGAGCACATAGGTATAGGGGCAACACAAACCATATACTCCAAAAGTGGAATGCGAATAACGTATGGACCCCAAACCTATGTGAGCTTGTAGAGGGTCTCTGGGACTGTAAGAAAACAGTGAGGGTTAGAAAAATAGCCCACCCCAAGACCCTAAAAAGTGGGTGCAAAGTGCACCTAAGTTCCCCAGAGAGCACAGAAGTCGTGATAGGGGAATTCTGCAAGGAAGACCAACACCAGCAATGGAACAACAATGGATTTCCAGACGAGAGAACCTGTGGAACAAGGGGACCGAGTCCAAGAGTCACACTCAAGTCGTGAGTGGGCAGATGCCCAGGAAATGCCAGCTGAGGGTGCAAAGAAGCTGCCACCAGATGGTAGAAGCTGTGGATTCTGCAAGAACGAAGAGGACTAGGAACTTCCCCTTTGGAGGATGGATGTCCCACGTCGTGAAGAAGCTTGCAGAGGTGCTTCCATGCAGAAATACCGCAAACAAGCCTTGCTAGCTGCAAGGGTTGCGGTTAGGGTTTTTGGATGCTGCTGTGGCCCAGGAGGGACCAGGATGTCGCCAATTGCGTGAGGAGACAGAGGGGCTGCCCAGCAAGACAAGGAGCCCACTCAGAAGCAAGCAGCACCCGCAGAAGTGCCGGAACAGGCACTACAAAGAAGAGTGAACTGGAGCTCACCCGAAGTCACAAAGGAAGGTCCCACGACACCGGAGGACAACTCAGGAGGTCGTGCACTGCAGGTTAGAGTGTCGGGGATCCAGGCTTGGCTCTGCACAAAGGAAATCCTGGAAGAGTGCAAAGGAGCCGGAGCAGCTGCAAATCACACAGTACCCAGCAATGCAGCCTGGCGTGGGGAGGCAAGGACTTACCTCCACCAAACTTGGACTGAAGAGTCACGGGACTGTGGGAGTCACTTGGACAGAGTTGCTGAGTTCCAGGGACCACGCTCGTCGTGCTGAGAGGGGACCCAGAGGACCGGTGATGCAGTCTTTTGGTGCCTGCGGTTGCAGGGGGAAGATTCAGTCGACCCACTGGAGATTTCTTCGGAGCTTCTAGTGCAGAGAGGAAGCAGACTACCCCCACAGCATGCACCACCAGGAAAGCAGTCGAGAAGGCGGCTGGATCAGCGATACAAGGTTGCAGTAGTCGTCTTTGCTACTTTGTTGCGGTTTTGCAGGCGTCCAGAGCAGTCAGCGGTCGATTCCTTGGCAGAAGGTGAAGAGAGAGATGCAGAGGAACTCTGATGAGCTCTTGCATTCGTTATCTAAAGAATTCCCCAAAGCAGAGACCCTAAATAGCCAGAAAAGGAGGTTTGGCTACTTAGGAAGGAGGATTGGCTAGCAACACAGGTAAGAGCCTATCAGAAGGAGTCTCTGACGTCAACTGCTCACTCAGAGCAGTCCAGTGTGCCAGCAGCACCTCTGTTTCGAAGATGGCAGAGGTCTGGAGCACACTGGAGGAGCTCTGGGCACCTCCCAGGGCAGGTGCAGGTCAGGGGAGTGGTCACTCCCCTTTCCTTTGTCCAGTTTCGCGCCAGAGCAGGGCTGGGGGATCCCTGAACCGGTGTAGACTGGCTTATGCAGAGATGGGCACCATCTGTGCCCATCAAAGCATTTCCAGAGGCTGGGGGAGGCTACTCCTCCCCAGCCCTGACACCTTTTTCCAAAGGGAGAGGGTGTAACACCATCTCTCTGAGGAAGTCCTTTGTTCTGCCTTCCTGGGCCAAGCCTATTAACAGAATGGGAAGACATTACAAGGGGAACAAGGAAAAAGAAGCGCTCCCAACAGTCCCCTTATATTATGAGCTTAGGTGCTCCCGGCCCTAGAGGATTCTTCCCTACCCCCAAAATCTATGAGAACACAGATATACGGAACTTTAGAAAAAAGGACCTAGGCACTCTATAAACATAAATTAGCCACTATATTAGTAATACGCAGTCCATTAGTAAATAAACAGATTAATTGTACAGATGAAATTAGCAGTAATCCAGAAGCCTCTGTATATCATGGTCAATCCATCTTTAATGTAGCGAAAAGCAGCATGCAAATTCCTTCATTCGTAATAATGAAAAGAGAACAACAGCCATGAGGAACAGCCAACACGTGTTTCGTCATGGGGGGTATATTCCCCTTGACTTTTTCAAGGCTATAAAACACAACAAACAACAGTATTTGTACATTGAAACAGAAGGCTTGTAAAAACCATACATGTATATATCAAAATTAATATGATTAAGTGTCAAACAAGTCTCAAAATTAACTAAAGTTTAGTATCACTAACAATGGAATATAATGTATATGAACCCCATTATAATTTATATAATTCATGCATGTGCAAATTAATTGTTAGACCATCACATCCAAAAAAGTGAAAGTGACCAACCACAGCACAAACGCGTGGATGACTCAAGCTGGTGAATATCAATAAGCTAAAAGTGTTTGCTAACAACTATGTGCACCAACAAAGTTCAATGTGTTTAATCCCCAAGGACCACCACTAATCACTGACCAAATGAAAAAAACCTACCTCACTGAATCTTCCAAAGTAACACTAGAACACCAGCCCTAGGCGTTAAACAGAACTGCTGCAAGGAAATTATAATACCAAAATGAAATAAGAGAATTTCCCAAGCAACTAAACATATGTGTCCACCACCTACACCAATGTGCAATAAAATCAAATCACCTACCGGTACGTAAACAAGTACCTTACTCAAAATATTTAGCCCACGAGTATGCTCAGAACCTACAATATTCAAATACAAAAATAAATCTAACACGAATAGGCGCCAAATGACTTATTTAGATGAATAATGGTACCCTTCTGTTGGCTCACCCAAAATTGCTCCACTGACTGGGGCCCGGCTTCCCGGTTCGGCCATTCCCCGATACGCGTTACATCCCCGCCGCCTTGGTGAACAAAATAAAGCATGCCGGTATACGCGTGCCATTTACGGCAAGACCGAAAACCTCACAACAGAGAAGCTACTCTCCCGGCGGCACAGAGGTGCCATCTTTGAAAGGGCGCCGATATATTTAATAACATTAGTTATATTGGCCACTTCTCCATTTAAACAGCGTCTAGCCCTATATAATAAAAGAACCAGATTTATATAATATGAAAAGATATGAAAGAAAGTGTATAAATTATCCCCTATATTTAGAAAAAACAACCATTTCATTAGAATTAGTATTTCAAGGTAACTCAAGAGTAACTAATAAGAAGGCTAAAGTCATAATTTGTAGCCAAACGCACGTCTGCGTCATGATTCCCACCCCACAATTCAGGATGTGATGGTGACATAGTCCATTTAGCTAGGCAATAGAGATAATATATATAAAATTTGAAAAATGGACATGTTGGGACTAATACCTTATACATACACAAATAAAGAACAAAAGTAATGATTACCACAAGAGTTACAATACAGAAAAGAGTTCACAAATAATACGACAAATACAATTACAAAGTATAACGGATGGAATGAAATCACCATCAAGGTGAAGGTCTCAACATCAGTAATTATTATTTATACAACTAAACAACCATATATCATTGATATGTATCAAGAATAATATTCGAAAAAAACAGCATAAAGAGTATATTATTACATACTGCACACTAATTCACTACCTATTACAAAAGGTTTATTCATAATCAAAAATTAAATTCTAATGATACAACACAAAAAACATTACACTGGATACCTTAATCCAAAAAATATTCCATTTCGTAATTGGAGTTGAGTCCTGTTTCTACAGCTCCAAGTTTAAGAATCCATAGGCACTCCTTCTTTCTTAATTGTAACTCTCTATTTCCACCACGTGGGTTTGCATGGACCAAATCGAAACCAAAAAAATCGAAATTACATCCATTAGTCTGTCTAACACAATGACTCATGTACCATTATTCATCTAAATAAGTCATTTGGCGCCTATTCGTGTTAGATTTATTTTTGTATTTGAATATTGTAGGTTCTGAGCATACTCGTGGGCTAAATATTTTGAGTAAGGTACTTGTTTACGTACCGGTAGGTGATTTTATTTTATTGCACATTGGTGTAGGTGGTGGACACATATGTTTAGTTGCTTGGGAAATTCTCTTATTTCATTTTGGTATTATAATTTCCTTACAGCAGTTCTGTTTAACGCCTAGGGTTGGTGTTCTAGTGTTACTTTGGAAGATTCAGTGAGGTAGGTTTTTTTCATTTGGTCAGTGATTAGTGGTGGTCCTTGGGGATTAAACACATTGAACTTTGTTGGTGCACATAGTTGTTAGCAAACACTTTTAGCTTATTGATATTCACCAGCTTGAGTCATCCACGCGTTTGTGCTGTGGTTGGTCACTTTCACTTTTTTGGATGTGATGGTCTAACAATTAATTTGCACATGCATGAATTATATAAATTATAATGGGGTTCATATACATTATATTCCATTGTTAGTGATACTAAACTTTAGTTAATTTTGAGACTTGTTTGACACTTAATCATATTAATTTTGATATATACATGTATGGTTTTTACAAGCCTTCTGTTTCAATGTACAAATACTGTTGTTTGTTGTGTTTTATAGCCTTGAAAAAGTCAAGGGGAATATACCCCCCATGACGAAACACATGTTGGCTGTTCCTCATGGCTGTTGTTCTCTTTTCATTATTACGAATGAAGGAATTTGCATGCTGCTTTTCGCTACATTAAAGATGGATTGACCATGATATACAGAGGCTTCTTGATTACTGCTAATTTCATCTGTACAATTAATCTGCTTATTTACTAATGGACTGCGTATTACTAATATAGTGGCTAATTTATGTTTATAGAGTGCCTAGGTCCTTTTTTCTAAAGTTCCTGGGCCAAGCCTGGCTGGACCTCAGGAGGGCAGAAACCTGTCTGAGGGGTTGGCAGCAGCAGCAGCTGCAGTGAAACCCCGGGAAAGGTAGTTTGGCAGTACCCGGGTCTGTGCTAGAGACTCGGGGGATCATGGAATTGTCTCCCTAATGCCAGAATGGTATTGGGGTGACAATTCCATGATCTTAGACATGTTACATGCCATGTTCGGAGTTACCATTGTGACGCTATACATATGTCGTGACATATGTATAGTGCACGTGTGTAATGGTGTCCCCGCACTCACAAAGTCTGGGGAATTTGTGCTGAACAATGTGGGGGCACCTTGGCTAGTGCCAGGGTGCCCACACACTAAGTAACTTAGCACACAACCTTTACCAGGTAAAGGTTAGACATATAGGTGACTTATAAGTTACTTAAGTGCAGAGGTAAATGGCTGTGAAATAACGTGGACGTTCTTTCACGCAGGCTGCAGTGGCAGGCCTGTGTAAGAATTGTCAGAGCTCCCTATGGGTGGCAAAAGAAATGCTGCAGCCCATAGGGATCTCCTGGAACCCCAATACCCTGGGTACCTCAGTACCATATACTAGGGAATTATAAAGGTGTTCCAGTATGCCAATGTGAATTGGTGAAATTGGTCACTAGCCTGTTAGTGACAATTTGGAAAGTAATGAGAGAGCATAACCACTGAGGATCTGGTTAGCGGAGCCTCAGTGAGACAGTTAGTCATCACACAGGGAACACATACAGGGCACACTTATGAGCACTGGGGCCCTGGCTGGCAGGGTCGCAGTGACACATACAACTAAAACAACATATATACAGTGAAATATGGGGGTAACATGCCAGGCAGGATGGTACTTTCCTACAATTATCTTCGGAATCCTCCTCCAGAGACCACTCCCTGGCAGTGGCAGACCCATCTGGGACCACCTGACATGCCTACATGCAGCACATCCACCATGCCTGCAGTCACCACCCCAACAGACAGCCACCCACCACAGCATCCCCCAACACCTCCACCCCCTCAGCCCAAGACACATAAACACCATCACTCACCCACCCACCAGACACCCACCACCCACAAGCATACCTTCCACAAACATGCACCAAAGACATCCACACCAACACCTGATACAACCTTTCCATACCCAAACTCTTTTTTTATGATCATCCCCGTATGTGCAGAGTTTGATCTTTTCTCTACTCCTTCCCGTGACATCCCTAAATGTTCAGTTTCCATCCCCAAGGCCATCGCGTTGACCTCCCAGGCCTCCCGTACCCCCGCCAGTGCCCATGCCCCTTCCCCACCAAGAAATCAACCCCTCCCAAGAAGAACCCAGCCTAGGCCCAAACCCACCCGTCCACCATCCCCCACAGATCTTCTCTGAGGTGCCTGCCTGCTCCCTTGATGCCCCTACCTGTGGAGGTTACATAGCAGTCAGGAGTCAAGTTGGGGCACTGTTATGTGCCTTTGGTGCACAATCTGTGGACTATGAACCGGGCTATGGTCTTTGACTTTAATCTTATATATATTAACAAAATATATTCAGCCCAACCAGTTGTTGTTTTTCTGGTTACATCTTTGTCCTGCATTTATTTTCCTAAATTAGAGTTGTTCCTGGCTGACATTCGTTGTGTGCAAATATTTGTGTGTGTGTGTGTAGAGGGGGAGGGTGCTTGTGCTTCCTGTATTGTGTGGGCAGTATGTGAGGGTGTGTGCAGTGCTTTTGTCCCCCAGGGATAGGGTGTGTGTTGTGTGATGGGCATGTGTATGTAGCAGACATTGTGTGGTGTTTGTGTTGACATGTGTCTGGTGTTGTGGTGTGTGGCTTTGTGTGTGTGCTTTGTGTAAGTGTGCGTGTATTGTGCATGGTTTGATAGGTATGATGTGCTGTGTGTATGATGTCTGTGTCGATTGGTAAGTTGTATGATTATGTTCATGTGTGTGTTCATTCCCTGTTGGCTGGACATTTTGTTGTATTTGTGATGTGTCCCTGGCTAGTGTCAGTTGTGAGTGCTTGCCAATGCGTTGATGATGGTGCAGTTGTGGTGACTTGATGTTATGCTGCATGGTATTGTGTAAGACTGGGCCTGTGCTGTGTTGGCGGTCATAAGTATGTCATCTTGACATGTGGTGTGTGTGTGTGTGTGGTGGCTGCAGTGTGTGCTGTGTACTTGTGAGTGTCTTTGTAGTCGTATGTGAGTGTGCATGTCATTGTACTGTTTTGTGTGTGTGTTGCCCTTGGACCACCTTCCCTACGGTATGTTATATAACTTTACATAATATAACAATATACAAAAGTAACGGGTGAGTCTGTGTACTTACGGTCATTTTCGGTATTCTGTTGTCTTTCAGCGAGCAGGAGCAGGGGGATGAAGTCTAGTTCTGGTGAAATGGCGGCTCCGGATAGTGTGGCTGCCTGAAGGTGAATATCTCCTTTTAAACAGTTTGTTTCCGCCTGGGTTTCTGTGGTGGTCCAACCGAGGAGGAAATCTTGGCGGTGTGTGACCCAGTGATAGGTCAGACGGAAACATGCTCTCTGCTCGCGCTGCCGATGGTTCTTTGGCTGTATTCCATTGGGATTACCGACATAGTCCTAATTTAGCAGTCTTCTCCGCCAGCCTGTTGGCAGTCTGACCACCAACATGGCGGTCAGAGGACTGCCAAACTCGTAATGAGGCCCTAAGTCTGGTGCCAGACAGAAGCAATGAGCAATACCTCCTATAAGAGCTCTGGGATCTTCACATCAGTTGAGCACCAGGGGCATATTTATGAAAAAGGGGGCAGTGCAGCATAGCAAGTCACCTTGCAGCACTGCGTCACTGGGAAAAATAAGGGATATGCAGTATTTAGGGCAATACAGCATTCCTGTACTTTCCCCTGCACTGGTGCACACTGAGCTGCCTAGCACCAATGCAGGCAACATTGCACAGTAGTGCAAGGATGCCTGTGTTACAGCAGGATTCTTTTTGTGCAGGAAGATGCACCTTCCTGCACAAAAACAATCCTGAGAGGACTTTTCTTCTTTCTATGTACATAGGAAGAGGAAAGAAGGAGAAATAACATCCCTCTTCGTTACGCCTCTCCTGGGGAGGTGTGTCTTTTTGGCACCTTTCCAAGTTTACCTGTTCTTGAAAATTTGGCAATGCATCAAAAACTATTGAGGTTACATGGGAAACGACTCCCTGATGCAGAATAATGCAATGCAGCGATTTGCATTCATTACTTTACTCGAGATTTATGAAGCCATGCAGGGTCATGCAGGGCTGCGCAAGGTGGCCTTGTGTGGCTTCAAAAATCTCATTTTCATTTGCATCGCTCTTGCACCACATTGTGTTGTGCAGGAGCGCCCAAAAGGGGCTCATAAATATGGCCGAAGTGTTTTTCATGTTCAGAGTAATGTGTTTTATCACAGAACTTGGTGATCTGCATTTTGCATGGTCGTATTTTTAAGCCTATACTTATAGTGTAACATACACGATTCTAAATCATAATACAAAACATTGACCTGTCAAAAAAACAGAACTTTCTTAAGGAGTCACACATGACAATGGACACTTGGCAGGGCACATTTCCATTTTTGGCATGTCCGAAGTTATTTTCTGCTGTCAAGTTTTCTGTGCTCTGTGTAACAGAGAGAACAATTGAAATAATTTACATTTACTGGGGTTCTTGAGCTGTTTTTCCTCACATGCGTTTAAAAAGTCAGCGATGCACCTTTTTCTCACCCGCAAGTGAGGCCGTGTGTTGTTCTCCGGACGGGGCACCTTGGTGCTGCGCGGGTGTATGTTGATTTTGATGACCAGCAGTGATGTGTGAAAAATCCGGCCATACGGTGATGGAAATATTCGCTGCGTGGGGTCTGCCTCATTTTTCAGCAGCTGCAAGCGGGTGTTGCATCGTTTCTCCAGCCCGATGCAGGTGATGCATCGATATACCGGCCGCTATGCAGGTGATGCGTAGATTTCAGCTGCGAGACAGGTGGTTCACCATTTTTACAGCCGTGTTGCAGGCGGTGTGTCGACATTTTCCCCGCACAGCTTCCGGTGCATGGATTTCTGTCCTTGTTCTACCAGTTTCACCTGAAAAGGGCCCAGGGACTGGATAGGGCACCACTTGGCAGGGCAGGAGTCTCAGCAGGGAGTCCAGGTGCTGGCAGAGGAAGTTCTTGATGGTCCTGAGACTTCAAAACAGTTGGCCAGCTCAGTACAAGCCCCTGGAGATTCTTCACAAGCAGGAATATACCACAAAGTCCAGTCTTTGTCCTCTTTCAGGCAGAAGCAGCGACAGCAGACAAATCCAAGAAAGCACAGTCAAATGCAAAGGGGCAGTACTCCGCCGCCAGCTCTTCAGCTGTTCTCCTTGGCAGAGGTTTCTCTTGGTTTCCAGAAGTAATCTGAAAATCTAGAGTTTTCGGTTCTCTAATTATACCCCTTTCTGCCTTTGAAGTAGGCAAACTTCAAAGGAAAGTCTCTGTTGTTCACAAGATCCTGCCTTGCCCAGGCCTGGCCCAAGACACACACCAGGGGCCTGGAGACTGCATTGTGGAAGGGCAGGCACAGCCCAGTCAGGTGTAAGTGACCACTCCTCCCTCCACTCTAGCCAAGATGACCCATCAGGATAGACAGGCTACACCCCAGCTCTGTCTAGCGGAGATTCACAAACAGACCAACTGTCAGTCTGACCCAGACAGGCAATACACAAGCAGGCAGAGTCACAAAATGGTTTAAGCAAGAAAATGCCCACTTTCTAAAAGTGGCATTTTCAAACAGACAATTAAAAAAAAAAACTTTACTGTAAGATGTATTTTTAGAGTGTGAGTTAGAGACCCCAAACTCCTAATCTCTATCTGCTCCCAAAGGGAAAGTTCACATAAAATATATTCAAAGGCAGCCCCCATGTTAACCTATGAGAGAGATAGGCCCTGCAACAATGAAACAATGAAATCTTATATGTTTACAGGGCTGCTCATGTGGGTTGCCAACCAGTGCTGCAGACCCACTAGTAGCATTTGACCTACAGGCCCTGGGCACCTCTAGTGCAGTTACTGGGGACTTACTAGTAAATCAAGTATGACAGTCAAGGAGAAACCGATCACCAATACAATTTGGAGATAGAGCATGTGCACTTTAGCACTGGTTAGCAGTGGTAAGTGCCCAGAGTCCTAAAGACAACAAAAACTGGTCAGACAAATTATGAGGAAGGAGGAACCATGTTTGGGGATGGCCCTGCAAAAAGGGACAGGTCCAACACACCACAGCACACATCAGATATTACTTCATGAGTATTTCACGTACTTACTGTCACATTTGGACCTTCATACAAAAAAAACTAAAAAACACTAACCTACTGGTGAAAGTTATGGTCGCGAAAACACACACATAACAATAACTCTGCTGAGAAACCATTGGAACAAGTCATGTCATGTAGGCATCATCACAGGAAGCAGGAGGGAGTAGTAATGGGGTACCAGCAATAGCAGCCTGCATGTCAACACCTCTGAAAAGCAAGGCTGCCAAAGGCAAAGCACAACGCGTTCTGCTACCACTGCTGAAGCCAAGAAGTGACAGCGGAATGGAACATTTAGTGCAGAGGAGCTGCGAGCACTCAGCTAACAGAAAGCACAGAAATATACAGGCGAGTTAAACTCTTAATGGCAGTAAAGTCCTCGCGTGTGCAGAGGGAGAAACGCTGTGGATTAGCTAGGCTTGCAAAATGGACACGGTTGGTGATTAATTTGTGTCACTGATTGACGGTCTTGGGCTTTGTCACTCAGTTTTAAGGAACAGGGCTGTTTTTTTGTTATTAGCCATTGACTCACACTTACTGCACGAGCGATTGCAGGTAACCATGTAACTCGTGCAGTAAGTGTGATTTGAACCGGGCACGGAGACGAACACAGGGAGGCCAAGAGGTACAGAGTCGTCCGTCGACTATTTTTTTGACTCATGAACCATGTTACTATACTGATCCTGCTAGGGTCGTTCCTCGCTGTGTGATGCACCAACTTTGCATCCCTTGTGGTCACATATGAGCACCGAGCACAATTACGCTATTTAATATTGATTGATGTTCCCCTGATTGTATAAAATATAAATTCGTAAACCCAGGTCCCTAATGAGTCAGGGTTCACTCTTCTTGATTACAGTTTTGTGCTTACCCTGGCACACATAATGGACAGCCACTTATTTATCTTCCCTTTTCTACAGCAGCACAGGGGCCGGAGAAACAAGCAAATCAATAAATAGTACTTTGCATGGGTTCAGTGTGACAGGACAGGATAAAGTGGATATGTGGCGTGTGTTGTGAAGTTCCATTGCTTTCGTTAGATCCTCTCTAGTCAGACCCAAAGTCTAATAGCAGACCAAAGGGTTGCTGAGCTAGAGCTGAGCTTAGATGATTACCATGTATCGTACTTAAACTCAAGTTATTCAAATTTCTTGGGTTCAAGCAAGCGACAAACTCTGAAAATTATCAGAGGATCTAGATTCAGAAGTCGAGGTCTTGTTTCCTTTTCTCTTGTGTATTAGAGTTTGCCCTTTCCTTAATTTTCTCTGCTAACTTAGGGCTGTGATGGCTCCATTGGTGAGTTCTCCATGCCCATGGCTGAGAACCAGTTAGGAAGACATTTTGACTGGCTGATCAGGAAATCTGTGCAAAGAAAAAGGTCTGGGATGGTGTACACATTTTAACAGCAGTGGAGAGTGTTCACCCAACAGGCATACTGCCACGCAGTTGTTGGGATTACCTAAGGGGACCGTGGAGTGAAGGGTTGGAGTGAGGGACTTGGATGACATAACAGTGGGAAATTGAATACTGTGTTGGAGTGTTAATGTTTGAATACGGCATTTGAGGTTTCTCTTCCTACCCTGCCGGTTGTGATATGCATCTCTTACCTGCGTTGAGTAGGTGGCTCCTGTGTCATCCTTAATGGCATCTCTCCACTGGTGACAGGCTGAGAGATGATCCTCATGTGTTTCAACCAGCAAGGTGGAGCTTCTACAGCATCAAGCGGAAACAATAACAGCTACACTGGTTCGGGGCAGCAGATCAGATCTTTGTGTCCGTAAATGGAAGAGGCAGGATCTTCAATGCAGCATGATTTGGTAGATCATTGACTAACTTCAGATCCTCACTGACAGCACTGGTGGAACTCAAAAAAAGCCTGCAGGCCAGAATTGCCAACATTGCTTAAGACATTCACACTTTGTAATGGAGCACATTCTCCCTCATCATAACTTCGGTGGAACGCAAAGAAGGCTGCGATCCACATTTGTCGACAGTACCAAGGATGTCCAGACTTTGTGACCATGCGTGTGTTTTCTCATCACAAGGAGTGGCTCTTCCCCTTTGAGTCTGTGTGTGGTGAAACACATAGGGAGTCTACATTCCACAGCTTCGGATTCATTTCAGAGGAGCTGAGTCAAAGCTCACGAGCAAGTCCACGTAATCAACGTTTTGGAAGCATAATGGGAGCCGTAGGAGAACCTGCACATTGCAGAAGGCTACCAGTTCACAGAGTGCAAAACAACAAGTAGTATGTTTTTGGACATATTCAGTGGGGCGTTTCAACTGTCACAACAACTGATGTGAGGTGAGCAGTGAGTGTGGGCAGCAATATTTAAATTCAGTGTCCAAAACCTGTTAACGGTGCAGAACATCATATTAATGCAAGTGCGTTAATACCAGGGTCAATAAATTAGTGAAGAAGAAGCTGTTTGATGTTAGGGGATTATTACTTATGTGTAGTGATCAGTGATTCGCACACTTCTCAAACGTGCAGCTCATGTTGATCTGCACATCTTACATTGTGCAGCCATTCGTGAGAACCATAATATCTCCCAAAATTGTAGATCACATTCGCACATTTCGCAAAAGTAGGCATCACAGTGGTCTACACACCTTACAGACTGTAGACAGTTTGTTATGCTCGCTTTTCATTACAGGAATCAAACATTCTTGATTGAGGTGATTGTCATTGCACAACAGGGTCAGTAGTTTAAAAAATGCAACAAAGTGTCAAACCAGCAGCAGCATTCTTAGCATCACCCGGCTCTCCTCCACTAAAGTGGGAACTATGGAAAGAAGGACTTGCAGGCTTTTGGATGCCATGGAGGCTGATGTATTTACACAAAAGAAGAAATTATATTGTGTCATTCTATGGAAATGGATGTGGGAAAGGTGTTGAAACATCTACCAGTCTCAATTGTATTGGGGAAGATGATGTAGTAAAACAATATGAGTCAGCCATTAAAATGTTGGATTTGAGTTTTAGGGAAAAAGTGTCATAATGGAATGCCACAAATTTTATGGAATGCATAAACTTCATGATGAGTCTGTTGAGAATTTTGTGAATGATCTTAGAATACTGGCGTCCACCTGTGACTTTAAGCGGTTTTAGAAAGAAGTAGTTTATGATCAAATAGTGGAGAAGGCTAATAGTAAAAAAAAGCAGGAAAAGTTATTGATGGTAGAAAATCTGACATTGGACAAAGTTATTGAGATTGCAAATGGAAAGTAGTCAACCACTAAGTTCATGGAAAAGATATCCATAAGTGTGCAAGCACATGCATTACAAATGGGGTAGAAACTTAAGAAAAGGTGGACGAAATATGATGTTAGGAAAAAATCACTAGAATGTTATAGCTGTGGCAGTAAAGAAAATTTGGACAATTCTCCCAGTTGTCCATCTGCATATAAATTGTGCAGGAACTGTAAAAAGAAAGTCTGTAAAGCACGCTGGGGCAAGGTGACAAAAACGGCAGAAAATGTGAACACTGTAGGGAGTAGTAAAGACATTACTGGTCAATCTGATTCTGAGGAGAATAATGTGGTATTCATGGTGAATGAAGAGCACAAGTAGAGGATAAGGAAATTAATGATAATGAAGAAATATTGTTAGTGTGTAATCCTCTAATTAAGAACCTTAAACAACAACGGAGTCAATATCAGCATGGTGGCTGATTCTGGCTTGTTGTCCACTTTGATTGGCCAAGAGATATGGAAAAAAAAAACTCCAGGATGTGCATCTGACAAAATCTGAAGTGAGACCTGTGGCATATGGGGATAAACCCGTTTAGGTGTTGAGGGAGTTTGATGTGGAAGACACGGTGTAAGGGACTGTGGAAGGACATATTTGTTGGGTTGGATAGACCAAAGAAATGTAGAAATTATGTTGGATTCCAACAGCTCCAAACAGGTAATTTTGAGAAAGGAAAATATGAGTGTGATAAATGTGGGAAAATGTGAATCGATGGATGACTTACTAGAAGTGTTTAGAAATGACTTGGGAAAAGTAAAATAATTCACTCATCAGACCCAACTGAATGCAGGTGATGAACTGGTATTCCACAAAGCCAGGCTTATTCCCTTTGCCATGAGGGAGAAGTTGAGCAAGGTCGTGCGAAGGAGGGTTAATTGAACCGATTGAGAGCTTGGAGTGGCTGTTGCTGGTGGTGCTGGCAAGAAAGGGCAATGGGACATTGAGGATGTGTATTCACTTGAGAGACCTAATTGAAAGTATATGGGTTGCTATGCATCCTCTACCTAACATTTCTGAGATGTTATCCACTCTTAAGGGGTGAAGATTTTTATGACACCGGAAATGTCCTCTGCCTATCACCAAATCCTGGTACAATAGGATTCCTGCCATTTGACATCTTTTGTAATTTATGGAGGAGCTTTCTGATTTAAATAATGCCTTTCAGATTGGCTTCTGCCTCATTCATATTCCAGCATGTGGTTGATACCCCAATTCCAGTCCAGGGATACCTGCACTGGCAGTTCGGGCTGAACTGTTCCCAAGGGGAGCAGGGTCAGGACTGATTTGCATATGACTGGGTCCAAACTGGGATGCGGCCTGAGAAATTTGCCAGTGGCTTAGATTAATTAAAGGATTCAATCCATCATCTGTTCTCGGTTGCATTTTTCACCCTGTGTGTGAAGGGTATGCACAGACGTTGATCCTGTACTTACTATGCCGCCGGATTCAATCTAGCCTGGCTTATGAGGGATAATACTCCCAAACCAGTCCCAGGATGCTTGTTTCCAGCCTAAGGAGGACCTGACCTGGATTTTTGGGCTGGACTGTTCACATGGGGAGCAGGGTCAAGACTGATTTGCATATTGCTGAGTCCAAACTGAAATTACACTGCAAGCAAAAAAACTATAGATTTAGGTCCAGTTCTGTGACTGGGGTGATGTTTGACATTGTTTAGCATTCCGTACATCATCTGTTATTTTCTGTGTGGAGTTGAAAGCACATTTTCTGTGACTGAGAGGAAAGCACTGGCATGTTGGTGGGGAGTGAACCATTTTAGAAAATATATACGGGGACTGAAGTTTACACTGAGGATGGATCATAAACTTAATTTATTTACTACTAAGGGAGCTTGCAAAACAACTCCTAGAATTGCAAAGTTGTATAACCGGTTGCAGGAGTTTCATTTCAGAATGCAACACATATCTGGATTGAGAAATGTCTTTGCGGACTGTTTATCTCGCTTGCCTTTGGTTGCACATGGAGATGTGGAAGAAATTGATGAGGAGGATTTTTGTATAGGAGCATGCACATCAGCTTATGAGGAGGCTAGCATAAGTGACGAGGAGCGGAGAGAAGCTGTGAAACAAGATAAAGTGATGCAAGATTTCATATCAAGTTTGAGAAAAGATTGGCCCAAGGGAAGAGTTGATGATTTCATGAAAGCTTATGAAGACGTTCTCCTATAATTGAGTGTCTCTGACAGAATCCTGAGACAAACAACTTTGTTGGTGGTGCTGCAAGGAGCGGGTGCAAAAATATAAAAAATGGCACATTAAGTCCACATAGGTTTGAGAGCAATAAGAGAAGTATCCGGAACACATTTTGGTGGCCATGAATGGACAGAGAGGTGGGGTATTGGGTGAGAAAGTGTATTGCATGTGCCATCAGTGACAAAGCTAAAAGTCACTGGGCCAACTCCTGTGCAGGCAATTCCGGTCCCGGAAAAATCTTGGACGTCATTGTACCTATGAACATGCTCAAGGAAACTACTAGCTTTGGAATTGTGTTAACTGATTATTGTACGTATTGGCCAGAAGTGAAGTATGTGAAAGCAATTGATATAACGTAAGTTGTGAAGGGTTGTCACTATTTGCATTACTCAAAAGCAGATTGGCTACAACTAAATTGGACCGTCCATGGATGACTAGTTTGGAGGTGTCAGAGAAGAAGAAAACTCAAATTAAAGAAAAACAGGAGACTGCACAAAGAACATACGCTGCTGAGTGTGTGGATGAGAGGTTGGTGTTCAAAGAAGGAGATTGGGTAAGAGTCAGGTTGCCTGGAATAATTGCCAAGCCACAGTCTAAATTTTCAGACCCTAAAAGAACTGTATGTATAAAGAAAAATGTGGTTAACCTTGAGGATGGCAAGTGGTGGAATAAAGGAAAAAACTGTCTGTACAAAAATGAAGGAGTTGTGAGGAGCAATGCAGAATGGAACCTCTGGTGGTAATAATTCTGGCCATACAGGAGCCTGACACAAGAGCTTCTATGGAAAAGAAAAAGCCATACACAAGAACCTCTACAGCGAGGAAACCGCCAGGGTAGCTACGAGACTGTATATCATGAAGTCATCATTCTATCAATGAATTTTGTTCATGAAGTAAAGGGTTGGAATGAGGGATCTGGATGACATAATGTCCGGAAGTGGTATGCTATGTTTGAATGCTGATGTTTGTATACAGCAGTTGAGGTTTCTCTTCCTACCCTGCTGGTTGTGATATGTATCTTGTGAGTAAATTTATATGTTGAGTAACTGGCTCCTGTGTCATCCTTGATGGCATCTCTACAGTAGTTTATACAGCTGACCAGCCTACAATGTTACCTCTACTGTAAAAGCCTTATAGATATGTGGATGTGAGACTAGCAGGTAAACGCAATGTCCATGGACCCCAATACAGTCACAAGTCAGTAAAAGTTCTTCACACCACTTCATTTTACACAATCCCCCAGGTAGCATTCTAGCCACCAAGCATGGTGATCACTCACTAACACCATACACTTCTGTATTACGTACCCCTAGATTCGGATGATAGGTGTCCCTCACAAAGGAAGCATGGCCCAAATGTGGATGACAGACAAGGATCATGACACTCACCTATTTGATGAATTTCAAATGTACACAATTATTCTGTGCCAGGAAAATGTAAAGATGGAAATGACCAAGTGTGTTATGTGAACAAAGTGCTACACAATTCAATACTCTTACCTGAATAAAATCAACTTGGTAGTTCCACTAGCTGTCTTCAGTATTCTAAACTGTCTGACTTCAGTAGAGGCAGAGGTGTGCACTACTCATTATAGAAAAACAATCACAACTTCTTTAGCTTCTACAAAGGGTTGTCTCAGCTTTGTGCAAGCTATTTTGTTCCTTTCTGCCTGGTGGTAAATTTCCTCTTCAAGTGGTAATGATTACTGTAGGATGGCAAGTTTATCATTGACCATGAAACTGATAATCTGTAGTGGGTTACATGTTTCAACAATAAAGATACAAATGTTCAAAGATAACCAACCTGAAAAAATAGCCTAGTCTGTATCTTATCCCAGTTTCACTGGGACATCTGGTATAACATAGTTGTAAATACGTGGAGGACCTTTTCATCTGTTTCAGTGTTGCTAACGTTTTCAGGACAGGCCCCAGTAAGGTTGTACACTTTCAGGGGTGTAGATGGATTGATTTGTGCCAGTCACCCAATCGCCACAAGTTTAGTCTTTATCAGTGAAATGGTTACTGACAGGGCACAAGTCGTAAAAAAAGAAGTGGAGGAACTAACCAAGTTAGGAAGTATGTAAGTGACGTCAAAGTGCATGGCGTCACACTTGACATTACAGGAAGTGACATCACTGGAAGTGGCATCACGATCCAGGAATTTACAGGAAGTGGCATCATAAGAAGCAACATAAAATCTGAAGACATGACATATATGTTCAGCAAGCCTGTCATGAGTATATTTAAGTGCATTATGGGTATACACTCCTGATTTAGACAGAAGACTCATTTTTTTAAGGTACACAAAACAATGTTGCCTTTTGTCAGTCTATAGCTTCCTTTACGAAGGACTGAACGAACTTTCTCCGCAATGCATAATAGTCCATATGCAGCACATTTCCATGTAGATGAAATTGCTTTAGCTGCCTAAACATGTAATGCCTATCCCACTTCCTCGAAGCAACCAACACCCTTGACCCCTCACAATCTGGGTTCCGCAAGAACCACAGCACAGAAACCACCCTCATCGCATGCACTGACGACATCAGGACCAAAGTCGACAAAGGCGAGACCGTCGCACTCATCCTCCTAGACCTCTCCGCAACTTTTGAGACCGTCTGCCACCACATACTCCGCACACGCCTCCACAACATAGGAATCCGCCACAAAGCCTTAGACTAGCTCACCTCCTTCATCACCGCCCGAACCCAGAGAGTCCGCCTTCCGCCCTTCCACTCCAACACTACCAAGATCACCTGCGGAGTCCCCCAAGGGTCCTCCCTCAGCCCCACACTCTTCAACATCTACTTGATCCCCCTAGCCAACATTCTCCGAGCACACGGAATCACCATCCTCTCATATGCAGATGACACCCAACTCATCCTCTCCCTCACCCACAACCCCACCACCGCCAAAACCAACCTACACGCCGCTCTCCTAGACACCGCCAACTGGATGACCACTAACCACCTCAAGCTCAACTCAAACAAAACCGAAGTCATCATCTTTGGCCCCAACAAAACCACATGGGACGACTCCTGGTGGCCCACCGCCCTAGGCCCCGCACCCACCCCGGCAACCCACGCACGCAACCTCGGCATCATCCTCGACCCCTCCCTCTCCATGACACAGCAAATCAATGCTCTAACCTTCTCCTGCTTCCACACACTCTGCACCCTAAAAAAATCCTTCAAATGGATCCCCCCAGAAACCAGAAAGACAGTCACCCACGCACTCATCAGCAGCAGACTGGACTACGGCAACGCCCTCTACGCTGGCACCACACTCAATCTCAAACGCAAACTCCAAAGAATCCAGAACACAGCCGCGCGCCTCGTCCTTGGCCTCCCCTGCCACAAACGAATCTCACCACACCTCAAATCCCTACACTGGCTCCCCATAGACAGGAGAATCACATTCAAGATCCTCATCCACACACACAAATCCCTCCACAACACCGGCCCAACCTACCTCAATGAAAGAGTAAACTTCCACACTCCCACACGCAACCTCCGATCAGCCGACCTCGCCCTAGCCACAGTTCCCCACATCCAGCACACCACCACAGGAGGCAGGTCTTTCTCCTACCTCGCCGCCAAAACCTGGAACTCCCTCCCCACCGACCTTCGCAAAACCAAAGGTCTTCAGAAAGAACCCCAAGACTTGGCTGTTCGACCAGTGACCCTCCCTGCCCCTCCCTCCCAGCACCCCCCTCACCAGCGCCTTGAGACCCTCACGGGTGAGTAGCACGCTCTACAAATTTCTTTGATTGATTGATTGATTGATGCCTGTCTGACACAAGGTAATGCAATTTGTGTGGAACTGTAGATCCCAAAATGGATTTTGCATCAGGGTTGTGGCTGGAAAAGTGACGCAATCCTGATGCAAAATTTCCACCTGGGTGCAGGAAATTTCTCTCTGAATGAGGTGCAGGCAGTGTTGGAGCAGATGGGATTTTCAATTAGAGTTGTGTGTCATCGGCTGCTATCAGTGAATAGCGTCTCAAGGGGCTACATGTAGAGGTGAAAGATGACGGGGAACAAGCTGGACCCATATGAAACTCCACAGACCATAGGGATATTCTGGGACGTACATGTGGCCAAGTGAACAAACTGGCGTTAGCTTGATAGATAGGAGGAGAAGCAGTGAAGGATGTTACCAGTGAATGCCAGAGACTTCAAGGTGTGAATGATGGTGGGCGTCAATAGCTGAATTATCTAGTTAAATCAGGAGGCAAAGGTCATCTTTATTTGTGGACACAAGTGCACTGTCTAGGATGTGTAAGGTTGCTCTTTCCATGCTGCAGCATCATCTGAAGCTGGACTGGTAGTCATGCAAGAGATGGATGTGACTGATGTGATTTTGAAGTAGTGCATAGACTTTTTTTCATTGAGCTTCCCCATCAAGGGTAGGTGAGGAATGGGTTAGTAGTTGGTGAGGTGATGGTGTTGGGTTTTGTTATTAATGAGGTGGATGATCCACATCTTCAAGAAATATACCCAAGCAGTGCTCCTGGGCACAAACTGGGGCCAAGCATCCCTTTAAAGATTGAGTGCCAAGTTTTTGAATTCCTAATACTGGAAGAAGGAAATGGCAAAGTCAGTCTAAAACTTGTTCTCATTAAACACATCCATGCATCTGGTGGATGTTATCCTATTAGTTGCCTGTCAGTATGCATTGGTTTACTGTGTCAGAGTGGTGTATGGCTGACATTGCACGGTGAGACTGAAGCCTGTGGATAAAGGCACTGCAAGCAATGAAGGTTACTAGGGCCATATGTACGAAAGCTTTTTCCCATAGACACAGAATAGGGAAAATCCTTTGGTACATCTGGCTCCTAATCCTTCAAGACCTCCTTTAGGTCTATGCAGTAAACCTCTTCAGGGTCAGTATTACTGCACATCTGTGCTCTATCTACTATTATAACTGTAGTTTTACAGTATTGTGCAAGTCATTAAGTCATCTAAAAGAGACTGGAAGTGGCAGACCACAACCAATTACAGTCACTGAGCCAAATTGAATAAATGAACTTTGGAACCAGTATCAGTCCAACCGGTGCACATGCCGCCTAGTCCCCAGCACATGCATGGTTTGATGCAGCTGCTGAATGAGTTAAAAGAGTGCAATACTGAAGTGGGGGATAGTGACACATGCTGTAGTTCAAAGCATGTATTTGCGCCCTATGGCGTAAAATTTAAATCCAAGAGTCAGCCTCATACTGTGTTACCTGTGCTGCCCCATCTGGATCTTGCACCAATTTCAGATTTAGGCCCAGATTTATGTTAAAGAGCACCAAAAATAGCTACACTGTGCGACTTTAGAAACGCAGAGGTACGAAGTATTTAGAGGAATACGGCACCCACCTGTGTTTCCCCCTGCACTGATGCTGAATTCAGCTGCCTAGCGCCAATGCAGGCATCCTTGCACCATAGTGCTCATAAATTTATAATGGCGATTTGGCAGCACACATAGAAGTACCAAAGCGTCAATTTGAATGATTGTTTATGTGTAGGAAGGTGTCCCTTCGTTCACGTAAACAATCATCCATGGCATTTTACTTCTTGCGCCTGCACCGCAAAATACGAGGAGGAATAAAAGCATTCCTCCTTTTGACATGCTAACCTTGGGGTGGCGTTAGTTTTTGGCGCTGCCTCAGGTTTATGACAATTTGTAAATCAGAGGCAGCATCAAAAGCAATGGGTGTTGCGGTGGAACGCCCAACACAACACCCATTGTGCAGGAAACTGCGTCAGAAGGGCCCATATTTACGAGGAGGTGTAACGCCACAAAAAAGTGGCATTATACCTCCTTGAAAATATGGAGCATTGCTTAGCGCCACTGGAGTGTCACGAAAATTGACACTCTGGTGACGCTAGGGGCTCTTAAGTATGCCCCTTAGATTGAAAACAATGAAAGTACCAATGAATAAAAGTTTCTTTAAAACAAAACAAAACAAACAAAAAAAAAAGCTTCTGCTTTATTGATGCCCTTTATTTTTTTGTTTGCTGCTTGTGTAGTTCTTCTATCCGCATAAAGCCTGTGTTAAATCAAATCAAATCAAGAGCTTAGCATACAAATATTATGGATGAAGAGTATTTTATATTTGTTACCTTCTAGAAGTACATTTCTTTCTTTCAATCAGTCCAGACTTCGCATCTGCAGGTAATCCAAGGACCACATCTTTGTGGAGGAGCCAATCTTCTACTGAAACAGCAACAATACATTAGACGAAATTGAAGCACATTTTGAACCTCTATTCACTGATAAAGAATGCTGCTTCTGAGATCAAAATAACTCTTTTGGATCAGCGAATAATGAGTAAATTGTGCTTGAACCATGGCATCCAGAGTCGGACTGACGTACAAAATAGGGCAAAACAAAAAGTGGCCCTGATTAGGTACCTAAAAATGCACTATATATATATATTTTTGTTTGCAATGGTGGACGACTGTATACTTTAGTGCTTGATGCAGGCAATGTTCATGGTGATATCAAAGAAATCAATACTAAAACTTGGTGTGCCCCCTGAATATTGAAGACAGAATATTATGGTGTGTAAGTATCGAGGATAAGTACCTTTAGGATATATATATATATATATATATATATATATATACATATACATACTGGCAGTCTGCAATTGCTTTTAATATTGGCTCCGGGTGCGCCAGGTCCAAGGGCATTGCAAAAATATAGGAGGGGGACGCATGGGGCCACCAACTTCCAGGGGGCAAAAGTTATAAAATGAATGCTGAGGGGCCTGCGTGGCTCCACCACAGTCCCCAAGACTGCCACCTCCCAGGGGCAAATGTATGTTAATAGAAGCTGGTGGGACCTTTGTGCCCCCCTAACAGCCTCGGGGACCACCACCTCCCCAGAGCTGCAATACCTTAATGTAGGGGGGGCATTGCGGGCCCCCAGTCCCAGGGACTGCCACCTCCCGATGCAATCCTTAGTATGTATGGGGGAACCTGTACCCTCCCATTGCCCTGGGGACCGCCACCTTCCCAGGGCAGAAATAAAATAATGAAGGGGTCCCTCTCTGATCCCCAGCCCTATTGACCACCACCTGCCCAGGTCTAAAATAAATGCTGAAGGGAGGCCACCCTGCCCCCTACATAGCCATATATGGCCCTGGGGACTGCCACCCACGAGAGCTGGCTTCTGCTACCTCCCGTCATGAAGTAACCTAGTTTCATTAATGGTCATGTTTTCAAGTGTAAGTCAATGTACTGAGTGTAATCATGGAAGTATCAATAACTCCAACCTTGCATCAAGAACAGTTCTGTTTCATGTGAATTTACTTTATTGAGTTTTGACCTATGTGTAAAGCACAACCTTGGAAGAGCCAGCATAACCAACCTTGTGTCCCATCAAGTCTTGTTTTGAGTTTATGTAGTTCTGAATGTAATCCATTTCTGAGAGTAACCTGGTCTCAGACATACCTTGAGAGTTGTTTAACTTCCAACATAAGTGCCCAGAGTAACCTGGTTTCCTATTTCCTTGGGAATGTCTCCGTTTTCTAGTATGTACTGAGTGCTGAATCTGAAGTGCCATTAACTCCAATCAGTGCTATGAGTTTTCCGTGTAGTGACGTTACTCTACCTAGCACCTCAAGCTTCTTCGAGAGTTCCAGAAGATTCCACTTGAGTATCCCATGTTATGATTATTTAAGATTCTTGTAAGTTTAAGGAAATCGAAAGCATTGTATTGTAAACTGTTTAGCAAATGTATGCACTGATGGTAATTGTCTCTTCTTCTTGTTTCCAGTGCATTGTGCTTTCATGATAACCAGCAGTGCTGACTCACAAATCCCATCTTCAATTAAATCAGAAAGTCATGAAGTGACAACCCTGTTAGCCAGAGTAGCATTGTCGCAGAGCATAACCAGTACTGCAAGTTTTCTTTATTATTTTGTCCCTTGTCCCTTCTAGAAGTCTCCTGTTACTAGGAGTACTATCCCTTGACCCAGCTTCTTCTAGATTTGGGAATGGGAGCCTAGCATTGGCTACAGAGTCGTAGCCCATTGTTGGAAACAGGTGAGTGTGTGACAGAAGGTCAAGCCTCACACATTCCACCACTCGGGCAACATGGATGTCCAGATGTATGTTCTGAATCTGGGACAGATCCCGGCCATGAATATCTTAAAAGTTTTAGATCTTGTCAGGGCCATAGTGGACGTGCCATTTGTAGTCCACTTGGGCAAATTGAGAAAACAAATACATGCACTCAGTTTTAGACATGTTTTCATGACTCCTGTCACTGTTTTCTATGGAAAACTACCCCCTAATTGTACTGGCCTGACCTCACATCATTTTGAAACCCTAGTTCGGACCATCAATGTCGAGTTGCTAGTTCAACAGCGAAATAGGAAGAGCCCTTTTACTCATATTATTGTTATCAATAAAAGGGGGATAACATTTCCGAAGCCAGTAGAACCAAGAAGCCTTCCAGTGGCTATAGTATTGAGTTGTGAATTGAAAACTTCCTTGGCATGTTTTACAAATCCACCTTAAGGCTGTTCCCGGGTCAGAGATTCAGTCGCTGGACTAAATCATAAGGTAGTAGAAGGAAGAATAAAGAGTATGATATCTTTATTTTTGTGCTGTTGAGCAATCTATTTCTGAGCTTTCTGCCAAAACTGTGAAAATCCAGAGGGTTGGTGCCTTGACCTTGGACATGGTCCCTATCGGACTTTAGTGCCCAGTTGATGAAGAAGTTAGTCAGTTAGACCCTCATTTTGACCAGGAACTCCCTCACAGGATTGTTACCTCAAATAAGATATCAATGACGGCCCAAATGTTTGCAGCTTTCCCTGCATTCTTAGTGTGATAGTGATGAGAGATGTTTGAGGGGTGGTAGGAGGAATAAACAGTTGTTGGATAAATATAAAACTATTTGTAGGATCAAGATCACTCAAGATGGGGATGGCCAGGTATGAGATATTGATTCAGCAATTCTTTTCAATTGCTAGCAATTTCTTCCATGTGCTTGTGCTTACTTTGATAGGTACTACTAGTCATAGGTTTGTTTCTAGGAGAAACAGAGCAATGGAAGAAGGGTCAGCTCATTCTTGTGGCTTGGGTAGTCAGCAAGGTAAAGAGCAGACAACTTAGTCATGCTGCTTGATTCCCTTCCATGAGATGACTCTTCTAGTGACAGTAGCAGTAGAGAGAGGTTGATTATATGTACATAATAAAACAGAAATGCTTTCATAAATGAAGAGGAATACATTAAAGCTGTGAATAACAATGCATTAGTTTTGTTATCACTAGATAGTTAGTAATGTTTGAGAAACTGCATAAAGAATCATATTTTTGATTCAAAACCACTCTATCAACCAATGGAATGATAATTCATTGGCTGCCATCTTGTTTCTGTATTGTGCCCACCTTGTGCACAGGCCTGATTACTTCCTAAGTACACAGGCTCATTCTCATGTTTGGCTTCTCTAAGCAAGGATGCTAAATGTCTAGCTAGGTGTCTGGTGTTTTTAGATTATTTGTACCTTTTTAAAGGTGTTTCTTCATTATTCTCATGAGAAAGCTGCTCGCCTGCTAATCTAAGTTTCTGTCACATATGGCTCATTCAAAACAATGTATGAAAAAACGTATAAATATGCATGCAAATTAGGAAGGTGTTAGCATTAAATGCTCATTGCTAGGTGGCATGCTTCTGCTATAATTATCAAGTATAAGTATCAACTTTGCTTGTTGAATTGAATAAACCTGTGCCTACTTATTACAAAGTTTGTACAAATGATTCATGCTCTTCTCCTTTACCATGTACACTGACAACTATTGTCATTCATTAATCCTAAGCCTGCTTTGTAAGAAATTGGGTAATTGGATGAGGGGGGTGGAAGCCCCACTGAGGCAACAACCACAGGCTTTGTCAGGGTGAACCACAAAAGTCACTAAATGAACCTGTGCTTATGTCACGATCTGAATGCTTCTTACTGCGATTGTTTGTCAATCTTGAGGCACCACCTGGTCTCTTGCTGGTTCTGGACTGACCAAGGTAAGGGCGAGCCTTTCCAGTAGCCACGGTGCTGCTGATAGAGTTACACCAATCAGACAGTGACCTCCAGAAGGAGTCCAAGAGGAAAAAACCCAGTCCTGGGAAAAACCTCAGAAGCAAGGAACTCCTAGAAAGGAGGTAAGAAAAAAGAGAAGTGTAATATAAACTGGAAACAGTAATACTGCAGCCAAGAAAAAACAGGAGAAGTCCAAAAATCATAGGAAACAGGAGCGAGGAGCACCACCAGAATGGAAGTGTTTGCAGCGCAAGGAACAGAAGACCAACTGTGCTTATATACTGGAAAACAGGAAGTGACACGCAGGAAGTTCCAAACACTCCATCTTGAATTGGGAAAAGCCACATTTGAGTGAACGGAAAAATAGCCATGGTGTAAAAGAGGAAGCAAAGCATGCAGGGAAGGAAACACAGACTCCCGGGACAAAGAAAAGATGGCTAAGAGGAAAACCATAAAGAATGAGAAAACAAGAAAAAATAAAAAGGCAGAAAGAATAGGTAAGAGAGATTATAAGGGCGAAAAGCGGGTGCAGCGCGAAGCAGCACCCAAGAAAGATTGACTGGTCACGCTGTGGACCGAAAAAGAGGCAGCGGCCCGAAACGCGGCTCAAAATGCGGCCTGCGGCAGAAACGGCTCCGTTCTGACCGTGGTCCGCAAGTGGTGCGCCCCAGGTCCTCACGGCGTCACAGCTTAACCCTTTGATAGCAACACAAATGATGACACAAAAGCAGTCAGGCTTCACTTCTCAATAATTAAGAAAAAGTATTTTCATAGCACACAGCAAGTAATAATGAAGTGAAAACACAACACAAGACAAATCCCAAACAATTTAGAAAAATACAGTAATCTTTAATAAAGTAAATGATACCAGAGCAACATAAATCCAACTAGTGGAACTGGAAATTTCTCATTTTAAATATTTAAATGAAAATAGTAACAAGAATCAGGATACTCCAGTGGAAAGTAATACATTTAGACTGACAGTGACGGAACATGGGCCACGCACAAGGACCAGGTTGGACCTGTGTAAGGGGGCTATGGATGCGAGATGAGAGTGAGGCAGCCGCACACCTCACATCCCTTCTAAGTGCCCCGGGGCACATTGAAGAGTATGGGCGATGGAAGTGAGGACTGCTTCAGGGACTCAGTAACTGAAAAGGAGCTGAGGAGGTGGAAAGAGAGGAAGGACTGTGACTGGACGAGCAACGGAGAAGAAGACGCGAGATCTGAAACGCTGGAAGCAGAGAGATGCGACTAGGAGGACGCGGGACCCGGTGTGGAAGGAGATAGAGACGGTGAGGTAGACGCAGGGTCCAAGACAGTGGGAAGAGAGAGAAGCCACAAGAAAGACGTGGGCTCGGAGAAGCAAGAGACAGGGAGCATCGGCAAGGAAGGTCTAGGAGAAGAGGTGGCCGTAGTCGAGCCAAGCACTGAGCAGGGAGAAGGAGGAGACAAGACCCACAGATCCAGCCACGTTTTTGGAGGAGCGTGGCTAGACAAGGTGGGCTGGCAGCAGTACAGTAGAGGCAGTCTAGGAGGCGTTGAACCTGCGGAAAGAGACAAAAGGAATAGAATTAGTAGAGAAGCATATAAAGAGAAAAAAAAGTGATAAAAGAGTAAAAGAACAGTACAATAAAGACATTCATTATTCATTAATCTCAAATCAGTCAGTTGCTAAACTGGAAATGTATATGGGACAACCCACGACACCCTGCAAAAGAGCTACTGTCTTAATTTTGGCACAGAGTTTTTTTGCACTTTGGAGGAGGCCACGAGGAGGAAGCTTTCAGCCCAAAGAGCATATTGGGGATCGTGAAGTGCACAAAAGTTAGAATTTTCAACATTTTCTTGGGGTGGAGCTCTCACTGATGCCAGTCAAATGGTCCAGAACCTGGGGGACACCTCTTGGGGATCAGGACTCTCTCTCGCAGAGGCTACCAGCAAGTGTAGGTGGGGCAGGGCATCGCTTTGCCTCCAGCCATCCTGCCAGCGTGGCCCATCCTGCTCACGCTTTTGTGTCAGTGTCTGGGAGGAATACACAAAGTCCAACAGCATAGCAATTCACAGACAGGAGGCCCAGGGACTGGCAGAAGGCACAAATGATTAGTACAAGAAAATGTCAATTTTCTAAGTGACATTTTCGAATTGTGGCTTAAAATCGGACTTTACCATTAAGGAAGATTTTAAATTACAATTGATTCAAGTCTAAACATCATACTCCTTCCTGCTCCCGAACCAAGGTTCACACTTACTATATGTAAACAGGTACGCCAGTGTTAGCCATTGGGAGAGACAGGGCTTACAGCAGTGAAAAATGACTTTAGAATTATCAGGACATGAAAACTTAAACGCACATGTCCTACTTTTTAACTACCAAGCACTCTACCCCATGAGCTATTAGGGCCTAGCTCAGGGATGACTTATAAATATTAAAAAGGCTTGTTAAAAGGTTTATTTAACCAGGCCAAAATGACAGTTTAAAACTGCACTACAGGCTGTAGTGGCAGGCCTGAGACTTTGTAAAGTGCAACTTTAGAGGGTGGCACAATGAGTGCTGCAGGCCCGCTACTACCATTTAATTTTTAGGTCATGGGTACACGTAGTTCCATATTCTAGGAATTTATAAGTACATTAAATATTTCAATCAGGTGTAAGACAATTTTACCATGTTTTAGGGAGCGAGCACAAGCACCTTAGCCCTATTTAGCAGTGGTAAAGTGCACAGAGTCCCAAAGCCAATAAAAACAAATTCAGCAAAACAGGAGCTGTGAAGCAAAATGTTTGGGGTACTACCACACCAAGGATGCCAGTTCTAACAAAGTTGTTCCCTCTTTGACACTAAACTCGGTCTGTAACCATGTTCCCTTACACTGTGTTGGTTATGGGTGGAGGATGTATTGCTTGTACCATCTGCTTGGTCATTTTTCTACTGCAGCTGCTTTCTAACCTTTTTATGCTTACCTTATGCCATCACATATACCTCCTGTTTTCCAACCCTAGCCCATCACTAACATAAACCTAACACAAATGAACCATTACTGCAACCCTCCCTAATTTTTCTTATAACTCCTTCACTTATACCATCCCTTCTAGTAATCTAACTTGTAACCTTAACCCCTGCCATGGTTAGCCTAACTATCTGGCCCAAAAATAATAACTTTTTTGACCACTGGAAGGATAATTTATTTATCGGAGAGGGGGGGTAGAGATGAGGAAGTTAATGGTGCAGAAGGAGTTCAGTTGTGTGACTTTGCAAACATGTGCTTGTAGGTACTGGTAATCAATGCCTGTCTTCTGCAACTCAGGAAAGCTATAGACCTTTGTAATGGCAGGCGCAGAACAGGACTACGAGGCAGTAGCACAGTGGTGCACCCACCACAGGGATATGGTGTTACTGCTGCAGCAGGAGAAAATCATGGAGGTTGTGGCAGTCTTCCACTCCTGGAGGAGGACTCAGCACTACTGGGGACACCACCAACACCAATTGTCCAGACATGACCACAGCCACAGCAACCACAGGCAGACTTGCAGCCACAGCTCCCGCACCCCATAGAGTTCCTTCAGAAGTTCCATAGGAAACCCACCTTTAATCACGGGAAACTAATGATCAGTCTGTTGGGCCTTCCTTCCAGAGTTGACAAGCTGGAGGACAACGTGGACCAGCTAGAACAATACCTTGTTTAATTTAATTTCTGTTTTTGTTTCTTTAGTTGTTATTATTCAGGATCCTTGGAAGTGGAGGGCATGTTATTAGAGGGCACGCATTACCTTTTGTTCTAAGATTATATTTGTAATGAATATATTCTAAGAGAGATCATATTGTTATATTTAATATTTTTCAATGTATGCCGTATCAGGCTTTGGTCAAAATTTCAATGGCATACAAGTAAAATTCACTTGGAAGAGATAGATAGAAAGAGAGACCCATCACAAAAGAAGTACATTCATCCACTTCAACACTATGGTGGTCATTCTGACCTCGGCGGTAAAAGGCGCCTACCGCCGGTCAGAAATCCTCCATAATTCCGCCGCGGTCGCGGTAATCCGCCACGGTCATTCTGACCCGCAGCAGCCAAACCTCCGAAAATCCGACAGCCACAACAGACCGCCAGACCAGCGGCCGGCGGAAAAGTGGAGGTGACCAAACCTCCACCGTCACGCCAACAGAAATACGCCCATGCCATTACGACCCACGAATCCACGCGGCGGTCTTTCAAACGCGGTTTTCCATTGGCGGTACACACCGCCGCGGTCAGAATACACCCAAACGAACAAAACTCAGCCACATTGGACGATTTGAATTCCACACACCTGATACACATACACACACCACTCCCACACCCACAATACAATATAAAACACACACCCACATCACCCACAAACCCCTTCGACCAAAATCCAAAAAGAAGCACTGAGAGACACAGCAGCGATCACAGAACACCATCACACAGAGGCACACTACACCATCACCCACACAATATCCACACACAAAACAACACACACCACCACACTCAACACACTTAACTACACATACTCCACCCCACACATCATACACACCACTCCATGGCACCCCAAAGACACCCCCGCTTCTCAGACGAAGAACTCAGGGTCATGGTGGAGGAAATCGTTCGGGTAGAGCCCCAGCTCTTCGGCACACAGGTCCAATACACCAGCATTGCCCGGAGGATGGAGCTATGGCAGAGGATTGTCGACAGGGTCAACGCTGTGGGACAGCACCCCAGAAATCGGGAAGACATCAGGAAGCGATGGAACGACCTACGGGGGAAGGTGCGTTCCAAGGTATCCAGGCACAACATCGCCGTGCAGAAGACTGGCGGAGGACCCCCACCTCAACCCCCACAATTTACAACATGGGAGGAGGAAGTCTTGAACATCCTGCATCCTGACGGCCTCGCAGGAGTCGGCGGAGGAATGGATTCTGGTAAGTTGAAGCTTCAATACTGCTTCCCCCCCACCTGCATGCCAAATCATACCCCAACCCTCACCCCCATCCTCGAACCCCACCCTCACCCCCACCCCCATCCTCACCCCCACCCTCACCCCCACCACCATCCTCACCCCCACCACCATCCTCACCCCCACCCCCAGCACACCTATTCCCTGCCAATGTCTCACCATCACAACCCACACATCCCAAAACCTAGGCCTGCATGCGTCCACTAAGCATGGACACCCATCACCAAAGCATGCCCAATGCATATACACATCCCCCCCACAAGCCACCCTCACCAAAGCTCCCACACACGAATGCCAGCACTTGGGGACACGGGAACCCACAGATACACCCATATGGCACACATTGAAACTATAACCATACCTCTATACCCCTGCAGGACCCGACCGCCAACACACCGCCACGGAGGGCCCAGAATTCTCCACACCCCCCACCCAAGAGGCCGTCAGCGATGACAGCAGCTCTGTCGACCTGGACACTGATGACCAGCCCGGACCATCGGGGACCTCTGGACAGTCGGTTCCCCTCAGACAGCCACAGGCCACTACAGACCCAAACCCCTCTGGGAACACCAGCACAGCTCCCACCCAGCGGGCCCATGCCTCTGTCTCCAGGGCGCGTCAATCAGCGGTGTGTCTACCACTACAGGGCACCCAGGATAACCCACCACCCCAACAACAACAGGGACCTGGGGGCAGTGGTAGTGGGCACACCGGCCAGGGGGCAGAGGCCCAGGGAAACAGGGGAACTGGAAGGGCAGCTGTGCGACAGGGGGGGGACGGGCCCAGGGAACCCACTCTCCACGAGGCCCTCACCACCATCATGGGAGCATACAACCGCTCCCAGGAGACGATGGCGACGGTACTGGCCAGGTTCCAGGAGATCCAGGTACTGCAGGAGGAACACTATCGGGGGTACAGGGAGGACATCAGAGCCCTCACCTCCACCCTGGTTACCATGGTAGGGCTGCTGCAGGAACTCATCAACACCAGGACGGACACTCAACAACAACAAAGGGCCCCTGCCACTAGCCTGGACCAAGAACAGCCAACCACCTCCGCCGGCGCTAGTGGACAGGAGGCCCCCGCACAACAGCAGCCCACCAGACCCCCACCTCCTGCAGGAGAAGAACCACCCCACAAGAGGGCCCTGAGATCTCGCAAGAAGACAGAGTAGGATGTCAAGACCCCCGCCAGCAAAGGATACCACCTGATGTCATCCCACTGTCCCACATTGTCACCCTGTCCATCCTTGAACTGCCCATGCTCCATCTCTCCACAGGCCTATGGACAATGCACCTGTGTGACTGTTACTCTGGACTCTGCCATGGACATTCCTTCACCATAGCCCCCACCCACTTGAAACCACCCATCCCATTTTGAGCACTGAAATAAACACCTATTTTGCACAAAACTATCTGGAGTCTGGCTGTGATTTCAAAATATTGTAATTGACATGACAGTGCAAATATGTTCTTGTACATAGTGAAGTCAACAACCCGCTGCCACAAAGCTGTAGTCCATGGGGAAACGAAGCACAGGACTCGTAGTGGGGACCCCAGATCTGAAATAGGGAGGGAAAAGCCACAACTCAGTCATCATACACTGGGGCAAATAGACAGGCAGCAGAGATGCAGGAGAGTAGTTTACATTCACTAAATTATGTTTGAATTGTTACCTGTGTCCTATTGGAAGTACTGTGCAATGATTCTGTCCCTGTTGTCTGTTTCAGCCCCGTCGTCTTCCTCCTCGTCACTCTCCACAGGTTCCACAGCTGCCACAACACCACCGTCTCGACCATCCTCCTGCAGGAAAGGCACCTGGCGGCGCAAAGCCAGGTTGTGAAGCATGCAGCAGGCCACGATGATGTGACACACCTTCTTAGGTGAGTACATTAGGGATCCACCTGTCATATGCAGGCACCGAAACCTGGCCTTTAGGAGGCCGAAGGTGCGTTCGATCACCCTCCTAGTACGCCCATGGGGCTCATTGTACCGTTCCTCTGCCCTGGTCCGGGGATTCCTTACTGGGGTCAGTAGCCACAACAGGTTGGGGTACCCAGAGTCCCCCAATAGCCATACACGGTGTCTCTCTAGCTGTTCCATCACGTAAGGGATGCTGCTATTCCTTAGGATGTAGGCGTCATGCACTGACCCAGGGAATTTGGCATTGACATGGGAGATGTACTCGTCAGCCAAACACACCACCTGGATGTTCATAGAATGGTAACTTTTCCTGTTCCTGTACACCTGCTCTCTTTCTTGGGGGGGAACCAAAGCCACATGGGTCCCATCAATGGCACCAATGACGTTGGGAATATGTCCAAGGGCATAGAAATCACCCTTCACTGTAGCCAATTCGCCCACCTCAGGGAAAAGGATGTAGCTCCTCATGTATTTCATCAGGGCAGACAACACTCTGGATAACACCTTCGAAAACATGGGCTGAGACATCCCAGAAGCAATTCCCACTGTTGTCTGAAATGACCCACTTGCCAAGAAATGGAGTACTGACAGGACCTGCACCAGAGGGGGAATCCCTGTGGGTTGGCGGATGGGGGACATCAGGTCGGGCTCCAGCTGGGCACACAGTTCATGTATAGTGGCACGGTCAAGCCGGTAGGTCAGGATAATGTGGCGTGCTTCCATTGTCGACAGATCCACCAGCGGTCTGTACACGGGAGGATTCCTCCTTCTCCTCGCCAAACCCAGCGGACGGTGCCTAGGAAGGACAACATGGAGCACACAGTCAGGCAACCCACAGGTACGTACTCACAGCTTGCACAGTAAACGATTCTCTATGCAGTGAATGGCATGTATGAGTGGCTATGCAAGGCCTAGGCCTGTGTGACGCAGTTGAAATTGAGCCATGTGGACCCTCGAAATGGCGGCTGCCTGACCTGTGAAGTGTGACAATGGGATGTGAGGTCAATGCGCTGGCGTGGCACACCGTGGCGGTAGGCGGTCGAAGACCGCGGCGCGAAGCCGCATTGGATAACATTGAAGCCTATGGGTATCAGGAGCCAATGGCGAAGTGCGCCGGCGGTGGCGGTACCCCCCGCCGCGGTACGCACCGCCGCGGGCGTGACCGCCATTTACTATCTACTTATTCACTCGCGACTTGAACTTTCACAGGAGAGGACCTATACTGCAAGTGTTGCTGTGACCTCGGTCTGGAAGGGACAATGGCTCATGTGTCTGGGGAAAGGGCCCCTGCCTTCACTGGAGAAGAGTTGGAGAAACTTGTGGATGGGGTCCTCCCCCAGTATGCGCTACTCTACGGTCCTCCAGACCAACAAGTGAGTTTAATTCAATATGGATTTGGGGCCACTGGCTGGCCTGGGGGCCTGGCGGGGGGCATGTTGGGCCTGGCGGGGGGCATGGCGGGGATGAGGGGCATGTTGGGCCTGGCGGGGGGCATGGCGGGGATGGGGGGCATGTTGGGCCTGGCGGGGGGGCATGGCGGGGGGCCTGGCGGGGATGGGGGGCATGTTGGGCCTGGTGGGGGGCATGGCGGGGATGGGGGGCATGTTGGGCCTGGCGGGGGCATGGCGGGGGGCCTGGCGGGGATGGGGGGCATGTTGGGCCTGGCGGGGGGCATGGCGGGGGGCCTGGCGGGGATGGGGGGCATGTTGGGCCTGGCGGGGGCATGGCGGGGATGGGGGGCATGTTGGGCCTGGCGGGGGGGCATGGCGGGGGGCCTGGCGGGGATGGGGGGCATGTTGGGCCTGGCGGGGGGCATGGCGGGGATGGGGGGCATGTTGGGCCTGGCGGGGGCATGGCGGGGATGGGGGGCATGTTGGGCCTGGCGGGGGGCATGGCGGGGGACCTGGCGGGGATGGGGGGCATGTTGGGCCTGGCGGGGGGCATGGCGGGGATGGGGGGCATGTTGGGCCTGGCGGGGGGCATGGCAGGGGGCCTGGCGGGGATGGGGGGCATGTTGGGCCTGGCGGGGGGCATGGCGGGGGGCCTGGCGGGGATGGGGGGCATGTTGGGCCTGGCGGGGGGCCTGGCGGGGGTATGGCGGGGGGCCTGGCGGGGATGGGGGGCATGTTGGGCCTGGCGGGGGGCATGGCGGGGATGGGGGGCATGTTGGGCCTGGCGGGGGGCATGGCGGGGGGCCTGGCGGGGATGGGGGGCATGTTGGGCCTGGCGGGGGGCATGGCGGGGGGCCTGGCGGGGATGGGGGGCATGTTGGGCCTGGCGGGGGGCATGGCGGGGATGGGCGGCATGTTGGGCCTGGCGGGGGGCATGGCGGGGGGCCTGGCGGGGATGGGGGGCATGTTGGGCCTGGCGGGGGCATGGCGGGGGGCCTGGCGGGGATGGGGGTCATGTTGGGCCTGGCGGGGGGCATGGCGGGGATGGGGGGCATGTTGGGCCTGGCGGGGGGCATGGCGGGGATGGGGGGCATGTTGGGCCTGGCGGGGGGCATGGCGGGGGGCCTGGCGGGGATGGGGGGCATGTTGGGCCTGGCGGGGGGGCATGGCGGGGGGCCTGGCGGGGATGGGGGGCATGTTGGGCCTGGCGGGGGGCCTGGCGGGGATGGGGGGCGTTTGGCCACTGGCAACGAAAATGCAGACAAACTTGAACGTGGTATTTCTCCCTCCCTGTACGTGTCACATAGGTCCGCGCCCATGAGAAGATCGGGATTTGGCGTGCCATCGCCAAGGAAGTCCGGACCCTGGGGGTCCACCATCGACGGGGCACCCACTGCCGCAAGAGGTGGGAGGACATCCGCCGCGGGACCAAGAAGACCGCCGAGTCTCTGCTGGGGATGGCCTCCCAACGTAGGCGGGGTGCCTGCCGTCAACTGACCCCCCTGATGTTCCGGATCCTGGCGGTGGCCTACCCTGATTTGGATGGGCGCGTGAGGGCAGCACAGCAGACACAAGGGGGTGAGTACAAGCATAATCTACTCTGTTGTCGCGCAGTGGAGGTGTCTGGGTGGGGGAGGAGGGCTGTGGGTCCCCCTAGGCCAGGGAGATATCTGTAGGCTGGGCACCCCCGTAAGCCCCTGTGTCCCCAGCCACCACCCTCAGTAGTGTGCCAGTACAGCCATCCCTGGGCCGTGTCATCCATGGGTGCAGTTGTCAACTCTAGGCGTGTAGGGCATGTTCCACGGAATGCGTAGCGGACCCCAAGTGCGCAACTTAGTGCAGGGGGCATCTGTGTCTGTCATGTCCGCTAACTGTACCGGTGATCCATGTACTCAAAATCTCTTTATTTTTCTCTCTCCCCCCCTTTTTGTTTGTCTTTCTGTGCTTGTGTGCATCAGCATCATCAGGCGGAGGAGAAGTGGCATCGGGGCAGGAGGGAGCTGCATCTCACATGGCCCAGGAATGCCATGCCACAGAGTCTGACTGGACCAGTGAGACGGAGGGCGAGGGGAGCTCCACAACGGGGACGACTGGACCCTGCAGCGACACGGACACGTCCTCGGAAGGGAGCTCCCTTGCGGGGGGGGCAACATCCGTGCCCCCCGCCATTACAGGTACAGCCGCCACCCAGCGCACCATCTCCGCCCTCCCAGCAGCCCCTCAGCGTTCGCCCCGTGCCCGCTCTCCCAGGAAGCCGGGCATCTCCTTCGCCCCAGGCACCTCAGGCCCTGCCCCTGTTACCCCCACTGCCCTCAGTGAGGAGGTCATTGGCCTCCTCCGAACGCTCATTGTTGGGCAGACTACCCTTTTGAATGCCATCCAGGGGGTGGAGAGGGAGGTTCATCGCAGCAATGCGTACCTGGAGGGCATTCATTCGGGTCAGGCTGCCCATCAACGATCGTTCCAGGCTCTGGCCTCAGCACTGACAGCAGCCATTGTCCCTGTCTCCTGCCTCCCTCTACTAACTCCCTCCTCCCAGTCTCCTGTTCCTCTGCCTGTCCCACCCACACCATCAGACCAGCCTGCACACACCTCAACACCCAAGAGCAGCTCATCCAAACATAAGCACCACAGATCACGCAGACATTCACACAAGCAACATTCCGATGCAGACATGCCAACAGTCACTTCCACCTCTGTGACCCCCACCTCCTCGTCTCCCTCCTCCCTCCCTGTGACGTCTACACTCACACCTTCATTCACCTCACCATCAGCCAGTGTTTCCATCACCAGCACACCCACCAGAACAGTCCGCACACGTGCAGTCACCACCCCCACTGCCATTTACACGTCCCCTGTGTCCTCTCCCACTGTGTCTGTCACCCCCTCTTCCACACCACACAAACGCAGCCACCCACCCACCCAACAGCCATCCACCTCACGACAGCCTATCCCTCCTGCACCTGCACCCAAAGACAGCAAACGTCACTCACCTACAACCACATCCTCTCCCTCCACTCCCATTCCCACTGTACCTATCACTCTCCATTGTCCCAAGAAAATCTATCTCTCTACTGCTACCTTCTTTCCTGACCCTGAGCCCCCCCCTCCTTCTCGTCGGGGTAAAAAGAGCACCTCAGCCACCACCAGCCCTGCAGCCCCCTTGACAAGGGTGCAGGGGTATTGGAGCCCACCAGCCCGCATGTCTGGATCTTCGCCCAGCAGCAAGGGGACAGGCAGCCCACCCCCTGGGAAGAGGAGCAGAAGGCGGAAGGGCCGCCGCAGGAGCCCGGGTTCTATATCCCCCCAGGACACTAGCCAGCCACCGTCAACAGCCACAGCTCCAAAGGGAGGAAAGGGCCACAGACTCCCGACTAAGGAGGGCAAGGGCAGCAAGGCGGAGAAGTCAGGCAGCAGGCCTGCTGCCCATGGAGGACCCGTCACAGCTGCCCAGGAGGAGCCCACAACCCCCATAGCCGCTGCCCAGGGAGGAACCATCACAGCTGCCCAGGAGGAGCCCACAACCCCCATAGCCGCTGCCCAGGGAGGAACCGTCACAGCTGCCCAGGGAGAGCCCACCACCCCCATAGCCGCTGCCCAGAGAGGACCCAGCCCAGCTGGCCAGGAGGGCCCCACCACCCACAGCCCAGGTGGGCATTGAAGGAGCACCATCCCCGCTGCCCAGGAGGGCACCACCAGGCAATGAGCAGTTGGCCATAGAATGGCCGCCGTCTCCAGCACCGCTCCGCTGGGGACCGCCGTCTCAAGAACCGCTGAACTGGGCCCTTCAAGGCAAGAACCGCTGAACTGGGCCCTTCAAGGCAAGAACCGCTGAACTGGGCCCCGCCGTCTCCAGCACCGCTCCGCTGGGGACCGCCGTCTCAAGAACCGCTGAACTGGGCCCTTCAAGGCAAGAACCGCTGAACTGGGCCCTTCAAGGCAAGAACCGCTGAACTGGGCCCTTCAAGGCAGGAACCGCTGAACTGGGCCCTTCAAGGCAGGAACCGCTGAACTGGGCCCTTCAAGGCAGGAACCGCTGAACTGGGCCCTTCAAGGCAAGAACCGCTGAACTGGGCCCCGCCGTCTCCAGCACCGCTCCGCTGGGGACCGCCATCTCAAGAACCGCTGAACTGGGCCCTTCATGGCAAGAACCGCTGAACTGGGCCCTTCAAGGCAAGAACCGCTGAACTGGGCCCTTCAAGGCAGGAACCGCTGAACTGGGCCCTTCAAGGCAGGAACCGCTGAACTGGGCCCTTCAAGGCAAGAACCGCTGAACTGGGCCCCGCCGTCTCCAGCACCGCTCCGCTGGGGACCGCCGTCTCAAGAACCGCTGAACTGGGCCCTTCAAGGCAAGAACCGCTGAACTGGGCCCTTCAAGGCAAGAACCGCTGAACTGGGCCCTTCAAGGCAAGAACCGCTGAACTGGGCCCTTCAAGGCAGGAACCGCTGAACTGGGCCCTTCAAGGCAGGAACCGCTGAACTGGGCCCTTCAAGGCAAGAACCGCTGAACTGGGCCCCGCCGTCTCCAGCACCGCTCCGCTGGGGACCGCCGTCTCAAGAACCGCTGAACTGGGCCCTTCAAGGCAAGAACCGCTGAACTGGGCCCTTCAAGGCAAGAACCGCTGAACTGGGCCCTTCAAGGCAAGAACCGCTGAACTGGGCCCTTCAAGGCAGGAACCGCTGAACTGGGCCCTTCAAGGCAGGAACCGCTGAACTGGGCCCTTCAAGGCAAGAACCGCTGAACTGGGCCCCGCCGTCTCCAGCACCGCTCCGCTGGGGACCGCCGTCTCAAGAACCGCTGAACTGGGCCCTTCAAGGCAAGAACCGCTGAACTGGGCCCTTCAAGGCAGGAAGCGCTGAACTGGGCCCTTCAAGGCAAGAACCGCTGAACTGGGCCCCGCCGTCTCCAGCACCGCTCCGCTGGGGACCGCCGTCTCAAGAACCGCTGAACTGGGCCCTTCAAGGCAAGAACCGCTGAACTGGGCCCTTCAAGGCAAGAACCGCTGAACTGGGCCCTTCCAGGCAAGAACCGCTGGCCCTTTGGCAGACGTGGCAGGGCAGGATCTGTCTCGGGCAGGGCTGCACGATGTCCTCTGGCCAACATGCCTCCTCCAGTGGCAGTGGAGTCTGTTATGGACTGTTTGGACTACACCCACTGTATGGACTGTATGGACTGTGGCTTTGCACTCCCCAGGATGGCCCAGTGGGCAGGCCACCCACTGTATGGACTGTATGGACTGTGGCTTTGCACTCCCCAGGATGGCCCAGTGGGCAGGCCACCCACTGTATGGACTGTATGGACTGTGGCTTTGCTCTCCCCAGGATGGCCCAGTGGGCAGGCCACCCACTGTATGGACTGTATGGACTGTGGCTTTGCTCTCCCCAGGATGGCCCAGTGGGCAGGCCACCCACTGTATGGACTGTGGCTTTGCACTCCCCAGGATGGCCCAGTGGGCAGGCCACCCACTGTATGGACTGTATGGACTGTGGCTTTGCACTCCCCAGGATGGCCCAGTGGGCAGGCCACCCACTGTATGGACTGTATGGACTGTGGCTTTGCACTCCCCAGGATGGCCCAGTGGGCAGGCCACCCACTGTATGGACTGTATGGACTGTGGCTTTGCACTCCCCAGGATGGGCCAGTGGTCATGGAGTCCCCTCGTGGATCTGGCGTTGTGTACTCAAGTGGCTGAGGTGCCCCCCCTTCCCTTCCCCCTGAGGTGCCTGTCCTTTTTTCTTTCTGATGCCCCTGCAGTGTTCTCTCCGTGGAGTTCTTGTCGTGGGACTGGGCCTTACCCCTTAGCTCAGGACCCCTGTGGTCCACGGACAGTGGTTGGACTACATATAGTAGATGTATATATTTTGTACATAGTTTATTTATTTATTTGGATTACTGCTGTCCATTTTTCAATATATCTGCCCGTTTAAGATCTCTTCTTTTGGTCTTTGCATTATTTCGGAGGGGGGGGGTTTGTGGGTTGTGACAGTGATCTGTGGGAATGGATTGATGTGTGTGTTGTAGTGGTTGTGGGTGGGTGGGTGTGTGCCGGTAATCTTTTCCCTCCCCGGTGTCGTAGGTGCAGTACTCACCGATGTCTTCCGCGCCGCCGGGCGTGCTCCTGGTACAGGAGCAGGTATAGGAGTGCGGGGATGACCTTTAACTCGGGTTCCATACTGCCGGAATCTCGCGTGGAGTATGTGGAGGTGAGCGTTTTCCCGTTCGTAGTCTGTTTCCGCCGTGTTTTTATCGGCGGTGCTCCAGCCCCGGAAAAGGTGGCGGATTGGTGGGTCGTGATAGGGTGGGCGGTACATTGTCTGCCGCCTGGCTGTTGGCGGTGCCCGCCGAGCTGTTTGTTTGTTCCGCCGTGGCGGTCGGAGTGTTAATGCGGCGGGCTGTGTTGGCGGTTCCCGCCAGGGTCAGAATTGCATATTTTGGACCGCCGGCCTGTTGGCGGGTTGGCCGCCGCTTTATCACCGACCGCCAGGGTCAGAATGACCCCCTATACAGTATATGAACTCCAGTAACATCCCGGTCCATTCTCAATTGGGCCCCTCCTGCACATGGTGTGGGAGATCCATACATGTCACTGCCACGTTTGCTGAGTCATGAGTCATGAGCCCTAGCAAATTGCACCTTGATGATACAGTTAATAATATTAGTGTCAGAAAGTCATTAATAAATACACTAAGTATATCCCCTAGCGGATACCGCCAACAGATAGATGGAGGCACAACCACAGACACAGACACACACATGCATTTATCAATGGCTCCCTCTTTGGGCTTGGAGCTGCCCCACCAAAAACCAATAAGCAAATTCATTCACAAAATGACACAGATTGGGCATGCAGTCAAAGCCCTTGACAGACACAGCAGCAGACAGATGTGGCAAAATTGAGAAAACAGTATATTATCTTCAGCAGACCAATAATCCATGCCCCATAGGTCATTAACATTATATTTGAGACAAAAAAAGATTAAAGAGGACATATATCCCCAGAGCTACCCCAACCTTAAAATGGCGATTACATTCATACACTCTTATCCCATCCTCCCCACATGCACCTACTCTGCATCTCATAGTCCAGGCCCTCCAGCAACAAACAAACAAGAGGAAATACATCTAAAAATAGGAATACAAATTGGATAACATCAGCGGATACAAAATAAACATCTGACAAAGTATTTAATTCTACCTACTTGATTTTCCAATCAACTCTAAGGCTAGATAGTGCAATAGAGATTGCAAAGGATGAGTGATGCTTTCTCTTCAGTAATGAAAACAAAACTGACCAAGTAATTGACAAACAGCAGAAAGGGGCATTCAGGACTGGAAGGCGATGTTGCAGCTGTAAATGCAATATCTTTGAAGTATTTCTCATGCAAAAAAAAATGAAAAATAATGGAATTCACTCTAAAAAATGCTTGTTATAAAGTTCTATCAGACTAAAAAATGCACTTAAAATGAATATTTGACCGGCAGCGACACAAAGACATTTGAGCTGTAAACAGCCCTAGTAACTAGTAAACGTTACTAGTGCTGTTGCCGCAAACAAGGCATTCTGCGATGTGGCATAACAAAGAGTCATCTGTTACCAAAGATGACACTTGCATTTGTAGGGATGCAAATGACCACTTCCAATTCATCATGGTCTCCCTAGTCCCTGAAAATGATAATACAGTCAGGAAGATAGACACACCAAGCTAATAGGGGGAATTGCAATCATTCACAAGGAGTCCATCAAATACATACAAGTTGCAGCCCTTTTTCTACTCCTCGTTCGGATGGCTCATGATTGCCACCTCCATCTCACCAACCTATTCACCCACCGAAGCTTAATGCCTGCCTTGAACTGCAAGTAACAGACTAGGGCCAGATGTACGAAAATGCACTTTTGCATTTACTAAAATAGAGGCTCCTTAGAATTCGCTATTTAGGAAATGCAAAATGATATATATGAAATATCAGATTTCCTAATAGCGATGCCTACTTTTTTCCTAATAGCGATGCCTACAAAGTAGGTATCGCTATTAGGAAATCGTAAAATGGAAATTCCATAACATTCATTCCAATGACCCGGTTTAGCATTTCCAAAATTGTGATTTCCTATTAGGAAATCCTAATAGGAAATCAGTCTTTTGGAAATGATAAACCAAGGATGGCTATGTTTATAAGGTCCCCGTGAAGCAGCCTAAAAATAGTGGTGCACGTGTAGAGCACACATATGCCCTAGGGGAAGGTGTGTGCTCTATCGCACTTTCAAAAAAGCATCGTTGGGTATGTATTTTAAATTGCACATGGTTCCATTGACTTGGAGTCAATGGTAATTGCATTTCCTAAATGCCCTATTCGCATTTGGGTAATGATTTGTACATGTGCATAGGAATCGCAAATAGGTACTCCCTATTGGCGTTTTCCTATTTAGGGAATCGCAAACTGTGGTTTCTACTGGGTAGAAATTACAATTTGCGACCCCTTAAATGGCTTTCTACATATGAAAAGCCCATTTAGTGATTCGGTCCGTTAAGAAATGCTAAACGGTTTCGTACATCTAGCCATCACTTGATTTGCAAATGGAATGCAGTTTTCGATGCGTCCTTTAAAGAAATAGATCACATCACAAAATTTACATTAATGGGGGCAACAAACGCTCTAACTAATAAACATTAATGCGGCAGTTTACCATTAGTGGCCACAATTGGAAGTAAATGCAGGGATAGAGACCATCAGGGGACCGAAGACTACCCTTCCTTTATTTGCACACCCAAAAAGGAAAGAGTTTTTAGAAGCTTTCCATAATACATAACGGAACTGGTTCTGCTTTAAAAAAAAGGTTTCCCATACAGGAACACGTCGGGACTCCGGCCCATCATGTATATGAGTGATGGAAATACACATTGCGCCCACATCTAACATTTATCCATCGATGTCATAGGTTAGTGGATCCCACCATGTGGTCTGGGGACCCATGGGGGTCCGGAAGCCTCCTCAGGGGGTCCGAGACTGCTTAGAAAATGTAATAATATTAACAGATTAGGGCCCTAGCTTTCAGTAATAACTCATTGGGGGGGTCACTGGATTCCAATTATAAATCTGTGGGGTCCTCGGGTTCCAGTACTGATAAAGTGGGGGTCCACAGAAGTCAAAAAGTTGGGAACCACTGTCATACGTGCTGTGTAGCCACAATCTATAAAAGATGAATAAAGGAGTATATAGGTCAAACAGGAAATACCAATGCATTGCACATGTTTTAACTGGGAAGCACAGGTGTAATTTGACTGTTTAGCGGAGGTAAAACATACACAGTTAAAAAGCCATCTAAATCTGACAGGAAAAAATGGGGTGGGGGGTCACAACAAAAATGATGTCATTTCTTACACAGTGCATCTCATTGACAAGCTGCAACACGCTTAGAACATAGTGTTATGTTTCAGTTACATTTTGTTGATGTTCTTTCAATAAATTGTCTTCATTGGACACTGACTCAGGTGACACTACTGGCCCCTCTTTCATGCCTGTAACCAATAAAAAATATATCATATTACAAGAGCAGAGAACAGATATGACCCATTTTGTATTACCTGCAAACACACATTCCAACACAAGGACGCAGACCATTGTGCTACAGGAGGCAACTGTTTCAGGTAAAACAATCATAACATAAAAACATAAAATTCAAAGTTGAAGAATGGTTATCAGGGCTATTCAACATTGGCTACCAACCCAAGGATGGTGGCCTTCAAGGAACAGCAAAAATCCCCCACTGGATGGAGCAGTAACGCTTGCATCACATACACACAGGGCAGGAAAAGTGTGCAAAGAAATAGAACAAGCTTCCATCTCAGATACAATGGGTACAACCAGCACAGCATCATATCACAGGTCCCGATAAACAGATTCAGGATCAATGGACCTTTACATCTACTGATCAGTCTTATGATGAAGAAAAAACAGCGAATGCAGTAGTTCTTAGCGAACTGTAAACATATGGGCATGTAAGCAGTGAATACTCCTTTAATGTTTCTGCATTACAAATAATGTGCAAATTGTAGGAGAAATATGTGAAGCAACATTACTCCCGACTAACAAAACTAACCCATGGGTCCCTCTAGCTTTGAAATAACTTAACAATATGGCAAGAATATTGTCGGTATTTACAATAAGTCGTCTTGTGTGAAAGCTATAATTTGTAGCTTCAGTGAATCCCAGAATGGCATAATGTTTAACAAATGTGTATTTCATCCATACTGTGTTAAACACTTTCTTTTAAGTTCATTGTATTGTGAAATTGCTTTCTAATTTTAATAATGAAATACCTAGCTCTTCTGTTGTTTAGAATGGACCATTGCAAATAATCCTAAACCATATTTAATTAAAAAGCTAGCAATGCAATCTTCAGAATTAGTCCCAGTAGTGACTGATCAAAAGACATGTTTTAAACATACCTATAAATTAATTAGGCTCAATGTTAAAAATCCCTTGTGGTGTTATAATAAATTGTGCCAGAGTATTCTAATTTTCCTATTTAGTAATCTGTTCACAAAAATGTGATAGAATGTGATACTGTTAATGTCTCCCCGTAGGGTGACTTGAATTTAAGTAGCTGCGTCAGGGGATCCCTGAGCAGCAGGGTGTTTCTAGAATTCCTATTCAGTGTGAATACCTTAAGCCACTTGCTTTAAAAAAACACATACAATTAACTCAAAAGCAACAACCATAATATCCTTCAAGCTGTTTTTCGAAGTTTCGCTGCATTCATTTGATGGGGCTCTAGGGCAATAATAATAGGAGGGAGATAATGTGACTGCCACCAAAAATATGGTGTATTTCCTATCTGGTCTCCTCTATGTTCCACCACAAAATATGAAAGGTATCAGCAGGAAGTGTAACAATGGTGGAGCACCTGTCAACTCTGTAATAGGGATCATGTGTTTAGTGGATCAAAGGTCACCAGCAGTTTGTATTGGATGAGCCTTTAAATTTGAGGGAACCTTTCAGCTGCTGTTTTGATAGTATCCCTTTTGTGCAGGCCAGCCACTGACACCATGGTGGTCCTGAACAGAAATCTCTGAAAATGTCCCCCACTCACTGGGAGTTTCAAACTCCCACCAGGTCACACACTTGCTTTTTGGGAGTCTTGGAAATGTGCTCACACTTTAGGCATCTATTTCTGGTTTTACAAATTAAATGACAGATCTATCAATCTGCCATGGTATGGTGCACTTGTCTCCAAAGTTGTTTTCCTTCCTGCATGGGTCCTACCATGCAGGCAGAAGTTACATTTGGGAAAAGTGAGTGCTGCGGTAGCAACCATCCCTAAATGCGGTGCGATGACTGCAAGCAGTGTGAGCTGTTGTGCTGTTTCCATCACAGCTGCGGATTAACATCTGGGCCATGACTACTGAGTGACCTTCTCAATTTGTGAACATTGATCTAATCATTGACACTCCTAAGTCTGTCAATGGGGTTGACTTGATATTACTGGCTGTCACCACACAACAGTCTGAATCACGCGAAGCAGCCAAGCTCCTTGATAAGTGTTGCATCACTCCCACCTACGTCTGCATAATTGCTAGAGAATCAACATCTCACAATTACAAATCTCTCAAGTGACAGAATACCAGGGGTCTGTTGACTCATTATGTAGTACCTCACCTGGTATCACTGGAGGGCTTATTGTCACTGGACTCATTCTCACCACAGTACTCAACCTTGATCTTTACTTCATTTGTTCCTGAGTCAATACCATGTTTTTCGGTTGAGCTCATTGAAAGCCTGGCTTTTGAGACTGAAACTCTTTCAGTATGGCCATTGAAGGCCAGAAAAACATAGCCTTAGCACTAATTGGTAATTTCTAAAAAATCCTTCCGTAGAAGAGATAAGCTATAACAACTGCATACATGAAATCAAGACACAACTCTGCCCCCAGCTCATTACTAAGTAATGTTTGGTCAAAGTGTCAAATGTCTTTAGTGATGGTTCTCCCTGACCTTGGTGCCTCTTATGCAGCAGTCCTCACTAGGATTTGTGAGTTGTTCTTGTGATCATGGTGTGTGGTGGGAACAGTAGCTGGTGGCAGGATGCTGAAAATACATATAGAATTGCAAAGCCTCTGGAAATGTTGTGAATTAGCACTAAATCATAGGTGATGGGGAATTGTTACTAAAAGTTATTTCACTGACATGACTGAAGCACCTAAAGGAAGGGACACACTCCTGCACAAAAACAATCCTGAGAGGCATTTTCCTCTTTCTATATGTGCTGCACAATGCAGCACACAGCGGGTATTTCTCCTTGTTCCACCTCACATGGGGAGCTGTAGCATGTTCACATATTCCCAGACCTACCACTAATGGCAAATCTGGGAATGCACCAAAATCCATGGGTGGATGCGTGCGAAACCCCATGCTCCACCCATGGAACCCCTCCCTGTACATGTAACGCAAGGCAGCGATTTGCGCTGCCTTGCGTTAGTCTTGATTTACCAAGTCATGGAGGGTCATGCAAGGTGGCCTCGTGTGGCTTGATAAATCTCATTTAGGTTTTGTGTTGCCCTTGCGCCGCTTTGCATGGAGCAAGGGCGACACATAGCCTTGATAAATATGGGCCCATGTATGTAGAAAACTACATTCTAATTTTGTGCTCATGACACATTTGTAAGCCTTTCCAAAACTCTAGGGCTATAGGCTAGTACTAAATGAAACATGTTACCTGAATTCGCGTGGCCAAACCTCATATGGAACAAATTTGTCAAGAACTTTAATGAAGATTAAACTTGTTAAGAAATGTCAGAGAAGATGGTTTATTTTGTTGTAGCTCATCATGAACTAACTTTGGTCTAATAATATGTAAATATATATCACTGTATGAAATAACAGTATGATTTTAGTATGCTACTCTCTCTTACATTTGAGTCAAGTGCTATAGACAGGGAAGTACGCCCATTCCACCTCATGAGTGTATATTACATCACCAAACACTAATAATGCACTTCAAATAACTAATATTCAGTGAATTAAAGGAGTTTGGGCTTCTCCCTGTATATCCACTCGATGGAAACATATCTGAATTGCAAAAGCCAGTTGTCACTTTGAAGATATTGGAGAATTAGTTGAGGGAGGTGAGAACCCACCTTAAAGATTAATCACAATCCTTGACAGGCTGAATCACAAAACTCACTGAATAAACCTAGGCTTTGCTTAATCTTCTGGTAGTTTGCCGCAAAAGCAGTAAGGCTTAACATATAGGTAATGTGTAAAGTATGTGTATGCTACTCAAATAGTAATAAATAAAAAGGCATAACTAGAACCAGCGTTATGAACTTTTAAAATTTAAGGATTTTAATAGCGCCAAAAAGTGTTAAGAGGCAACTGTGGTCCTCTGGTTGCAATAGACCGGGACAAGTCAAAAGTTAAGGCCGACTGCAATGCAGCGCAGGTCGGATACAGGGACCAGGTTTGTCCCAGTGGAACATTTTACTTTAGGACTGTGAGGTCGATTAAATTCAGGCCCCTCAGTCAGAATTTAGATGAGCGAAATGGCAGATCAGTTGTCACTGCCCTTTACCGCCAGGAAAAACCAAACAAGAAAAGGAATTGACAAGAACTGTAATCACGCCAGCTTGGCAGTGATTTATAAATTTGTCGGGTGGCCAATCCACCAGGGTGATGAAGTAATTTACTCTGTCGCCATGGTCTAAATTAGGCCCTTAGGGCCAGATGTAGAAAGCGTTTTGCATGGCGCAAACTGCGAAAATCGCAGTTTGCGCCATGCAAAACGTGAATCGCGATGCACATTCCCAATTTGCGAGTCGGTACCGACTCGCAAAATGGGAATGCGACTCGCAAATAGGAAGGGGTGTTCCTTTCCTATTTGCGATTCGCACCGCAATGAAGAATTGCTTTGTGACTGCGAACGCAGTCGCAAAGCAATTTGCACCCATTCACAGATGTAGTAAAATCTGTGAATCCCCTTTGTGAATGTCGCCATTAATGATTTTTCAGAGCAGGCAGTGGTCCAAGGGGCTCAAGGGCCAGCGAGGGGCCAATGCAGCATTTACTGGGGTGAGGCTGTAACTCACCCCTGTGGTGTTGCAAATTCCCAGGCAGTGCTTCGATGGCCTAGGGCGTCGGTGCCAGGAAGCGGGCGCAGGTGTGATGCACACTGGAGGGCAAGGCGATGTCCACGGATGTCCATGTATCACCTGGTTATGGATCTGGAGTACAGGAGCTGTGGCTGTTCAGTAGGTCACATGGAGAGCAGCAGTCCAAAGTAGTGCACAGCCCATCAGGAGTGAGCTAGGTCATGCCCGTATGCAGAGACAGCAAGCAGGGGTACACTGTCTGGGAAAGCAGTGTTGTTCATGCAGCTGAGGAGGGGTCGGCGTTGACTGTTATGTGGAAGTCCCGGTGAGGTGCTCTCACTCCCCATCACAGGGGGTGCGGTAGGTGCTTTTTTTGCAGTGCAGATGGTCTCGTGCTCCATGGGCATGCAGAGCTCTAAACTGAGGCAGACAATCACTGTTGGTGAACAGACTCTGCCCCCTATTCTTCTTATTAAACAGGAGGATATTCCGCCCTGTCATTAGGTCATTGCAATATCCAAACAGAGGGTGAACAGCTGATGAGGAACATATTGATTCTATTCTCGAGGCCCCAGCTTTAGGTAGACATATCTAGGAACCCACCTTCTGATGTCTGCTGCACCATGCATAAAATCACAAGAGCTGCTTATTCTATCTGACAGCTTTCTCAGCACAAGGATTGTACTATAAGCCTGGAATAAAATAAGCCCAAAATAAAATATATATGTTATTAGAAATACATTGTTATTTACCAGTTGTAAGAAAAGGGGCAATTAGTTGTGTGGCCTGCACAACTAATTGGTCCACTGGAAATCAAACACCTCATTGTATCACTTGACTCTCTCAGGTTAGTAAAGCAGAGCAGTCTAAGGCCTATTCTAGGGAGGTGGTGTGGGCTAGTAATCACCATTAGCTGGCACGCAATAATAACACTCAATAAATTATTGTCCAGTCTGTGCTTTTCTTTGGTTAAAGGAAAAGTACATTTATTACAAACACCTTTTGATGACATTGCATAATCATCTCTGATCCTGTAAAGGGAGCCAATTCAACACACCACGGGCCAGATGTAGGTAGGTAAAGTTTTGCGACTTGCAATTTGCGAGTCTTACCGACTCGAAAATTGCAACTCGCAAAAGTGCATGCAGAAAGGTGTCTCAGACACCTTCTGCAACTTGCTATGGGGTCGCAAAGACCCCCCTCATGAATATTAATGAGGTGGGTCGCATTTTGCGACCCCATAGCGAGTCCATGCACTCACAGGGATGGTGCCCTGCTGGAGACAGCAGACCTCCATGTCTGTGACTGCTTTTTTAATAAAGCAGTTTGTTTTTTTCTTTTTGCAGCCCGAGTTGCAAAAAGAAAAACTTCCGAAACCATTTGGTTTCGTTTTTTTCAGAGCAGGCAGTGGTCCATAGGACCACTGCCTGCTCTGAAAAAACATTTATTTTGTCATTCACAAAGGGGAAGGGGTCCCATGGGATCAAGTGGGTGGTAACTGCGAGTTGGTTTGCGACCGCATTCGCGGTCACAAAGCAACTCAGCATGGCGATGCGGTCGCAAATAGGAAGGGAACACCCCTTCCTATTTGCGAGTCGCAGCCTCAAATTGCGAGTCGGTACCGAGGTTGTCCATCGCGTTAGGCCTTTTGCAAGTCGCAAACTGCGTTTTTCGCAGTTTGCGACGTGCAAAAGGCTTTCTACATCTGGCCCCACATGTCAAAACATTATCTTGAACTTAAATGCAATAATCAAATATTACCATGAATGAAGGCACCTATCACTGGCAACAAAGCATATATATTTTGGTCCCAAGTAGCTGTCAGCATCATAATTTCAATAAAGCATTTACAAAACAATTATATATGAATATCCTAGGGGTTTGTGTGCACATCATGTACTTGCAAAATTGAAAATGCAATTGGAAACATAGGCCTTAAAGACCCCATTCTTGATCACACGTATGTAACCATATGCTTTTGCACAGCATGTACTTTTCTGTTAAACATCTTTAGTCCATTACAGCCATGGATTTCACTCCTAAAGGGCGCTGCACATGCACCAGCCAGGGGAGTGCTTAAATTCCAGGGAGAATCCTGGGATGGCCATCTTTTCTTAGTCCCACCACACTTAGGAGGTCATTCCGACTTCGGCGGTCCTTTCACAGGACCGCTGAAGCCGCTGCAAGCAAAAGACTGCCAGTACTGGAAGTCTTTTGCCAGCCATATTTGGAGTGTTCCACAGGACCAGAGGGCAAAAACAGCATTTCCACCTGCTGGCCCAGCGGCACACTCACCACAACATTGACGCCAGCTCATAATTGAGCTGGGGCAATATTGTGGTGCATCGGATGCGACAGCACCCGTCACGCATTTCACTGCCCATAATTCAAGCAGTGAAATACGCAATAGGGCTGTGCATGGGGGGCCCTGACACCCCCATTCCGCCAGCCTTTTCATGGCGGTGTTCACCACCATGGAAAGGCTGGCAGATGGGGACTCGTAATCCAGCTGCGGATTACAACAGCCGGGACCGCCAGGCTGTGGTGGTCCATACCGCCACCGTGGCCATGGTGGTCAAAGACCACCATGGTCGGAATGAGCCCCTTAGAGTGGGGACGTATTAAACCCTTTTGGGGGGAGGCTATGTTACTCCTGCAGCTCCCCTTGCACTTTTTAACTTTGTTTGTGGTGACCCCATCATTCTAGGGACACCACAGATGAAGAAATGGTGGCAAATGCACAAGCCCCATAGGCCATCATGGGGCACTCCTCGTGAGCCATGCATATTTAATGAGTGGCTCTCTTGCTGAGCCAGGAGAGCTGTGGTCTTGCTGGAGCTGCGCAGCTTTGTGCTGTGCTTCATGCATTTTTTTCTTTTTTTGTTTTTCTTTGGGGGCACCTGGCCCCACCCGGATATGGCTAATTGCTCTTGGTTTTGTCTTGCACTTGGTGCCGAGCCGTAGTCATCTAGAGCACTTTCTTCAGGTCTTCCGGCCTCAAAAGCAACAAACTTTGCATGAAGTTTGTTAGTTTGACTGGCTCACTGCCAGGCCTTGCGCCTTAATTTCCTCAGGGCCTCTCTTCTCCTTGGCACAAAAGCCCAGCCTTTCCCCCAACCAGTCCTCAGAAGTGCTAGAGGACCTGCTTCACTGAGCCTGGGTAGAGCCTCACTGGTCCTGGGGTCAACTGAAGTCAGAGTAATTAATCCAGATAGCCATCAGGGGGTTCTTTATTCCCGTTGTCCATGACTGCTGCCTCCAGTCCTAGTGTCCAGCAGAACGTCGCAACCAAGAGAGTTTTCACCCCTGCACAAGACCCTTTAAGAGTGGGTGGGAATTTCCAGCAGGGAAGCACCCCTGGCCTATCCTTGGGTGCTACCTCACCTCTTCACCCCCGTCCTAATCTTCCTGCACAGCCTCCTGGCACATTTCAAAATGGTGTCACCCAGGAGTCACATGCCACATTAGATCTGGGAGCGTCAGCTCCATACCATGCTAACATCACTGCCAGGGTATTCCCCAGCAAATCTTCAAAGGGAATACCCATCTGTGTTGGCTCCAGAGCTATGGGCTCCCTCCTTTGTTTTGAGGGCTTGGGCAGGCCCATCACTAGCACAGTGTGACAGCTGGATGATTGATGCAAAGCATCCTGTCCTACCACTTTCCTCCTCAGGAGCTGAGTGAAGCACTGTGATTTGCTCCCATTGTGTGGGGAGGCCTTTGATCCTTCGCAGGAAAGAAATGCAATGAGCCCAGCCCAGTAGGGTGAAAAAAGGCCTGGGCTCTGATCAAAATGAAAATACTTTAAAATTACACTCATTAAAAACAAATACAAATTACAAATTACAATTAATTTGTTTAAATGTGGGGACTCTAAACCACTTTCTTCTACTGCAACTTAGGAAATTACATGTGAAACTGCTTTTCATCCAAAATCCTTGTATGCCTTAACCCAAGCAGAAGTGCCCAATTAATAGTGCTGTCAGTGCCAATGAGATTTGATGAGCAAAGGTGTAAACATTGATCCTGTTTGATTTACCTCCTATATTCAACACTATCATCCATTCTATTCTCATTAACGAATTAGGCAAACTTGTGTTTTCTGGCCCAGTCCTATTTTGCCTCAAGCCACTTCTGGCAGACAGAAAGCGACAGTGTCAAAATGGTGGTCATGTTGGATATATATGTTGCTTTCAACAGAATCAGTAATGCTATCCTCAATGTCAGTTTATCTGAAGCAGTATTCTCTAGCACAGTGATGAGCTGACTCAAGTCATTTCAGCAAGTAGGGCAAAATCGATCATGGACCTCCTTTCATTTCTGAGCCCAAAGAGACCAGTAGAGGAGTCCAACAATGATTTATATTGTCTTCTTTCTTATTCTAAATCTATATGTGGCCTCTGGCCAATGTTTTCCACTAAGCAGGAGGACGCTTGTTCATTTATGCCCCTGACGCACAGATTTCAAAACGTTACCTCACTGTTTATGAAATAAGGGTTCCATCCCCACATGTCTGATTGACTGATTTTCTCCCTCTTGTGGGTGAATTTTCTTTAATTTCCTTAAATTCAATCCCACTATCCTTTATTATATATTGGCAAGGGACAGGTGACTGGTTTCAACCCAGATGGGTCTTGGTCAAGTGGATTGAAACACGTCATCTCTTCCTTGACAACATGTAATAAACAACTACTTTGGAGTAGCTTCTAGAGTGTTCAGTGGGAGAAGTGAATGCTGTACTTGCAATATATATATATATATATATATATATATATATATATATATATATATACATATATATATATATATATATATACATATTGTCTAAGGCCACCAGATCGCTCCAGCACTCTCCAGCAAGTGCGGTCCCACACGAGGGTGGGCTCACAGTAACAATTCTTTCCCACAGTATAAATGGGTCCCTCGGACTCCTACTTTTTATCATTTACCAAAAATACATGAAGACAGTGTGAATCCATTAGGAAGAAATATTATTTCTTCACAGGGAAGTCTTTTAGAGCATATGTCTTTATTTGTTGATTATTTCCTTTCAGGTATTGTAAAGAACCTTGTCTCATACATTAAGATACAAAAGATGTCTTAACGAAAATAGGAGGAATTGTGTGGGAGACAGATGTCTTCATGATAGTTCTCGACTTAATCAGTCTTTATACTAGCATTGCACACATTAATGGTCTACAGGCAAGGTATTTTCGCAAGGAGTGATTGTTGAAGTATGCAGAGCATAATAACATGTTAATTGATTTTATTAAATTTTGACTGCACAATAACATCTTTATCTTTCAAGGACAATAATATTGTCAAGTGCATGGGACTGCTATGGGTACCTGCTTCATCCCCAGCTATGCAAATCTTTTCATAGGTTCGGTTGAAGAAGCAGGTAGCCTGACCTGAGACCAATACAATATGGATGGAGAAAACCGTAATATGGTATAGGTATATAGATGATCCTTTCCTTATTTGGAGGGGATAAAAAGAATCAGCTATTTAATACATTTCAGTTTTGAATGACAACTCAATGAACTTACATGTTTCAGGGGAAATGAGCACTGGTGCAGTTACCGTCCAACAAATTTGAAGTGGAGTTTTCGTTATGGGGAATTACTCCCCATTAAAAGGAACTGTACCAGAGAGGATGATTTTAAATGAGCAGCTACTGAAGTGTTATACAGTGTTTTCATGCAAGGGGTTATCCTAAGAAAGTTTTACAACAAACTCTTGAAAGAGTTAACCTGAAATCTAGACAAGATCTCATACAGGATTGAAGGAAGAATAATAATACTGATACTAAGTTTAGCATAATCACGAGCTTTTCAAGTGATGCTATTGTCATTAGTAAGATCATATGGAAGAATTAGAATATTTTGAAATCAGATCTAGTCATAGGATTGAAATCACCCACAAATTACCTACAGAAAGAATAAATCAATTAGAGATCTTGTGGTACATAGCCATGTCCCACTGGAAGTCAATATGGGTACATTTAAAGAGGTAACTGTTTTTCTCCCATGTACCAAATGTAAGGCCTGTAGGATCAGTAATGACTTTTTGACATATGAAATTCCAGGATATAAAACACCAAGAAGAATTTCTAGGTTTATGAATTGTAATACTTCTTATGCCATCTACTGTTTAGTGTGTCCATGCCAAAAGAATTATATTGGCAGTACCATATATATGGTAAAAAGACGGATTCTTGAAAACTGATGAGAGCTATAGATAATTGAGATTTCTCATATCCAGTAGCTAGACATTTTGAAATGTTTCATAATAGTGTTAGGAAACTATTGAAATTATTTTATATTGCTAATATATTGATTGGTAAGAAGTATTTTGAGCTGTATTATGTGAGTGAAATGAAAGGAAAACAAACAATTTCCAATGATGTTGAGGGAATGTAAAAAGATGGCATCAGAAGTTTGATTGGCCCATCCAGGGCTCAACAATGTATTAATATTGTGAGATGAAATTAAAACAAATAATTTATAATGATGTGGAAGAAATGTTATAAGGTAGCGTTCATAGTTTGATCGTTTTGGAACGCACAAGATAAAAGAAAGAATAATGAATTTGTAACATACTAAGTGGTATTGATTAACATTGCCACTAGGTTGCCACCAGGTAGTTACAGTTCGAACCATGTTTCCATAGAAAAAGTGTTTTTTGACTTGCCTATATCTTTGGCACCGTTTGACGAATCTTCACGAAATTTACCAGGTAAAAGCGTTGCAGTGATTCTTGTTGCGCATTGAAAGTTTTGAGGTGATCCTTCGAGCTAGGGTCGAGAAAAAGGGGGCTAAAAAAATGCTGCGTTTCCCATGTTAATTCCTATAGGATCCTTTAGACATGACTACAAGCCAACCACTGGATGTAATTACACCGAATTCAGCAGAAAGCTAGCTGTCCGTACACAGATTACGCTTTCACTTATTTGATATAAATCCATTCAGTGCTTTGTGAGAAATTTAGAGAAATTCAAATTCGTACATCTCTGGCCGCGAAGTATTCGCGAACAAAGATGAGCTTGTGCAGGAAAATGCACAGCTCTGATTGGCTGCCAACATGCCAAAACAGGAAGTGTAGGCAGCCATCTTAGGATTCGGCTTCAGCCGAGCTTCAGTAAGAAAGTAGAAGAATAAATAAAAGGGGCCAGTGTAGAGACACCCTGTTCCCTTAGCTCTGGTGGGGGGGTCCCAGAGTTCCCCTCCCCAGAGCAAAAAAGCATTTTTTAAAATTATTTTTATGCAGCAAATTCACTGGAAATAAAAAGAACACCACCTCCCCAAGGCTTAAAATAGAATATATGCAGTGGGGCCTGTGGCTCCCTTGCCCTGGGGACCACCACCTGCCCAGGGCTTTCATTTTCATATAAGCAGGGTGATCTGTGCCCCCTTCTCCCAGGGGACCACTACCTCCCTGGGGCATCCATTTAAAAATATGTGGGAGGGCCGCGGCCCTTCCGCCCCCGGGGACCACTACCTCCCTGGGGCTTTCACTGAAGTATATCCAGGGGTGACCGCATCCCTCCATGCCCTGGGGACCACCACTTCCTCAGGGCTTTCATTTAAATATATGTGGGGAGCCCATGGCCCCCCATGCCCCGGGGACCACCACCCTCTCCAGGGCATCCATTTAAAAATATGTGGGATCACCACCTCCGGGGCTTTGCTTTAAATATATGCGGGGGCTGGCGGCCCCCTGTCCCAAGGCCACCACCCCCTGGAGCAAAGGTTAAAAAAATGTGAAGGGGGTCACTTTGGGACCCCCACAACCTGGGGAACACCACACCGGGGCTTTGCTTTAAATATATGCATGGGGGCCTGCAGCCTCCCCACGCCCCGGGGACCACCACTCACGAGGCAAACCCTAAGAAAAGAGAAGGGGGTCAGTTTCGGAGTATCATTAGCCCTGGGGACCGCCACCCCCCAGGGCTGCCTCCTGCTATGACCCGGGGTGCTCACCCCTGGGACATAACTGTTTGCTGTGGCTTGGCTGCAGTCCTGCAGCTGCAGCCAAGACACAGAAAACACTTCAGGTTTTGATAGCGGGACCTCTAAAGCAGGTCCTGCTGTCAAAATCCGAAGCTTTCATCTCTGTCCCCTGCACGCATGTAAGGGACAAAGATGAAAGGATTCAGCAAGCACGGAGCTGCTGTTAAAGCCTTAAGGCTTCCTCTGCAGTGTCGGTTAGCCCATAAAGGGTATCTTGTTTAAATAAATAAATCTATTAGGACTGCAGGGGAGTCTTTGAGGGCAAGGACGCGAGTTATAGTTGCTTGAGATAACTCTAACTATAACAGGTGAATTTCTATGGTTTGATACGTTTAAAATGTGAACCTAACTATAATGCCCCTGTAACCGTTGGTATTTTAAGTGAATTTCTATTTCCTAACTGTAACTTCAGTGAATTTCTACTATTTTTTAACCTAATGTAATTTTCATTATTACGTTAATCCAACCACAGCCAGGCCCTGTGGCCAAACCCTATAATCACCCAACCTCACTTTTTGTGCACGGTGGTCAACCCCTATAGCCACCCAACCCTGTGCACGGCCTTTGGGCATACACAGCAGTAATTGGCAGCAGGTCTGCATGCCCCCCCCCCTCCTGACCGATTTTGACCCAGTGGACCACATCCCCAGGGCCCAGCCTTTTTATTATTATTTTTCGTGGGGAGGGGGCTGTATGGCACCCCCTCCCCTGGGCCGATCTCGGCACCGGAGACCCCATCCCCCAGGGCCCAGTCATGTGACCTGGGTGCCCCCCAGGGCACCCAGTCACAGTGTTGGAACTGTCCTGTGGGAGCAGGCATTGGTGTCACAGAGAGGGAGCTGCAATAGTGAGATCAGTTTCCTCTGTCTCTCTGCCTACATCTCCATGGGCAGGGAAACAGTAGAAATCCCCGCTTGCATGAAGTGAGAGCTGTTTGACAGCACGAGAACGGGACGGTTCGCAAAGCCTTTGCATCCCTATATATACAATTCTTTTTTCTTTAATTACTAAAAAACTACAAAACTACAAAATTAACAGAAAGGTTGCTTTCTGGACCAAGAGCTACTTTTCTGTCAAATTTAGTTTAATTCCATCCAGTGGATACTATTCCATAGTGGCACTATTGCTGTTCAAAATCCATATAGAAAACTAAGTGGGGAAAAAGCGTTTTGGGACCCACCCTTTTTCTCTGCCCCGGCTTGACGGATCACCTCAAAACTTTTGTGAGCATCAAATTTTTTGAAAAATTTCATGAAGATTTGTCAACCGGAACCAAAGATACAGACATGTAAAGAAAAGTTTCATATAGAAACTAGGTCCTAACTAAAACTACTTAGTGCGACCTCAACTAGGTAATATATATAAATCATCCATATGTACAATAATGTCAAGGTACATGTACTGTCATAAGGACTCTCATGTCTCAACGAGACTGCTGGATTTGGGCGGCAGCACCTCAGCTTGTAGGTGACTGGGTCATTCCCACACCAGTTGGCAGCTTTTGGCAAGCTTTGGCCCAACCCTTCCAGCTCTCCAAATGGTAAAGGTGATTTATGGCAGCCTAGCGCATGGAACTCTGAAGACCCCTCAGGGAAATCGTGGTGAACAAGCCTTACCCTTTTCTCTCTAGATACAGGCCTTTTCCACACACACAGCAATAAAGGAGATGCAGGATAGTTTTCAATACATTTATTGAAGACCACAGTCTACAATAAAATGCATGAGCTGCAAAGATTAGGATAGTAAGGAATAACAAATTCAGGGTTGTGAGGATCAGAGATGTAAAGATGAACAACTCAACATATTGCAATAAACATGAATATATAATTCCCACCTAAAGCCTATTCTCTAGCCTCTAGTGGGAGCATGCCGGTGTAAACCCAATCTATCTGTGCAGTGTCCATGAGAAGCACACCCCACCCTCGTTACCTTAGGACAAGGTTGGGTATCCAGTCTCCAGTCCCCGATCAGGCTCCGTAGAGACACAAAGGCTCAGGTCAGCTGCAAACTGACATCCAGTGTAGATGGAAAATCCTGGCTGGAACTCCCTCTAATGCTCTTTGTCCTACATGGTGTTTATATTAGGATCATGTTTTGTTCTTGCAAAATAAGACTGATGCAGGTATGTACCTTAGTGCTAGACTGTTTGTGCATTCTTGTGGCGACAATACAAACATATTATCCTGTGTTTTTTGCATTCTGTTCTTGTCAACCTGAGGCAGAAGAACACAATGAAAATATGTCATGCATAACACTAATAGTGACGCTTTTGCAGAATAGCAACTGATTATGAAAATAAAAACATTACTACTAAAACAAGCTGTGCTAAAATAAATAAAACAAATAAATGAAAACAGAGCATATTATCTGGGAGAAAGGGCACAGGCCACAAGCCTAAGCTAAGCCAAATACCGTGCCCAGGCAAGAAGCTAAAACTGACCCACGACAATACGAGAAGTTCTGTGCTGTGTAGAAAATCTATACATACTTACCTATCCATACTTTTGTCCTCAATATTATGGCTATGATATTTAGATATCATTATGTCCACTACTCAATACTCAACATCGCAAGTTTTTTGATGGTGGAGATGGGGATAGAAGAAAAAAAACTAAAATATATACATATATAAATAATATATAGATAAAAAAATATATAGATTACCTAGTGGTGCTCGTTAATGTTAGGACCATGTTTCCATAGAAAAGCATTTTTTGACTTGCCTATATCTTTGGCACGGATTGCTGAATCTTCATGAAATTTTCAAAGAAAAGTGCCCCTGTGATTCTTGTGCACTGAATGTTTTGGGGTGATCCATCAAGCGGGGGCCGGGGTGAGTTGTGTTTCCCATGTTAATTTACCTCGGACCTTTAGACACGACTACAGCCCGAACCACTGGATGGAATTACATCAAATTTGGCAGAACGCTAGCTTTTGGTACACAGATTACGCTTTTGCTTATTTGGTGTAAATCCATTCAGTAGTTTAGGAGATATTAAAGGGAAAATACATTTGAATATCTCTGGTTGTAAATTTGATTTCGCTCTTCCGCAATGCTTGTGGCGAATTCGCGAATGTGTGATAACAGAAATTTTGTGATTGGCTGGCTGCAACCTGACTAGAAAGTTGCAGCAGCCATTTTCTGTTATGGGAGATTGTCCCCAGGGCTGAAAATATAAATGATAAGTGGTAAAAGGGGTCAGGGTGGAAGTACTCTAACCCCAGGGCTGTGTAATAGTGGTACTTGAGGGTCAAAATATGGGTTTAAAATGATTCTTCTTCACTATGTGCGATTTTCGTGAATATTCAAGAATATCCTCGAATATCCTCGAATATTTGAGAATATGCAAAAAAACAAAAAAAGAGTCAGACTCATTCATGTTGTTAGACTGACAGCCTTGGGGTGGTCACCCCTAACTTTTGAGATACTGTTTTTGCTGGTTTTTAGACTCTGCACACTTTACCACTGCTAACCAGTGCTAAAGTGTATATGCTCTCTCCCTTTAAACATGGTAGCATTGGATCACACCCAATTGGGCTATTTTATTTACTTATAAGTCCCTAGTAGAGTGCACTATATGTGCCCAGGGCATGTAAATTAAAAGCTACTAGTGGGCCTGCAGCACTGATTGTGCCACCCACTTCAGTAGCCCCTCAACCTTGTCTCAGGCCTGCCATTACAAGGCCTGTGTGTGCAGTTCACTGCCAATTCGACTTGGCATTTAAAAGTACTTGCCGAGCCTAAAACTCCCCTTTTTTTACATATAAGTCTCCCCTTAGGTGTGCCCTTGGTAACCCCTAGAGCAGGGTGCTGTGTAGGTAAAAGGCAGGACATGTACCTGTGTAGTTTTCATGTTCTGGTAGTGTAAAACTCCTAAATTCATTTTTACACTACTGTGAGGCCTGCTCCCTTCATAGGCATTGGGGCTGCCCTCATACATTGTTTGAGTGGTAGCTGCTGATCTAAAAGGAGTAGGAAGATCATATTTAGTATGGCCAGAATGGTAATACAAAATCCTGCTGACTGGTGAAGTTGGATTTAATATTACTATTTTAGAAATGCCACTTTTAGAAAGTGAGCATTTCTCTGCACTCAAATCTTTCTGTGCCTTACAATCCCCGTCTGGATGGGTTTTATTTGACAGCTCCTTGTGCATTCCCTCAGACACACCCCAAACACAGGATACTCAGCCTCACTTGCATACATCTGCATTTTGAATGGGTCTTCCTGGGCTGGGAGGGTGGAGGGCCTGCTCTCACATAAAGGACTGCCACACCCCCTACTGGGACCCTGGCAGACAGGATTGAACTGAAAGGGGACCTGGTACACTTCTAAACCACTCTTTGAAGTCTCCCCCACTTTAAACTATTTGGGTATAAAAACAGGACCTCTGTCCTACCACCTGAGACACTTCCTGGAGAAGAAACCTGAACCAGAACCTGCACCCTGACAAGAAGAACTGCTGGCTGCCTGAAGGACTCACCTGACTGCTTTCTGAAGAGGACTGCTGCCTTGCTGTTGCCCTGCTGTCTTGCTGCTCTCTTGCCTTGCTGCAGAAGTGCTCTCCAAGCGCCTCCTGTTCGCTGAAGTCTCAGGACCAAAAAGACTTCTCTCCAGCAGCTGAAATCCCCGTGCGGCAACAATTTGACGCACTGCCTGCCAAGAACGACACACAGCCCGCTCGCGGCAAATATTCACTGCACGCCGAGTCCAGAACGACACAGCCCGACTTCGTAAACAGAAAGATCGACGCAGCGCCAGCGACGCGACCGGAACTTCAACGCACAGCCCTACTAGATTGATGCAAGCCAACTCAGAATGACGCCACCCGACTTCCTGAGAGGAATCAACGTAGTGCCTGCCGTGCGGAAGAAAATTCCACACATCGCCTACTGGAATCGACGCAGCCGCTGTGACTTTGCTCCGCAAGCCCAGGATTCCACGCATCATCCCCGGGGCAACTGAAAACCCTGCAACCCAAAGAGAATCCAAGCCTGCGTGCCAGAAATTGAGGCAACGTCTTCCCCACGTGGAAAATAACGAAGCAAGTCCGTGTGCGAAGAGGCGAAACCGACGCACACTCACCGTTTTCCACGCATCTCCTCCTCTGCGGTTCCTTGCAAGGATTTTTCAACTCAAACCAGGTACTTTGCTCCGCAAGAGACACTTGTTGTTCTAGGGGACCTTAAGACATTTTTTATTGCGTTCACAGTAATCTTTTAAACTCTAAAGACACTTGATATCACTTTCAGTGATATCCCTACATTTGTTTATTTCATCTTTAATCATTTTGACCTGCAATTATTCAGATGAATATTATATATTTTTCTAAACACTGTGTGGTGTATTTTTGTGGTGTTATATTGTGATACCGTATGATTTATTGCACAAATACTTTACACATTGCCTTCTAAGTTAAGCCTGACTGCTCAGTGCCAAGCTACCAGAGGGTGGGCACAGGATAATTTGTATTGTGTGTGACTTACCCTGACTAGAGTGAGGGCCCTTGCTTGGACAGGGGGTAACCTGACTGCCAACCAAAGACCCCATTTCTAACACATGCACTCAGAGACTCATGCGCCCACTCACACACCCACTCACTCATTCACCCACTCAGACCCAGTCATAGACTCACACACTCACTTTCAGACCCACTCACGCACCCACTTACAGATCCACTGACAGAGACAGGCCCTGTGGCCAACCCCCACTGTGCATGGCCAAAGGCTGTGTGTGGTGCGGGGTTGGGTGGTTATGAGGGCTTGCCTACTCAGCACCAGCACTAAATTGGTAACACTGGCTCTTATTACAGCCTGCCACATGGTGGGCCTGACTGTCTAATTTAGAGATGGGCTGAACAACAGATGCTTATTAATTCAGTATACATTAAAACTGACTACTACCAGCTGCCCAATCCATTCCTATAGCTTTGAGTGTTTGGAATAGTCTGGATAGCCACACGTTTAGGAGTGTGATTGCTAATAGTTGTGTATATACTCTCTTTAGATGCACGGGTAGGAGAAATAAGGTGGTGCAAGCTGCAATGGCCCCTTGACAAGGGCCCAAACACTTATTGCATTAGAAATTAACCACTGGTTATAGAGGTTATTGTGTTGCAAAGTGTGATTTTGTGAAGATGAGGGAGTGCTCTACTCTGGCTTATGTTGTTGGGAACATGCGGAAGATCAGTACCATGTTGTGTGTTTTTTTCCGAAGAATTTATTTGATCTAGTTGTGCTCTGGGACCAGTTGTCACAAACTGTATGAAAGAAGGATTTACAGGTATTTGGTCTGGATGCTTGAAATGAGTCTTTACCCAACAAACTATAAGCAGTGTAATTATCACTCTCTAACTTATATGGCTGCTCTCTGTTAATGCACGGCAAGGACCAGAAAACACATCTGTGTTAATATGTCTAGCACATGCTACACTAGTACTAATGGCAAACATTTTCTAATTGTGCATATCTGAACCTCCATAGATTGCAACTTTGGAGAAATGGGGAATTGCTGGCAGGGCAGAGATGTTTTAAGGCATGAGTAAAGTGGGTTCTGTCCCAGGACCCCAGCCTGTCAGGGGGCCCTTAGTTCAGCTCTGTTATGCAGTGAGTCTTGCCCTAATTACCTTGAAATCATTGTTAAATAATTCTTAAACAGATTGTTTTAAATACTGTTTTCCTTTAATTTATTTTTAATGTGGGTGATGGATGAGAGCTTATTACAGGCATTTTGCAGAGAACTGTTGTGTGTGTTTCATGTGGCATTCATAAAAAAAATGGCTTTTAGCTCAAAACAGGTCCTGAAAAAAGTGAAATGGGAGGGGGGTCTTAGAGATTATTTGCAGTAATATTAGTGAGCAGCTGCTGTGTTACAATATTAGACACCACATACCAGTAACTCTGAATTAGATGTAACACATTTAGGATTGGATGTGCCTGTGCACTGTCAGTGACCTGGTGAAAGAGGGATCATAAATTCTAAGTTGTCATGGGCCCTGTTAGAACTGACAGCGTTAGAGTGGTCATCCACCACATTTTTGCCTGCCTCTCTCCATTTTTCTGCCCCTGTGTTTGCTGGTTTTAGGACTTTGTACACCTTACCATGGCTGACCAGTGTTAAAGTGCATGTGCTCTCTCCCCTAAACATGGTAACATTGGCTCCTACCCAATTGGGTATATATACTGGGTCTGTGATCCTCCAAAATCAGACACTTCTGAACCTGCAACTTGACTCTGTCAGAGGGACTGCCTGGCTGCCCAAAGGACTCATCTGGACTGCTTTGCTGGAAGGACTGCTGCCCTGCTTGTTGCTCTGCTGCCTGCTGGCCCCTGACTCTGCTGGAAGGGCTCTGCCTTCCCCACAAGTGATCTCCAAGGGCTTGGATTGAGCTTGCCTCCAGCTTTGATGTCTCAGGGCCACAAAGACTTTACCAAAGAGAAAAAAATACCTGTGAGTCAGAAAATTGATGCAACGCTGGCAGATTTCGAAGCAGCATCTGCCTCGCGGTTGAAAAAATTGCTGCATTGCCTAGCGGATCAATGCAGCACCTGCTCCTTCTCACCGGCGAGTCAAGGATTTTCAACGCATCGTCCCTGGGTGTCAAACTATCCCTGCACCGCAGTGAGAAACCAAGGCTGCGCTCCTCTAAATCGACGCATGATTTTGCAGCATGAAAATAAATGACGTATAGACTGCCCTGCTTTAGAAAATCCAATGCAGCACCTTATTTTTCAATGCATCTTCTTCTCTGCAGCCCCTGTGCATCGTTATTCGTGAAGCATACCAGGTACTGTGTGTTACTAGGATACAACTACTAATTCTTAAGGATTGAGACTCATTTAAACCTTTAAAAAGTGATATCTTGACTTGTACATATTGGATTTTTGTCGTTTCGGTCCTATTTTATTCAGATAAATATTATCTATTTTCCTAAACTGGTGTGGAGTACTTTTTGTGGTGTTTCCACTGTGTTACTGTATGAGTTATTGCTAAAATACTTTACACATTACCTTCTAAGTTAAGCCTGCCAGATCTGAGCCAAGCTATCAAAGGGTGAGCACAGGATAATTTAGGTCGTGTAATGATTTACCGTGACTAGGATTGTGGTCCCTACTTATACAATGGTGTATACATCTGCCAACTAGAGATCCAAATTCTAACAGGCCCCAAAATACTTTGGGCCCATGGCCCCCAAAATCCTTAAAATGTCCCTGTGGCAGTGCACTCTCTCCTGGAGGAGTTAGGGGGCACGATGCACCTGTACGCGTTGAAAGGTACCATGTTTGAGAAATATAAATAGCATTGCAAGCACCCCCAAAATGATATGTCTGTTCCTTCCTGATGAATGTCAATGACCAGTAAACAAATGCATTAAGAGATGTTTAGAACTACCTGTGCTAACACTTTCTATTTGTGAGTACTTAAACTACTGTAAACTGCAAGAATACAGTTGGGACAATTGGGGCTGATATGCTGGCATTGTGCTTCTCCTTCAGAGTACGATGCAACATTAAACTCTCAGTTGGTGTCTGGTACTTTAAAAATAATTTAGTCCTACCAACATTGTTTGTAACTAAATCTATTTAGTAGGATGGGAAGTGGGTATGATGATGAACCTAAAGGGAAACAATGTCCTGAGTGTTAGTGCAGTGATATAGGTACATATTTGTGGGCATTCACAGCTCCTCTCCAACTCTTCCCACAGTAGCAAAAGTTGCCTATTTACTCCTGTCCAAGTCATGATTAAATACCTTTCCAGATATAGCAAATATATATATATATACTTCTGCTCATGAGAAAATGAAATTTAAAATGTTTTCGAGGAGTACAAATTCTGGAAACGTTTGTGAATTCCAGAAGTCGTACAGTGCACCCATGGAATGTAGAAGAGCTTTGGGATTTGGTGGAGGGACTCGGGTTCCCAGGATTCACTGAGGGCGGGACACACTGCCCAGCTGCTGCTACTTGCCTGCTCCTGAAGCGCTATAAAGCCCAATGCTGGCTGCCGAAGCATGTGGGATTTGATGGAGGGACTCAGTATGCCAGGATTCACTGAGTGTCAGGGGCGGCCCGGGCACACTGCCCAGCTGCTGCTACTTACTTGCTCCTGCTTCTGAAGCTTCATAAAGCACCATTCTGGCACCCACATGGTGTGGGATTTGATGGAGGGTCTCAGTCTCCCAGGATACATTGAGGACCAGGAGGGGGGTAAGGCACACTGCCCAGCTGCTGCTACTTGCCTGCTCCTGAAGCACTATAAGCCACCATGTCAGCTCCCACAGCATGCAGGATTTAGTGGAGGGACTTGGTGGGCCAGGAGGCAGGCCTGGACACACTGCCCAGCTGCTGCTACTTGCCTACTCCTGAAGCGCTATAAAGTGTCACGTCAGCTCCTGCAGTGTGGGACACGTACTGACCATGCCTGGGCAAAGTCTGGGCCAGGGGCGGGTCCATCCGCACCTGTCCGCAGCTGACCGAGGCTGGCTGGGCCGCGCTCTAACTTTTACTCCAGGAAGTTAGGGTCTTATTTTGGAGGTCCTGTTGATGGTGGCTATTTCTATCTGCAGTGACTTTATTTAACTTGAGCCACAAGCATTTTTCTTCATCTAATAAAAGTCCTCCCTGGTGCTCAAAGCTCCATACAGTCTCATTAGTGTGTGTTGTAGTATAACCACCATTGGGGAAGCGGAAATATGCTGGAGGGCCTCAGTGTGCCACACCCCTCCCAAACCCACACCTAGAGACAAAATGCTACAGTGGCGATAGGGTTGTGGCAATGGAAATAGAGTTGGCAGAGAGGCGCCACTCATTGGACATGGGTGCAATTCCCATCCTTAATGAGTCCATTTGACACTGTTGCTGTTCTTGCCACTTCGGAGGAAGAGGAAAGTGAAACCAATACCCCCTTGGGCAGTTGTGTGGAAACCCTACAATCAGCAAGAAGAAAGCAGAGCGATGCACAATGTAATTCATTAAAAGGCAGGGGCGCAGGAAGTTATAACCTCAACACCTATACCCAATCCATCGACTCAGGGCCAACCCAGGACTGAGAGCCTTTACCAAGCAATCTCTAGGTCTAAGGAGAGTTATTCTGGGAGCCAAAGTCTGGTAGGCCAAGATACTCGCCATAAGTCCCTGATCACCAGTCTACCAACAGAGTCTTGTTAATATGTGATAATCATGTCCCGTGTGCCAGAACTACTTGAAAGACAGAGGGAAACCCATGAGGAATTGACCAATAAATGTCTCAACAGGCTTATGAGAAATAAAAATTTCCTGCACACATTGGCGCATAAAATATTTTAACACGCAGAGTTAGATGGATTGAGAAGAGTCGGGTGGATCGCCCTGGTGACTGCGTCAGTATCAAATTTAGAGACCTGTAACCGGTCGTCTCCCGACGCCGGTTTTCAGGAAGACGCGGAAACTGACAAGGAATACCCCGGGGCCGCCCGAGGATCTCTGGACGTCATGACGTCAAACGTCATGTACGTCAGAGAGGAAACCGGAAGAAAAACCGCCCACAGAGAGAGAGAGACGAACGCCAAGGGGGACGCCGACAGAAACGCCGACCGAGGCACGAGAGACGCGACGGAGAGAATCCTGGGGAAAACCTCACGGGAAGGAGCCGAACAGGAAGACGCGCACCCGAACGAAGCACGTCCCCAACCAACGGGCGAGCCCCGCCGACGAAGAGAGACACTGAGGGAGCCTCCCGCCCCTGATCCAGCAAAGTCGGGAGACTACCAGGAAGCCGGCCGCGTCCCAGGAGGGGCGTGGCCTCCCGAGGTACGATCACCCCGTAAATGGGAGAGGGGTGCCGGGTGGTTCTTAGGGCTTTGGGGAAATAAGGGAAAAGGGCTCAGCTCCCCTAAGGGAGGGGAAATAGTGTAAAACGGGAGATAATACAACCTCTAACAGCACCGAACCCCATACCTAATTACCGCTTGACAGGTAGAGGAAAAGGGACTTCACAAGCGTACCTCGATATAGAGAAGGCACGAATAAAGTAGACCCCTCACTCCTACACTCCCGCCGACCCTCACCAACCTACTAAACCTAAACAACCCTTTACAAATATTTACTCTCCACTTACCTGTATTCTTTTCTTCTTTATTTTGGGAGCCTGGGCCGCTGACATACGGGAAGATCGGAACTCCTTAAAGCTGGACCAGACACCGCCCCGAACCTTATCAGAAGCCTAAAAGAGAAGATAAAACAAAAAGGGGACTTTTATAAAATTTTGTTGAAAGACTATATCAACCCTGTCATTTGGTGAAGATGATGAATTCACCCTAGACCCGGACCGAAATAAACTCCTTAAACCCTTGAGCACGCGTCTGTCGCCTTAATCCAATATCCCTTCAACCCGGGATAAAGAACCCATCACAGTGGTGTCAGAAGTGGGATATTGGACCAGGCGACAGACAGTCCACGACCATGGAGGAGAAACCCACGATATCGGATATGATGCAGCAGCTGGCCGAGGGGCAGAGGCACCTACAAATAGTGTGGGAGGAACAACAGAAGGAGGCTAAGGTGGAGAGGGAGGCCCTACAAAGCGCGCTCAAAAGTCAGGCCACTATCATGGCCAACAATCAATTGGTTCATGAGACTGCCATCAAAAACCTCACGGATACCATTGCTGCTACCCGGGTACATCCGAACGTGCCCAGTTCGGTCTTGCAACGGTACCAGGAAGGTGAAGACCCGGATGCCTTCTTCACCAATTTCGAGCGAGTTGCCACTTCCGCTACCTGGCCCCAAGAACGATGGGGTCAATATATTGCCCCATTATTAACAGGAACCCTACAAGCGGCTTATCAAGCCGTGAACCCCGGCGGAATAACTCCCTATCCGGACATTAAAAAGAGCATCCTAGAAAGGGTGGGGTTTGATTCAGAACATTACAGAATTCGGTTTAGAAAAGCCAAGTGGGGGCCTTCCGAGAACCCCCGAGCCCTATACTTCCGGATCAAAGATTTGGGCCTCAAATGGTTAGGTCCCATTGGAAGCAATAGGGAAGACATCATTGAGGTCGTCCTTTTGGAACAATACCTAGACGCCCTACCCCCAACACACGTCACTGGATCAAACAACATCCAAATCCAGACACTAACACCACCATCGAGCTAGCCTGTGCCTTTCACCGCTCCCTCGAGTTCAAACCCCCCCCCCCTAGGTCAACGCCTAGCCCCGTTCGTCCGAGTCCCGGTTCATCCTTATCAGTGGGTCGAAGGTCCAACGATGATGTGGGGAAGATGCGAGGATTGGAGAAGCCGTATGTTCAACAACCACAGTGTTTTAGTTGTGGTGAATGGGGACACATAGCCCGGGTTTGTCCCTTAAAAACAGATAAACCCGAACCAATGGAGATAGGAATTACTAGGGGAAGAGTCTTTTATACCGGGGGAAGGGACACCCCCTATAAAAAGAAACTTGTTATTAATGGAAGGCCCACCCTAGCCCTCATTGATTCAGGATGTAGTCAGTCCGTAATCCGGGCTGACTTACTTGACAACCTTACCTTTCCTACAGGTCTTATGGTGTCCATCTGCTGTATTCATGGCGAAACCAAGGAATATCCTCTAAGCTGGACGACTCTATCGTGGGAAGGAAAGGAAAATCCCATAAGGATGGGGGTAGTGGAACAGCTAGTGGAAGAAGCTATAATTGGAACGGATTTCTCAAAATTTTCGGAGCTCCTGGATAGTACCCGACATTCTGAAAAATGTAATACCTGGTGGAAAAGTGCTCCCTTCTATGATATACCTATACCTTCTCCATTAGACCGGTACAAACCCTCCCGAAGCGAAAAAAGAGCAACCAGAAAGGCATACGCAAAGGAAAACACGAGTCCCGGGAAGGTAATTTCACCGGTTCTTACCCTTACTAACCTGCCCCCTTTTCGGAATTGCCAAAGAGAGGATCCAAGTTTGACTCATGCCTGGAAAAATGCAAGACCCCGGACCCGCCAAGATAAAGCGCCATCATTCACAATAGTCAAAAACCTATTATATCGAGTCACTAGCAATGACCGAGAAGAGAAGAGACAATTATTAGTCCCAGAACCCTATAGACAACAAGTTCTACACTTAGCCCACAGTCAGCCAGGGGGTGGTCACTATGGGAGGGAAAAGACGGAAGAATATCTGTTGAGGAGGTTCTATTGGCCGGGTGTCTTTTCTCAAATTAGGAAATTCTGTCAACAATGTCCCAAATGCCAAATGATTGATCCTGGTACAAGAAGAAGAGCCCCGTTGCAACCACTTCCTATCATAGATATTCCCTTCTCACGAATAGGAATGGACATTGTTGGTCCTCTCCTACCCTCTTCCCGAGGGTACCGTTACATATTAGTGTTGGTGGATTACGCTACTAGGTACCCCGAGGCCATCCCTCTTAGTAGTATTAACACCAAGAGTGTTGCCCACGCCATGATAGGGTTCTTCTCCCGAGTCGGATTTCCCCGAGAAATCTTAACGGACCAAGGCACCCAATTCATGTCCTCTTTGATGACCCAAATATGTCAACTTTTGGGGATCAAACAATTGCGAACGTCGGTTTATCATCCACAGACTGATGGCCTGGTGGAAAGGTACAACCGAACACTGAAAAATCTTCTAAAGAAATCTATCTCTGAGACAGGGAGGGACTGGGACAGGAAACTCCCCTTAGTATTGTACGCGGTCAGAACCCATGAGCAAGCGTCTACGGGCCACAGTCCGTTTGAACTGTTGTTCGGGCGACAACCCCGGACCTTGTTAGACATGGCGGCGGAGTTATGGGAGGAGGAGGATGGGGAAAAACCCCTTCTGAAATATACCCAGGAATTAAAAAACCACCTACACACGGTGTGGGAAAACGTAAGAAAAAACATGGAGGAAGCTCAAGAAAAACAGAAAAGGTATTATGATAGAAATGCCCAGTTGAGGTCTTTTTCCATAGGGGATAAAGTCTTAGTACTTCTCCCCAGTTCGGACAACAAGCTGTTAGCAAAGTGGCAGGGGCCATATAGAGTGACAGGAATAATAACACCAGTGACCTATAAACTCCAGCTCACCGGTGGCCCCACTAGGTCACAGATTTTTCACATTAATCTATTAAAAAAATGGGAAGAACCGGTGGCTGACCCAGTCCCAGGATGTCTGGTCAACACCGTCAAGGAATTGGAAATAGGGTGGTGTCCGACTGACAGCCCTAGCGGGCACGAGGTACCGGTCATCAATACAGACCTCTCGGTTCAACAGCATGAGCAGTTAAACAAACTCCTCTATGAACATTCACAGATATTCTCTCTGGTACCCGGAAGAACCACGCTGGTACACCATCAGATCATAACCCCTCCGGGCAAAATAGTGCGGTTACGACCTTATCGTATCCCCGAAGCTAGGAAGACCCTAGTAGAAAGTGAAATAAAGAAAATGCTAGACCTAGATATTATAGAACCTTCTCAAAGCCCCTGGTGTTCACCTGTGGTATTGGTGCCCAAACCGGATGGGTCTATACGTTTTTGTATTGACTTTAGACAAGTCAATTCCATCTCCCAGTTTGATACATATCCGCTTCCAAGAGTAGACGAACTTTTAGAGAAATTGGGGAAGGCCAAATACATGTCTACTCTCGATTTAACAAAAGGCTACTGGCAGATCCCCCTCGCCCCAGAAGATAGAGAAAAAACGGCCTTTGTTACCCCCTCCGGACTGTATCATTTTAATGTTCTCCCTTTTGGGTTGCATGGGGCACCCGCCACCTTCCAACGCCTAATTGACACAATTCTACGACCTCATACCAGTTATGCTGCCGCATATCTGGATGACATCGTCATATTTAGTGAGACATGGGAAGACCATTTAACACACATAGGTAGAATCTTTACCGCATTACGAAAGACTGGTCTGACAGCCAATCCATCTAAGAGTCGACTGGCCTTTAATGATATCTCTTACCTGGGCTATCACATAGGGAAAGGTGTACTAAGGCCCCAAATGAATAAAATTGAAGCCATTCTACGCATCAATGCTCCCACCTCGAAAAAGGAGGTCCGTTCCTTTTTAGGCCTGGTAGGATACTACCGACGGTTTATACCCCATTATTCCACCTTGGCCGCCCCCCTGACCGACCTTCTGAGAAAAGGACAACCCAAAACCATCACTAGACTAACCCCGGGGCAATATCATAGTTATCGTACCTTACAGAGATGCCTCACTACTCAACCAATCTTGAAATGTCCTGAGTTCAATAAGCCCTTCCATCTTCAAACGGATGCCTCCGACGTAGGATTGGGGGCCGTACTTTTTCAGAAAGATGAAGCCGAAGTAAATCATCCCGTGGTCTTTATTAGCCGTAAATTGTTTCCCAGAGAACAGAGATATCCCATTGTCGAGCGTGAGTGTCTTGCCATTAAATGGGCAATCGAGAGCCTACAATATTACCTTCTGGGAAGGTCCTTCCTACTGTATACGGATCATGCTCCCCTTACCTGGCTCTCGAGGTATAAAAACACCAACAATCGTATCCTGAGATGGTTTATCGAGCTTCAACCTTTCTCCTTTCAGGTTTGCCACCTCCCTGGTGATCTTATGGGTCAAGCCGACTATTTATCGCGATTCCCGGGACCTGTGGGACTCGACCAGCCCCATTCAAGTGAGGGGATGTGTAATCGGTCGTCTCCCGACGCCGGATTTCAGGAAGACGCGGAAACTGACAAGGAATACCCCGGGGCCGCCCGAGGATCTCTGGACGTCATGACGTCAAACGTCATGTACGTCAGAGAGGAAACCGGAAGAAAAACCGCCCACAGAGAGAGAGAGACGAACGCCAAGGGGGACGCCGACAGAAACGCCGACCGAGGCGCGAGAGACGCGACGGAGAGAATCCTGGGGAAAACCTCACGGGAAGGAGCCGAACGGGAAGACGCGCACCCGAACGAAGCACGTCCCCAACCAACGGGCGAGCCCCGCCGACGAAGAGAGACACTGAGGGAGCCTCCCGCCCCTGATCCAGCAAAGTCGGGAGACTACCAGGAAGCCGGCCGCGTCCCAGGAGGGGCGTGGCCTCCTGAGGTACGATCACCCCGTAAATGGGAGAGGGGTGCCGGGTGGTTCTTAGGGCTTTGGGGAAATAAGGGAAAAGGGCTCAGCTCCCCTAAGGGAGGGGAAATAGTGTAAAACGGGAGATAATACAACCTCTAACAGCACCGAACCCCATACCTAATTACCGCTTGACAGGTAGAGGAAAAGGGACTTCACAAGCGTACCTCGATATAGAGAAGGCACGAATAAAGTAGACCCCTCACTCCTACACTCCCGCCGACCCTCACCAACCTACTAAACCTAAACAACCCTTTACAAATATTTACTCTCCACTTACCTGTATTCTTTTCTTCTTTATTTTGGGAGCCTGGGCCGCTGACATACGGGAAGATCGGAACTCCTTAAAGCTGGACCAGACACCGCCCCGAACCTTATCAGAAGCCTAAAAGAGAAGATAAAACAAAAAGGGGACTTTTATTAAATTTTGTTGAAAGACTATATCAACCCTGTCATTTGGTGAAGATGATGAATTCACCCTAGACCCGGACCGAAATAAACTCCTTAAACCCTTGAGCACGCGTCTGTCGCCTTAATCCAATATCCCTTCAACCCGGGATAAAGAACCCATCACAAGACCCTAATTTGTTTCTTAGACTATTAATTGATGAAGGGCATAGACAAGAGCTGGGTACAAATATAGTTCTCTTGCCCCTGGGCTACTTTTATAAAACCCCGGCCATCAAAAGAGGGGATTATTTGCTTCCTCCATCTCAGTCTTTGCCCTGCGTGCTAACTCACCCCAATAGCCAACATTGGCATTTCAGGCATTACACTATCCCCATTTCAAATTGAATCGATGTACTAGAGGGAGTCGATTGACTTGTCAAGAAAGCGGGCACACAAAGCACTACCACACAGGGGGATAGCAACATATAAGGTTGGGGCTGCATGCACAGATAATGAGAGTATGGCTCATTTTATTGGTCAAGATTATAAAGTTATGACTTTAGCCCAGCATTCTAGTGGACCAGCTTCTAATTCTTTATTTAGCCCACATGCAACAAACATCGTAGACCATTCCTCCCATATTGTAGCTAACCAAACAAGTCCAGAAGCAAGTGTTGTGGTCAATACAGCTCCAATAGATCATCCACCTGATGAAATAGGGCCAGTCCCTAATATCCAAGTCAGCCCTTTGTAACAAATATAGCAGACTGTTGTTCACATATTGTAGGTAACCAGCCACGTTCTTTGGCTAGTGGTCTGGATAATCCAGTTTAATACTCCACCCTCTTGATGAAGTAGGCATAGATAGAGACAGCTCATACAGTCTATATAGAAAATGCAGAGACCAGAAGTACTCTAGGAGAAACTCCAATCCAAGGACAACGAGGTGTCTCACAAAATGGTTTCATTTAATCACCTGGTAAGGGTAATATCGTGAAATGTCGCTGGCCTCAGTTCCAAAATTGACTGCTCATATTGGGGGTGTTTCATCTACCAATTTGATATCTGTCTTTTTCAAGAATCTTGGCTAACCAAGAAAGTGCACTTTTAGCATTGAAGCAACAGCTAGGGGTCAGAGCAGACCCTCAGAAGGATTGGTTATCTGGATTGGCTCACACTTTGTGTGTTCCTCAAAGAGGGTTGAAGTAGGAACTGGAGATATCTTCTGTATAAAATGTTTGTTTCCATCGAAATTGGATGTCTAAATATATAATGTTTACTCTAGACCCACAAGCGACTGGCAGAAATCACCTATCGTGGACACGGTTGCTGCCTACATGTTGGCCTTACCAGTGGAGACATACATAATAGTCAGAGGAGATTTTAAATGCTAATATGAGCCCCTAGACTATAGTCTAAAAGACCTTTCACAGGTGGAGGTGGAGGAGTCTCTGAAGCATTCCAGATTTGGCCCTATATCCCCTTAAAAAATTATCTTCCTTATCCTGTATAAATAAATGCCCTAGCATTAAATCAATCAATTTGTGCCGGTAATGGTAGAATTCCATCCGATAGGGACACAAAGCATACCTTTATTTGAAACCAAAGCACTAGTTTAATAGATTATGGGGGTCATTCTGACTCCCGCCGGGCGCGGTCACCGCGCGCCCGGCGGGAGCCGCCAAAATACCGTACCGCGGTCGGAAGACCGCAGTGGGTATTTTGAGGTTTCCCCTGGGCTGGCGGGCGGCCTCCAAAAGGCCGCCCGCTAGCCCAGGGGAAACCGTCCTTCCCACGATGAAGCCGGCTTGTAATCGAGCCGGCGGAGTAGGAAGGTGCGACGGGTGCTACTGCACCCGTCGCATATTTCACTGTCTGCTAAGCAGACAGTGAAATACAAGTGGGGCCCTCTTACAGGGGCCCCTGCAGTGCCCATGCCATTGGCATGGGCACTGCAGGGGCCCCCAGGGGCCCCGCGACACCCCCTACCGCCATCCTGTTCCTGGCGGCCGAAGCGCCAGGAACAGGATGGCGGTAGGGGGTGTCAGAATCCTTGGAGGATTCCAACGGGCAGTGGTAAACCGGCGGGAGACCGCCGGTTTACCCTTTCTGACCGCGGCTGAACCGCCGCGGTCAGAATGCCCTCGGGAGCACCGCCAGCATGTTGGCGGTGCTCCCGTGGTCGGTGGCCCTGGCGGCCACCGGCCGCCAGGGTCAGAATGACCCCCTATATCTTGGTTGATGTTAGGCTCTAGCTTTATGTCGCCGATATGACAATAGTAGCCAGGCATGATAGTGACCACAATGGCCTGGTTCTCGTCCTAAACCTTTCAGTTTGTAAATCTACAGTGACTCGGTGTGAGCAAGTTATTCTCTAAAGTTATCCTGGTAAGACTACAAGAGTGGATGGAATCTAATGAGATCTGAAGCCCTATGCAAGCTGGCTTCCGCCAATGCACTTCTACGATCAATCAAGTGTTTAGGCTGCAGCTGCTCTACTGGAAAACAGTAGCACTTGAGGGAGGCAGATTATATTTGGTGTTTGTAGACTTGAGGTCTGCTTTTGACTTGGTCCACAGGAAAATTCTATGGCAAGTTTTGTCCAATATAGGTGTGCCATACTATCTCTGCACAATCATAGAAAGACTTCATGAGCGGAATTTCATGCAGGTACAGGGTGGTAGGCTGGGTGAAGTATCTGAACCATTTCCAGTCAATAGAGTAGTAAGACGAGGCTGTGTCCTTGCCCAACATTATTATTCACCCTGTTTCTAAATTACCTTGTTGCTCACTTGAATTCTTGTGACAATGATGCCCCCAGACTGAATATTTATAAGGTGCCAGCCCTAATGTTTGCATACGACAAGCTTCTCTTCTCCAAGTCACTGATGGGCATTCAGACGATCTTAGATACATTTAGTAACTTCTGTGCTCTGAGGGGATTGGAACTAAACGGGGGCAATAACAAATTTAGGGTATTCAATCCCTGTTGCTGAATGTGATCAAACCCAGCGTTAGATGGGACTCCATTAGAGCAAGTATTCACATATGAGTGCCTTGGGATAACACTCAGCAAGCAGATGGATTGGACAGCCCACATTTCCAAACACAGACTTTTATTGGAGCAACATATTGGGGGGATGCTAATCGTGTTACAGGGGTAATTCTTTAAAGCTATTTCCCAGTAAGTCAGATCTACTCATATCAGGTGTTGGAATATGCACTCTATGCGGCAGAGCGTTGGGGTCATAAAATCGTTGACAATCTGGCCTTGACAGAGAACTGCTTGTTGAGGCAGTTGATGAACCTCTCAGTCAGCACGCCATTAATACCTCATAGACTAGATATGTGGGTCAGGCCTATTTCAGAAGGGATTGCCATTAGACCACTATTTTAATGGAGATACGTTTGGACAGCCCCGGAACAGATCCCATATAGACAAGGTTTGGAAGAGATATTGCAGATACAGGGGGCGGGCAACCTCATTTGGACAAGATACATCTGAGAAACTTTGAGAAGCTTTGGGGAATGATAGGCTCTTGGATGACCCAAGGCCAGCCAGCATCCAAATCTCCAACGTCAAACTCAAACTGTGTTTTAAGGGCTATAAAATGGGTACTCTTCTAGTCAGGTCATCACTGGGCACTTTGAGAAGTAGATTCATTCAGTGAAAGGACACTTATAAGGTGGAAGAGTTACTAGACGAAATCGAACCAAATTTGGCCAGAAAACTTTACACAGTTTAGATACATGACCCTCCACTGTGCACAGTCACTTACAAATGGGCCAGTGTGAGCAGTTGGCCTGCCTGTCCTGTGGCCTGGCTGAAGAAACTGAAGTTCATGCTCTATTCTTCAGTACAGGGTATAACAGGGTTAGGGCCAAATGGCTAATTCCGACATGTAGAAATCAGGGACTTCCCATCATTTGGAGGCGTGTAGAATTCTTAGTTTTCCCAGTATCAAAGTACCTATTCGCAATGTGGTGTACTAGGCACAAATATGCTTGGTTTGATGCAGATAGATGACATCTCAATGCTGAGCAAAATATCTTGTTGCAGGCATTATACATTGTAAGGCACCAAGACATAAACATTGTAAGCAACTGGGAGGAATTAGAGAAATTAGACTGCCCTCAATGTCTCCCAATCTCTACGAAGAGGATAAATGAGCTGGGAGAGGCATTTATAAATTGAAGTTGTGCAGGCTAGGGGGTATCTCATTTTAACCACAGTATTTTAATTCTTTCTTTTAATGATTTGTATGTTTTATTATTTGAGTTGTGCATTGTTTTAGATGTCTTTGCTTGTCTTTAATGGCGGAAAGCCAAAATAAAGAATACAGAAAGAAGAAAGAAGAGCTGCAGGAATAGATCCACTCAAATCTGGAGTAAGACCCAGGTATGCACAGAAATGTTTTGGGGAATCATATCTGCTCAGGTGTAATCCACATCCAAAACAGGAGTAAAAAACAACGAATCGCAAAAAAAGGTTTGGGAACTGGGTCCAATATAAATGTTTACTCTAAGCCGAAAGCTATTGATTCTGTGTAGGGTGCAAGAGTAGGTTTGGAGCAAACAGCATTATGGCCCTCATTCCGACCCTGGCGGTTTCAAACGGCCAGGGTGGAGGGCAGAGGAAGCACTGCCAACAGGCTGGCGGTGCTTCCCGGGCCATTCTGCCGCGGTCAGAAAAGGGGAACCGGCGGTTTCCCGCCAGTTTTCCCCTGGCCCAGGGAATCCTCCATGGCGGCGCTGCTTGCAGCGCCGCCATGGGGATTCCGACCCCCTTCCCGCCAGCCTGTTCCTGGCGGTTTACACCGCCAGGAAGAGGCTGGCGGGAACGGGTGTCGTGGGGCCCCTGGGCTGGCATGGGCAGTGCAGGGGCCCCCTAACAGGGCCCCACAAAGATTTTCACTGTCTGCTTAGCAGACGGTGAAAATCGTAACGGGTGCCACTGCACCCGTCGCACCCCTGCAAATCCGCCGGCTCCATTCGGAGCCGGCTTCCTCTTTGCAGGGGCTTTCCCGCTGGGCCGGCGGGCGATCTTTTGGAGATCGCCCGGCGGCCCAGCGGGAAAGTTGAAATGACTCCTGCGGTCATTTGACCGCAGTGCGGTCTTTGGGCGGTTTCCGCCCGGCAGGCGGGGCCCGCCGGGTTCGGAATGACCCCCTATGTCTGTAAATCTATGATGTTCATGTGTTTATTCACGTACATCTCAGTATCTTGGCTAATCTGTCAAAATGGGGATGACCCCTAAATACCAAAGCTAGTGTATCGAGTTATGTAAATATCGAGAACAAAATACTAACTCCAAAATACCGAAAGGTAAGTAAGCATAGATGTTCTATATCTAACTCCACATACATGTACCTTGATGATACATATATCATCAAGGTACGTAGAAGTGGAGATAGAAATAGTAAATATATACATCCTTTATATGTGCTTGCTTTTGGCTATTTTGGTCACTGATATTTTGTCCACAATATTTTGGTATCTGGGTATTGACATTCAGTAGTCTAATAGTAAAAATTATATTTGTAATCATAGGCTTAGGCCCTCATTCCAAGTTTGGCGGTAATCAGACCATCACGCCGGTGTTGGTGTTTTCACTGCCGCTAGGGTGGCAGTGCAGACCGCCATATAACGAGTAAGGCGGTGAACTCAACGCAACACAGACAACTCACCACCAGCACCGTCACCGTTGACAAGCAGCATCCGGCGGCGGAAGCCAACTTCAGGCAGGTGGAAGTCAATGTCTCACCTGCCATATTTTGAGTCACCACACCACTAGGATATCCAGCGCGGGATGGCCGCAACAAAAAACCTGGAGGAAACAGAAAGTGCAAAAGGAGACACCCACCTCCAGGCACAGAGATGCGGCTGCCATGGCAAATGAACTACTAGTCATCCCAGCGTTGTATCTCGCCATACACCCCAACGACAAAGACGGCAACTGTAAGTACGCCTAGCACAGAGTGGAGGAAATGGTGGTGATGCACTCCCACAAATAACACATATTCCTCGCACAGACAGTGAAGGGCACACACAAAATACATCAAAGCCAATTACCCAATACACACACAAAGCCAAGCAGATGCGTGCCAAACACACAGCACAACGCACACAAACACCACCAACACACCCCATGACCAACACCTCAACGCAGGCATAGACAGGCATGTTGTGCAACACCACACATACACGCACACATCATGAACTGTATGTAGCAAGGACACACAATCAATAGCAGTAAACACACATCCAAACAATGACATAGGTGACAAATCACGTACAACCAACAATCAAGGAAATCCACACATGCAGCACCATACACATGGACGCACACTACACCCCATACAGTCCCACAAGCAAGCAGTCAGACACATTACAACATGCCCATGGTACAATCCATCTACTCAGCGCATGCAACAACACAGACACAACCCATACACAGACCACACACACCGTTGCACACAGATGTCACACCACCATGTAGAAGGAAACCAGGACAAGCATCTTAAGTTGCAAACCACAGCAATGTGGGCAGTTGCATTGTACAACAAAAATGTAAAAATCAACTATATACAATATGTGCCACTGGCAAGTCCAGTGTCCAGAAACGCAGGACACATTGTCCATAAATCATGGCCTCAACTTGACTCCTGACAGCAAATAGGCCTCCACATCATGGGGCAACAATGGGACAGGCAGGCACCTCAGAGGTGTGGGGGTGGTGGGGGTGGCTTGTATTTGGAAGGGGCATGTTTCGGTTTGGGATTGAGAGGGGTGACTTTGGCACTGGGATGGGTGGATTTTTTGCTGGGTTGAGGAACAGGGGAAACACCAGAGGGGGCACCCAAGGAATTGGAGGTGGAAGGGCCTGGGAGGGGCAGAGGACACAGCATTTATGGGGAACACGGGGTGGGAGAGGAGTAGGGACGAGGTCAAGGGAGGCAAGGGAAACATTCTTAGGTACACAGTGGCGGTCACATGATTGAGGGTTGGGAGTGGAGGTAGAGGGAGTGCTCGTCTGACATGTTGGTGTGCTGTACGTGGATTTTGGTGTTTGCAATGTGTGCATGTGTGTGAATGTTGGGTGGGTGAATGGGTGCATGTGTATTCATTGGGAGTAGGGGGTCGAGATGCAGGAAGAGAGAATGGGAGATGTGTGAGTGAATGTTGTGGTGGTGTGTGCAAGTGAGATTGATGTGCTGCAGGTGGCAGAGACAGTAGTCATGGTGAGTGCGGTTGTGGTGTGTGGGGTGTGAGTCTGCTGTTGTGGTGATTGAGGGTATGACAGGAATACTAGCAGGACCAGTGTGTGATGACGCAGTGCTAGCAGGTGTGAGTGGAAATTTGACTGTAGAGGAGAAGGTGGAGGGGGAAGTGTCTGTTGTAGTGTATGCAGATGTGTGTTGTGTGTGTGCATGCCTGTAGGAACGTTTGTGATGCCTATGACTGTCTTTGCGCACCTTGTCTGTTGTAGTGGGTGTATGCTGGTCTGTAGGTGTGCTTCGGATGGGTGTAGGGATAGGGGTTGTGGATTGAGAACAGGTAGCTGGAGGGGGGACGGAAGATGAAGGGACACTGGCTGCCGTCAACGAGGAGGCCAAAGCCTGAAACGATCTCTGTAGGCCAGACAAGACACAGTGAATGCCTTCCAGAAACACATTGGAGTGTTGCATCTGGGATGTCAGCCCCTGGATAGGATTCACAATGGTTGTCTGCCCCACAGATATGGACCTCATTGAGGGCAGCAGGGCTGACTGGGGCAGGGGCAGAGGGGCCTGCGACCAAGGAGACACCCACCCTCCTGGGTGAGCGGGCAAGGTCAACTGGGTGGGGTGCTACAGGGAGGGTGGTGCTGGTAAGGGGGGTGGCGGACAAGGATGGTGCTGGGGTGGTCCCAGATGGGTCCGCCACCACCAGGGAGCTGCTATCGGAGGAATCTGTATCAGATGTGCTGGTTGCTCCAGTCTCCCCAGTGGTGCTTCCCTCGCCCTCTGCCCCACTGGTCCCCTTGGTTTCGCTGGTGCCAGCCTCCTGGGTCCCATGGGTTGCTGCATCCCCACTTGCTGGTGCCCTTCCTCCTTCACCAGATGATGCTAAAGCAGACATAGACAGAGGTGGAGAGAGAAGGAGGGTGGGAGAAACAGAAAGGGAGGAAATGGTGATAATACACATCCACTTCACGTACAAACTATACATAATTTATCCCCTGCCAGGTAAACAAGAGACCATTTTGCAATCAATTACAATTGCGTCAGGCAAGCGATACCCAAACTCATCAGCGATCACCTCAACCCTGCAGCCTAAACACCTGAATGAAGACCACTACATACCTATCAACTGGCTAATTTACTTATCCAACAATACAGCCCGGGAAAATACCCAACCACATGCCATCCAATACAGGATGAGACAAATCTGAGCTCAGAGGGACTGAGCACACAAACTAACTGACAGGAATGTGTGGAGTACATGTAGTACAGAGGTCCATTGATGTAGCAAGTGAAGCAATTGCAATGTTGATGTAACATGCCTGTCATTACCCATACACAGTGCTAAAATGATCACCTTGTACTACTACAGTACACGCAGAGATGGAGGATGCAGCCAGTGACATGATAGCATACTTGAGCGACCCATATGTGCAGGTGAGCGTGTGTTACAGTACCATGTGTCACACTCCTACATGATTGGTGTGACAAACAGGACTGTATATTCCCTAAATCTTATCTGACCACGTAAATCCCAAGTCCAGTGAGGGTCACAGTACACAACCATGCAGAAGTTACTAACAGTCAACACTTACCCTCTTGTGGCCGCTGTTATTGCCTTCAAGCACCCATTCAACTCTGGATAGGCCACTGCCAGTATGCGGGCCATTAGGGGGGTCAAAGTCCGACGGGCACCCCAACCACGTTGGGAGGCCGTCCCAAGCTGGGCCTCCGCCGTCTTCCAGGCCCAGCGTCTGAGGTCCTCTCAACGCTTGCTGCAGTGGGTGCTCCGCCGGCTATGGACCGCCATGGTCCGCAATTTCTTGGCGATGGCTCTCCATAACCCCTTTTAGGGGCAAGCACAAATCGCTCCGTCCCTGTTCTAATCTCTCTTTAGGGGGATTTTAACCACACCCATGTTAGGTCAATCACTTTCATTGGTTCGTGGGCTTGCCTTTTAAAATCTGCTTGTTTTCATTCGTGAAAGGCATGCATACGTCATGCCTTTTCCGGTGTTTAGCCCTCCTTGAGAGCACCGGTAAACTACTGAAAACATACAGAGCTCCATGTTTTCCGTATTGTTTCTGGACTACTTTTTCTCTTTATTTCGCAGCGTGATCGCGCTGTGTTTTACACAGTGCGATGGCGCTCATATGTTTTTCATTTAATGTGGCAAGAAAAGTCTGGTTAGGAGTTTACAAGATTAATAGCTCTAACTTGATGTAATGCGAGACCCATTGCATTGCAAATGCTTGTTTCTGGTGGCCGCTGACCTGCATGGGAAGCATTCCCAAAATGGGGGACATGATGTATTTCATACCCATACAGCTGCAACCTTTGGCAAGACACCACAAACACGGACCATGCACACTGCCAATATATCATACATATCATGTGCATGCAAAACACCTGATCAGTTATGACATGTCATTGTGCACACATACATCGTCAAACACCACCCGACATGCGGGACAAAGGACCATGTACTGACCTGTTGCCCTGGAGCACCGTACAACCACCCATACAGGGGTAGGACCCCTTCCACCAGTTTCTCCAGCTCCTCACTTGTGAAGGCTGGGGCCCTATCCCCTGCTGTGTGTGCCATTGTTGCTCCAAGATACAGGACACAGAAGCACATGAAGTGGAGGTCTGTCTTGCCAGAATGCCAGGAGTCAAGTGAGCTGGCCCATACAAAATGGCAGTTTCAACTGGAGCGGTCACTACCGTCACCGCCGGGGGTCATAGTCATTGGTCCCAGTCTCCCATAGACGTCAATGTTAACCAATGAGGAGCTGCATGGTGGTTCAGACCGTCTTCCGCTATGATGGCTTCCGCCGGTGGAAGAGGTCACTTCCAGCTGTCCAATGCATGCCGGACAGGTGGATGCCATATTTGTCCGTAACATGACTATCCTGGGTTCACACTGCATAATTACCTGTATGTCGTCACAAACTGATACATTAGGTCACACTTTGTGGATAATGACATATGTAGTAAGTGTCTGGTGACATCACCACAGTTGTCAGTATATAGATCCATATAGTGGAACACATGGAACACAAAGGCAGCCTTCTACAACATATCAAGCATCCCACATTTAATTGGGGACATTGATGGGACTCACTTCACCTTGGTACCTCCGAGGACCAATGAACAGGTATACAGAAACCGGAAGAGTACCTATTTGCTCAACGTACAAGTGGTGTGTTTTGCAGACGAGTACATAACACATGTAAAAGCAAAGTTCCCTGGATCAGTACATGATTCCTCTGTCCTGAGGAACAGCGGTGTCCGTGCAATGATGTCACAGCTGCAGGGAGAAAGGGCCTGGCTCATAGGTATGTGTACTGCTCTCCATGTCAGACATTTGTACCCCTCCAAACACAGTCAGCACTCTGCCTAGCACTGTTACCTATAGTCATGTTCTCTTTTCCACACAGGTGACTCAGGATACCCCAACTGCCCTGCCACCTGTGAGACATCCAACTACAGGAGGGGAGAACAGGTACAATGAGGCACATGGCCGGACGAGGCGAGTGATTGAGCGGACTTTCGGTCTCTTGAAAGGTAGATTTTGTTGCCTCCATGTGTCCGGTGGTGCCCTATAGTACCGACCAGGGAAGGTCTGCAAGATCATTGTTGCATGCTGTATGCTCCATAATCTGGCCCTCAGAAGGCACATCCTATTGTTCAAGGAGGGGGACATTGATGCTGGAGCAGTGTTTGGGGCCGGTGACTCTGATGCTGAGGGGGAGGCAGACGAGGATGAGGCACATGACAACAGGACTGACATGATTCACCCCTACGTTCAATGATGTACAGGTATGTGTGATTTATATGTCATATGTATTGTTGAAGCCAGTCTGTAGCCAGTATTTGCATACATCAAGGTGTGTGTGGGGACTACAGCATTCCATCTTGGTTTCCGACCCTGAAAGGTAGCTGACTAACCTTGAGAGGTAATAGAAATGCACTGCTGCATAAGTTGTGTGGTATGTTGGTGCCATTGCAGTACAGCCTTATAGTTCTACCAAAGGTTTAGAGTCCTCAGTCTGCCAGTTTGGGTAAATGTAAGGGGGACTAATTAGTCGTGTCCTGCTGCGTAGGCATGTCATGCTGCATTGTCAGCTGCTTTGTGGCCAGTACTGTTCCTGACTACTCCAGGTGGGGAACAATATAGGATGTTTGCTATGTTACATCTTTCCTGCCCCACATGTGTGTGAGTGCCTATGCAGGCCCTTACATATGTGGTATCATAGCTGCTGGGCCAGTCATGCTGTGTATGTTTTCAGATGCTTTGGATGTATGACTGTGCTTCACATGCCTTACAACATTGTGTGTGATTCCATTTCATTTTCCCTCATCAGGTCACATCTCTGTCTACAAGCTGATTACTGTATTGTCTGTTCCCATTGTTGACACTGGATATCATTACAATTTGGATGTACTTACACACTTGCTGGAGTGTCCCACTACATCTGTTACTCCAACATTATTGTGGTGCTGAAATGTGTATAGATTTGCTGCTTAGAAACAGGATTGCCACTACATACAACGAAGGGATGTGCACCATGACTTGTGTTAAATTGTATTTATGAAGTGTATGACATCACAGGCCAGAGGAGTGGGCTAATGGTCTGGGTGCTGATCAGAGTGGGTGGTACAGCTGTTTGTCTCACAGGTCCTGTATCCATTTGCCCGGTATGATGTGAACTTGGTTTTGGACAGCCAACAGGGTATAACAGTGGCACACAAGGGTGACAGTTCAGAATAGGGATCACTCCCTGGTGGGGGGATTTGTCTTGGCCTCAGGTCCTGCAGAATGTCTGGATGGGCGACTTCTTTTACAGAGTGTCCCTCAGCTGCTGGGGTAACGGTGCTGGTGGCCTGTGGGTTCTCCTGCTGTGCCTCCATTCCAGTAGCGCATGCTGATGTTGATGGCAGTGGTGTTGCCTAACTACTGGATGGTGCTTGCTGTTGTGTGGAGGATGTCCGCAGGATATTGTTCAATTCCTTGAACTCCCCTAATTTGGAGACCATGGTGGCATTGAGTGCCTGCCACTGCTGCATGGCCTTCTGGTGGTATTCCCCTACAGCCTTTGGGTGTCCTGCAAGGTGGTGAGTATCTGGACCATTTTGTCCTGGGTTTGCTAGTAGTCTCCCAGGACTCTGGAGACGGCCTCCTGGCCAGTCGTGTCCTGTACCTGCCTAGTCTGTTGGCCCACGATTGCCCCCTGTGCCTGTGCCCCTGGTGCAGTGTGCCCCCTCCCACTGACACCAGGACTGCCATTGTCTTCGGTTTGCACCATTGACTCATGCCCCGTCCTGTGGGGCACACTGATGTTTGATGTGACCTTGGGACACTGTTATGGGAAGGTGGGCTCTGCTGGCCTGGGCTTTCTGTCACTGGACTCCTCTGCTGTGTGGCAGTACTTGGGAGACCTGTGGAATGAGAGGTATTGTGTCCGATGATGGTATTGCAGAGTTGTATGCCATCATTTACTGGATTAGCAGGGCAGTAATGGCACTGACAGTTACTAGTCCACTGCTTGTGTTACCATCAGTGGAATATTGCAATGCGCCTATTTTGGAGAATAGTTACTGTTTGTCTTGCAACTGTCATTTCCAGGTACTGATGTGCATTCCTTATACTTATTGGTGATGGGGAGTGACATGGTTTAACATACAATTGTAGAGATGTGAAGTGGATGTAGCAGTTATGGAAGGGTAGGGAGTGCTGCATTGTGGTAGTTGTGGTAAGTGCTGCAGTATGGGGCATCCATGTACAAGGTGGCTTGCGAGGTAATGGTGTGAGTATGGGGCTGTGGCATGCAAGGGTGGGTATTGGGTTCAGGGTGGGCTTGTGCACGTTAGGGTGGTGTGAGGGGGTGAGAGGATGGTGGGGGTACATGCTGTGCACAGAGACATGTTGGCCGGGGAGTGCAGTTGACTTACTAATGTCCAGTCCACAAGGTATTTCCGTCAGCCCTTCTGGATGTAGAATGTCCAGGACCTTCTCCTCCCACGTTGACAGTTCTGCAATTCTGGGGGAGGCGGTGAGGGCCCACCACCTGTCCTCATGACGGCAATTTGGTGCCTGGAAGCCATGGCCCTTACCTTTGCCTGTAGGTCATTCCACATCTTCCTAATGTGCTCCTTTGTGCATGGATGGTTCCATGACAACTATCCTCTGCCAGAAGTCGTTCTTCCAGGCTATGGATGTCTGCTGGACCTGTGCTCCAAACAGTCTCAGCTCCTCTCTGACAATTTTGTCAACCATTAACCTCAGCTCCTAGTCTGTGAAACGTGGGTTTTTTTGTGGTGCCATGGTGGTTAAGTTGTGGGTGATGGTGTATGTTGTGCAGGGATGCTGGGTGTGCTGTTTGTTGGTGTGGGTTTGGGTAGTGGTATGTGCGTGAGCTCTGTGGTGTATTGTGAGATGCGTGTTCAGTGTGATGGTGCCTTTGCTGTCTAGGTGCAGTGCCTCCTTTTAGTGTAGTCTTGCCTTGCTCTATAACAGTTTCTGGTTGCAAAGGGTTCTGGGTATGTGTGGGGGGGTGTTTTGTAGTGCTGTGGGAAGGTGTGTGTATGTGTCTCAGGTGTTGGGTAATGGTATTGTCCAATGCAGTGCAGTGTTCTGGTGGTGGTGCCTTTTTTTCCCGCGGCGGCTCAGACCGCCAATGGATTGCCCCCGTGGTGGCACCGCGGTGCTGATTTGTGAATCGTTATTTGGCGGGCGGGATGTTCTCGGCGTGGCGGTGCAGGTGATACAGCCGCCTCCGTTTCGGCCGACTGTGTCGTTATTTGGGCGGTGTTGTGTGGATGACTCGTAATGCGGCGGCCTTCACACTGCCATCACTGGCCGTCTTTCGGCGGCTGCGTGCACGGCGGTCTTCAGACCACTAAACTCGGAATGACCACCTTAGTGCCTGATGCACCCTGCGGCATCTATTAAGAGTTTCCGGCTAGGCTGGTGGGTGGAAACGTTGGTTTCCGCCCGCCAGCCTAGCAGGAAACAGACTACAGCATTGTCTCCGGCTTGTAATAGAGCCGGCAGAATTGCTGTAGCCAGCAGGGTGCACCAGCAACCTCGCAATGGTCACTGTTTGCAAAGCAGAGAGTGAACATTTGGACAGTGCTGGACAGGGGGGCCCCTGCATTGCCCATACCAAATACATGGGCAGTGCATGGGCCCGCCTGTGGTCCCATGCACCTGTTCTCTGCCAGCCTTTTCATGGTGGTGTTACTTCCATGAAAAAGCCGGCGGAGAACAAGGTTGTGATCCTCAGTGCAGCGGTGCCTGCGGTGCTGCCCAGGCGGATTAGGATCTCCGCCAGAGGAGCTGGCGGTCTGACCGCCAGGGTTGTTATGTGGCAGTTGGGCGGCCGCATTGGTGGCGGTCTTGACCGCGATTTTGGCGGTCGTAAAACAGCCACACTTGAGATCAGGCCATTAGATATCAAATCATGACAATTTAAGGATAATGCTCTAAAACCTCACTGAAATGTTTCAAGTCTAAAGCAACACTTCTGCATGAATAAATGAAAATTTTGTCTCCAGGAGGCAAGCACTTACAGCCGGCATCTGTGGCAAACCGGAAAAGTTTCATGTTTTTGTATTTTTTTTTTCATATTATACTAGACTGAAAACGTGAATGGCGGATGAGATAAAATGCTAATTTGGTTGAAAGCAGCTGTAATGGCAATTAGGCTCTGCTGCTTTTCATATTAGAGATTACAAAAATGAGTTTACTAGGCATTAAACGACTTCCTGCCTTAGAGCCTCTCCCCAGTCATTAAGGAACCAGTTAATTTAAAATGAATTGTTCGTGGGACAAGGAGATTAAACCTTTCCATATCCAGTAAACTGGCTGAGTGGAGTGAAACGCAGTGGTGGGAGCAAGGGGGCCCGGAACAGTGATTCTTGTAGCCATAGAAGGAAAACCCTCCTCTTGTATGTGAGATAATTATAACCCAATCCAATCATTACAATGATATTTCAAGAGATCAAGAAGGGGGTCCTTGAACATCTACATTACGAGGCCAAAGGTTGAATTTCGAGGTTTTTTCAATAGTCTTCCGGAAAGCATACTGGGGAGACGTTATACAATATATCGTGTGTAGTTGTGTTAATAACAATTCCTTTTTTATACATACATAGCGTTTAATATAGCCCTTCTGCCATATCTCAGCGAATTTCAATTTACCAGTGCACATTTTATCGACCTTGGAAAGATGGGAGGCTGGGCGGGCTCCGTCAGGATTCCAACTTGCTACCTTCAGAGTGCCTCATGTTTCTGGACGAGCGTTCAGCTCACTGAGCCCTTCTTCTGGCTTGTGTGAGGGAGGAGCGGGAGGGTGTGGAGAGGCAGCTGCTACTGTTTTTCTTTGCTGGCGCTGGCAGGAGTGGCCTCTTGTTTAGTCGGTGAAAGCCTCGTAGGCCTCTCGGCTAACACTAGTAAACGGACCCCGGCCTATGACTCACAGGTGCATTAAAAGCCTGGGCCGGTGGCTGTGTGCTCGATTGCCTCCCTCCTACGTGGAAATTCGAGACTCACTTGTGCCCTGTTGTTACTAATCACTGTAATAAATTATTACAAGTGAGGAGAGATCTTATTTCTTATTACAGGTGCTGCTAATAGGAAAATACTGAATGCTTGTTAAAAGAGACATGAGTCACTACTACTCATTATAAAATATTAATATATGTGGGTAGGGATAATTATTTTCAGCAGGGCAGGCTTTAGCACTGGTGGCGCCCTGTGTGACAGTCTTTTTTGGCGCCCCCCACCTCATGACCACCTCCTCAGATTCCCTCACTACCACCTGGCAATTGTGGCCCCTCATCTCTCCATAGCGCCCATTTCACATATATTAATTTGTTTTAAAGCAGCTGTAAAGGCTAGCTTTACTAATCCACTCGGCTATCCACATAAAATATAGTTATGTTCTTTGCAGCAGGCACATTAACCCTTTATGGCAAGTTAAAGCTGCTCCTTGACAAAACTCCCATCCCTCGCCTGAGCAGGAACTTTAATCACAAAGGTATCTTGCCATTTTAATTGTTTCCTGAAGCTGGGCCACAATGAAGTTTTCAGCAGGTGCTTTTAAATAGCAAGTTTCTAAGTTAATGCTAAACAAAGCGCCCCCCTGAGGTTAGCGCCCCCCAATCCAGGTCAGCACCAGTTGTTGCAAATGTTGCTTCATTAGTGCGGAAGTGTGTTCCATGCACCCCTTTTCTGAGGAAGCAAACTAACATTGGGTGGGCAAAATTACTTCCTTTCTGTCTGTGAGAAATTGGGTTGTTGGTTGACTGGCGTGTGAACCCTGGTCAAGCAACAGTCACAATCTGTTGCAGGGTGAACCACAAAAAGTCACAAAATTAACCTGTGCTTAACCCTGGGTAGCTAGGCACAAAAGGCAGTCAGGCTCAATTTACAGGCAGTGTGTTAAGTATTTATGCAGTACACAAACAGCAACACAGTGAAAACACAACACAATAAAACTCTCAAACCAATTGAGACAAATAGAGAACATTTTAATACATTTTTGACACCAACATCATGAAAATCCAATCAGCAGGACCAGAGTTCTGATTTTTTTAATTTTAAGATTCAAAATAGCACATCGCTAGTTTTAGAAAATAGCCACCTGGGCACCTTTAGCAGCACTACAACCAAGAGTCCAGGAGTGGAGGAATACCACTTGAGGGTGCAAGACTCACTCAGGCTGGGTCCATGTGCAGGTCTAAGATGGTAGGAGCCTGTTTTATCCCTGCCACTCAAAACAGGAGACCAGTTGAATTATCCCTTAGAGTCACGTCTGGAGTCAAGGGTATAGGTGATGATGCAGGGTCCTGCAGCAGGGCTGGTCACTGAAGGTCCCAAGAAAGCACCAGGCAGCAAATCAGTCCTTCCAGGTACAGCAGCAGTCTGGGGGAGTACACAACAGGTCACAGCAGCAGGCAGCCCTCTGACTGCCCTTCCACAGGCCCAGTACTCAACTGAGCAGCAGGTCTGACGGCCCTCTTTTGATAACCAGGTGCCCTGCTCCTAGAAGTTGGGGGAAGTTTCTAGAAAGGTTCTGTAAAGTTCCAGGAATTTCCTCCCTCCCCTGCCCTGGCTCCTAACTGTCTGCACTGACAATACACGGTTGGTAAGCCTATTTTGTGGTGGCAGAGCCCAGCCTATTCAGTAGCAAGTGCCCTCATCAACTCCGCCCTCATCAACTCAGTCAATGGCCCATCCAGGATCTGCTAATCCCCCTATTGTGTGACAGTCTGGGGTGGATTCACAAAGACCCAACTGTCAGTTACACCCAGTCATGGGACCTGAGACAGGCTACAGTCACAGAGGGCTAATGCAGGAAAATGCAGGAAAATGCCAACTTTGTCAAAGTGACATTTTCAAACTTGTGATGATAAATCTGACTTTACCATTAAAGAGGGTTTATCATTACAAGGTCAAAGGTACCAAATATTACATATCTGCCTTTAGACCTGACAGAATTAGGGTGCTCACCCCCAACTTTTTGCCTGCCTCCCTCCACTTTATTGACACTGTTTTTGCTGGTTTTAGGACTCTGCGCACTTTACCATTGCTAACCAGTGCTAAAGTGCATATGCTCTCTTCCTTAAACAATGGTGGCATTGGCTCATACCCAATTGGCTTATTTAATTTACTTGTAAATACCTAGTAGGGTGCACTACATGTGCCCAGGGCCTGTAAATCAAATGCTACACTGGTTGTGCCACCCACCTAAGTAGCCCCTTAACCATGTCTCAGGCCTGCCATTGCAAGGCCAGAGTGTACAGTTACACTGCCACTTTGACCTGGCATTTAAAAGTACTTGCCAAGCCTTAACCTCCCCTTTTTCTACATATACGTCACCCCTAAGGTAGGCCCTAGGTAACCCATAGGTCAGGGTGCTATGTAGGTAAAAGGCAGGACAGGAACATGTGTGTTCTATATGTCCTGGTAGTGTAAAACTCATAAATTCGTTTTCCACTGCTGTGAGGCTTGCACCTTTCATTAGCTAGCATTAGGGCTACCCTCATATAATGTTTGAGTGATAGATTCTGATCTGAATGGAGTAACAAGGTCATATTTGTTATGCCCAGAACGGTAATACAAAATCCTGCTGACTGGTGAGGTTGGATTTAATATTACTATTTTAGAAATGCCACTTTTAGAAAGTGAGCATTTCTCTGCACTTAAAATCCTTTTGTGCCTTACAGCCTGTCTCCAATCCACGTCTAGGTTGGGCTGGTTGACAGCTCCCTTGTGCATTTCACCTAGACATCCACAAACACAGGGTGCTCAGTCACACCTACACGCATCTGCATACTGAATGGATCTTCCTGGGCTCGAAGGGTGGAGGGCCTGACACATTTCAAAGGATAGTGTCCTGCCCTCACACAATGGACTGCCACACCCCCTACTGGGACCCTGGCAGACAGGATGGAGATGAAAGGGGACCTTGTGCACTTCTAAGCCACTCCTTGAAGTCTCTCCCACTTCAAAGGCACATTGGGGTATATAAGCTGGGTCTCTGACCCTACCAACTTAGACACTTCTTGGGAAAGACTCTGCACCAGAATGTGCAACCTGCCAAGAGAAGCTGACAGGCTGCCCCAAGGACTCACCTGGACTGCTTTGCTGCAAAGGACTGTTGCCTTGCTGGCCTCTGGCTCTGCTGAGAAGTGCTCGCCAAGGGCTTGCGTTGAGCTTGCCACCTGTTCCTGATGTCTCAGGGCCAAAAATACTTCATCTCTGCAAAGAAACTCCTTGTGCAGCGAAAATGGACGCGCAGCCTGCCGGAATCAATACACCCTGCCAAGCGGTGAGAAAATCACTACATTGGCGAACCGGAATTTCGGAGCCCGGCTCCCCGAGTGGAGATCGACATAGTGCCAGCATTGCGACCGGAACTTTGACGCTTAGCCCACTGGATTGAAGCATCCCCAAGCCGGAATGACACAGCCCGACTTCCTTCAGGAGGAATGGACGCAGCACCAGCTGTGAAACAGAAACTTCCTTGCATCACCTACTGGATCGACGCAGCACCTATGACTTCGTCTAGCAAGCCCAGGATTTCCCTGCATCATCCCTAGGTGTCAAAAGACCCCGCCTCGCAAAGAAGATTTAAGCCTGGATGCCAGAATTTGACGCAAAGCCCTTGCCACGTGGAAAAGGATCAACGCATCATATGCATGCGTCTGGAAATCCAATGCACACCCACCTTTTTCCACGCATCTCCTCCACTGCGGTCTCCGTGCGTGTCATTTTGGCGCTAACCAGGTACTTTGTGCTTGCAAGAGACAATTGTTGCTTTTAAGAACTAAAGACACTTCTTATCATTACAAAAGTTATATTTCAACTTGTGATTATCAAATCTTGATCATTTTTTACCTTAATTTAACCAGATAAATATTCTATATTTTTCTAAACCTGTGTGGTGTCTTTCTGTGGGGTTCTCATTGTGTTATTGCATGATTTATTGCACAAATACTTTGCACATTTCCTTCTAAGTTAAGCCTGACTGCTCAGTGCCAAGCTATCAGAGGATGGGCACAGGATAATTTTGATTGTGTGTGACTTACCCTGATTAGGATTGTGATCCCTATTTGGACAAAGGTGTACACCTCTGCCAACTAGAGACTTCGGGCCAGATGTAGGAAGGCTTTTGCACCTCGCAAGCCCTTACGCGATGCAGAATCACATTTTGCGAGTCGGTACCGACTCGCAAAATGTGATTCCGACTCGCAAATAGGAAGGGGTGTTCCCTTCTTATTTGCGACCGCATCGCGATGTAGAGTTGATTTGTGACGGCGAAAGTGGTCGCAAATCAACTCGCAGTTACCATCCACTTGAAGTGGATGGTAACTCATTCGCAAACGGGAAGGGGTCCCCATGGGACCCCTTCCCCTTTGTGAATGCAAAAAAAAACGAAACAAAAAGGTTTCGGTATTTTTTCTATTTGCAGCTCGTTTTCCTTTAAGGAAAACGGGCTGCAAAGAGAAAAAAAAAAACTGCTTTATTGAAAAGCAGTCATGGACATGGTGGTCTGCTGTCTCCAACAGGCCACCATCCCAGTGAGTGCCTAGACTCGCTATGGGGTCGCAAACTGTGACCCACCTCATAAATATTCATGAGGTGGGTCTTTGCGACCCCTTAGCGAGTCGCAGAAGGTGTCTGAGACACCTTTCTGCATTTCCTTTTGCGAGTTGCAAATTGCGAGTCGCTGGGACTCACAATTTGCAACTTACAAAAGGAAACCTACCTACATCTGGCCCTTCATTTCTGACATCTACCACCTCTGGTTTAGGAATTACAACTTAATAATTTTTTCAAGGAATCCCCAGTGTAACCATATGGGAGGAGTAGACCTCTCAGTAGTGAGAACATGAATCTGGTGAGTTTTCACAACCAGGACATGTAAAACTAACAAGTACATGTCCTACCTACACAGCACCCCACCCTATGGGCTACTTAGGGGCTACCTTAGGGGTGACATAAGTAATAAAAAGGGAGTTTAAGGCTTGGGAAGGGTGTTTAAATGCCAAGTTGATGTGGCAGTGGGACATTTCCTTCAGGCTGCAATAATTGCTGCTGGCCCACTGGTAGCATTCCATTTACAGTCCCTGGGTATATGGTATGCCACTCTACAAGGAAATTACATGTAAATTAAGTATGCCAATAAGGTGTATGCCAATCAAACTGTGTTTAGGGGAGTTAATACATGCACTTTAGCACTGGGTGGCGGTTGTAAAGTGCTCAGAGTCTTAAGGCTAACAAAGCAAAAACCCAGACAAGATGGAGGCAAGCAGGCAAAAAGTTTGGGGGAAGACCACCCTAAGGCTGACAGGTCTAACATCCATTATATGGAGAAACGGATCACCCAAAAAATCTACTTTTCCTGGGATATGTAGAGAGAAAAAAAATGTGGCAATATCTGCACCCTTGCCTGATAGCAACAATTGGTGAACTTTAAAAAGTGGTGAGGCTCAAATATCATCCTCAGCCTTGACCAAACAAGAAAGCACAGCCAGCAGTCTAGGCATCCAAGGTTCAAGGAAGTTCTCCCCCAAGACTATTAAAGAAAAACACAACCTAAAGGTGCATTTCACAACGCATTTTTCATATAAATTAGACAAAAATCCATAGATTCTGTTGGAGCGAAAATGTTAGTAATGCTTTTAGTGACCCAGTGTCAGCAGTAGGTGATGCATTTTGATTCATGTTTAAAAGCCTAATGGAGAAAGCTGCACTGACATGTATTTTAAAAGTGTTTATGTTTTCATTTCATACTGGTCACAGTTTTGCCCACTTGAGTTAACAATGTGCTACAAGATATAAATGATGCCGAAGTATATTTTAAGCATTAGATTAACTGCTAGTATTCAAACAAATTATGATTTATAATGTGTAATGTGTGACTTATGAGTTTAATTGGACTTACAGATAAAAATAAATGCACTTCTTTGACATACTTAATGTGATGCCTTAACAAGATTACAATTCATACTGACATGTTTTTATTCTCTTTGATGATATATTAATAATGGTGAAATCATAAGATTGGATATTAACCAGTATTTATTGCTTGCCCATTAACCAGCATATTAACCCATTCGTTGCCAGGCCTTTTCCCCCTCAGGTGGCAGGCCTTTTTTTGGCTATTTGGGGCAGTTCGCGCTTAGACCCTCATAACTTTTTGTCCACATAAGCTACCCACGCCAAAATTGAATCCTTTTTTTCCAACATCCTAGGTATTCTAGAGGTTCCCAGAGTTTGTGGGTTCCCCTGAAGGAGACCAAGAAATTAGCCAAAATACAGCAAAATGTTGTTTGTTTTTTAAAAATGGGAAAAATGGGCTGCAGAAGGCTTGTGGTTTTTTCACTAAAAATGGCATCAACAACGGGTTTGTGGTGCTAAAATCACCAGCTTCCCAGCTTTCAGGAACAGGCAGCCTTGAATCAGAAATCCACATTTTTCAACACAATTTTGGCATTTTACTGGGACATACACCATTTTTACAATTTTTTGTGCTTTTAGCCTCCTCCCAGTTAGTGACAGAAATGGTTGTGAAACCACTGTTTGATCCCGGAAATCAAAACATTTCTGAAAAGTAGGGAAAATTCTGAATTCCACATCTGGTCATTTGTGTAGATCCAACAAGGTTTTCCTACAGAAAATAACACCTGAAATAAAAACAATATTGAAATTGAGCTAATGAAAAACAGCTATTTTTCTCCATGTTTTACTCTGTAACTTTTTCCTGCGATGTCAGATTTTTTAAAGCAATATACCGTTATGCCTGCTGGACTCTTCTGGTTGCGGGGATATCTAGGACTTGTAGGTTTATCAAGAACCCTAGGTACCCAGAGCCAATAAATGAACTACACCTTGCAATGGGTTTTCATTCTCTACCGGGTATACAGCAATACATTTTGTGAAATATAAAGAGTGAAAAATAGGTTTCAAGAAAACCTTTGTATTTCCAAAATGGGCATAAGATAAGGTGATGAGAAGCGGTGGTTATTTGCACATCTCTGAATTCTGGGGTACCCATACAGCATGTGAATTACAGTACATTTCTCAAATAGGTGTCTTTTTTACACACTGTCTTACATTTGGAAGGAAAAAATGTAGAGAAAGACAAGGGGCAATAACACTTGTTCTGCTATTCTGTGTCCCCCCAAGTCTCCCGATAAAAATGGTACCTCACTTGCATGGGTAGGCCTAACGCCCGCGACAGGAAATGTAACATGGACACATCACATTTTTACATTGAAAACTGACGTGTTTTTTGAAAAGTGCCTAGCTGTGGATTCTGATCTCTAGCTCAGCTGGCACCTAGGGAAACCTACCACACCTGGTCATTTTTTAAAACTAGGCACCTAGGGGAATCCAAGATGGAGTGACTTGTGGGGCTTTCAGCAGGTTCTGTTACCCAGAATCCTTTGCAAACCTCAAAATTTGGCCAAAAAACCACTTTTTTCTCACATTTCGGTGACAGAAAGTTCTGGAATCTGAGAGGAGCCACAAATGTCCTTTTTCCTAAGTTTCCGGATAAAAATGGTACCTCACTTGTGTGGGTAGGCCTAGTGCCCGCAACAGGAAATGCCCCAAAACACAATGTGGACACATCACATTTTCCCAAAGAAAACAGAGCTGTTTTTTGCAAAATGCCAAGCTGTGGATTTTGGCCTCTAGCTCAGCCAGCACCTAAGGAAACCTACCAAACCTGTGCATTTTTCTAAACTAGACACCTAGCAGAATCCAGGATGGGGTGACTTGTGGGGCTCTCACCAGATTCTGTTACCAAGAATCCTTTGCAAACCTCAAAATTTGGCCCAAAAAACACTTTTTTCTCACATTTCAGTGACGGAAAGTTCTGGAATCTGAGAGGAGCCACAAATGTCCTTCCACCCAGCATTCCCCCAAGTCCACTGATAAAAATGGTACCTCACTTGTGTGGGTAGGCCTAGTGCCCGTGAAAGGAAATGCCCCAAAACACTATCAGGACACATCAAAAATATCAAATACAAAACCACTTGTTTTCTTAGGTGGGGTGGGGGGAGCACCTGCATTTTTGGTCCTGGGCTCAGCAGCCATAAGGGGAAACCTACCAAACCCAGACATTTCTGAAAACTAGACACCTGAGGGAGTCCAGGGAGGTGTGACTTGCGTTGATCTCCCAGTGTTTTCTAGAATCCTCAGCAAACCTCAAATTTTGCTAAAACATCACATTTTTCCCACATTTCTGTGTGGGATTACCACACAGGGACAAATTTCCTACCACCCAAAGTTCCCCTCAGTCTCCCGGTGAAAATGATACCTCACTTGTGTAGGTGGGCCAAGTGCATGTGACAGGGAAGAGCAAAAACATGTCGAGATTGAGGGGGAACCAAAGTGGGTCCAAAAGGGCAGTTTTAAAAAAAACATTTTTAGGCTGACAAGTGGGGCAGAATTTTTATCGGTATAGATGAGACATTGCTGGGTGGTAGGAATTTTGTGGATTCATGCAGATTCCGGAAGGTTCCATCACAAAAATGTGGAACAAATTTGTGATTTCCAGCAAAGATGGAGGTTTGCAGGGCATTGTGGGTAACAAAATGGTGCAGGGTGCATGTGAAGCACACCACCGTGGACTCACCCAGATGTTTAGGTTGCAGATGTGTCTAGGCCTACATGGCAGCGTCCCAAAGTCCAAAAAGTGCAGCCCTCACCATTCCAAGTGGGCCGATTTTGAGAGTTAGCCAAGCTCTCATGGCCCAAATGTAAAACCAAAACCCAGAATAATCAAATACCCTATTGCTTGCCGTGGGATAAGATGTTTTAGTGTGTGGGGGAGAGCTGAAAGACTTTCACCCCCTTCAGTTGGGGTGAGCCATAACCATGCCCATACTGGTTGGTAGCCACCACCACACTATTTTTTATTTATTTTTTATTCCCTGGCATCTAGCCGTCTTTCTGCCCCGCCGGGGTGTGGATCGGGGATAATTGCCCCATCTCCCACTGGTGGGCAGGACAACTTTGGCCCCATTTATTTGGAGTGGGGGTATAGCCATACCCCCACCCTCTTATTTTGAAACAAAAATCTTACCTGGTCTCTGGTGGGCTTTCTGCCCCCTCGGGGGCAGATGAGCCTTTCAAAAATAGGCCGATCGGGCCAACAGTAATGTGCCCCCATGGGCAGCGTCCCTTGCCCAAGGGGCTTCCCCCCCCAAACAAAACACACACACCGATCCCTGGTGCCTAAATGGTTTTGGCCCCCCCGGGGGCAGATCGGCCTAATAGAAATAGGCTGATCCGCACTCCAGAGGGAGCAAAAATGGCCCATAATAAATCCCCCCCCCCCCCCAAGGGGAGCGACACTTGCCTAAGGGGTCACTCCCCTTGCGTGAAATTGGCGCAAAAAAAATACCTGGTGCCTAGTGGTTTCTGCTCCCCTTGGTGGCAGACTGGCGTAATAAAAATAGGCCAATCTGCCCCCAAGGGTGGCAGAAATGGCCTAAAGATAACTTTGCCCCCAGGAGAGCGACCCTTGCCTAAGGGGTTGCTCCCCTCATGTAAAAAAAAGAAAACAACAAAAATAAAAAAACCCTGGTGCCTAATTACAATAGGCCGATTGCCCCCAAGGGGGGCAGAAATGGCCTAAAACAAATTTGCCCCTCCAGGGGAGTGACCCTTGCCTAAGGGGTTGCTCCCCACATATAAAAAAAAACAGATACATAAAAAAGATCCCTGCTGTCTAGGGGTTTCTGCCCCCCCCCCCCGGGGGCAGAAACAGCTGTAAAGTAATTTGCTCCCCTGGGGAGCAGCCCTTGACCAAGGGGCTGCTGCCTTTATGCATAAACCAAAAAAAAAAAAACCTCCCTGGTGGTTAGTAGGCATTTCTGCTGCCCAATCGCATCGCCATCGGGCAGCAGAAATGCTGTTAAAGACTTCAAAGGAAAGGAAAGGCCTTTCCTTTCCTTTGATGCCTCTCTCGGCCCCTCCACGTGATCGGTGGAGAAATGCTTTTACATTTCTCCTCCTATACACGCGGAGGGGTAGGCCTCTGATGAGGTCAGCATGCGATCGCAAGCTGATGTCATCTGACGCCACGGGGGCAGGGGTGGAAGGGGAAGTGATTCCCCTTCCATCTCTGCCCAGGGGAGGGGGGTGCTTGTCACTCGGGGGGAGTGCTAGAACTCCCACGAGGACCCATAGCAGGACGAGCTGGTCTCGTCCTAGGCAACAGGCAACTGGAGCCGAGGGCGAGACCAGCTCATCCTGGGCACCCTAGGGGTTAATTCAACCATGTTTCTTGTGTTAGCATAACTAGGCTGGCAGACCTTGCATTTGCAGTCAAGTAAAAGTGATGAATCATTCTTCTTTTTCTAACATACATTTTTCCATTAAGTTTCGTTCTTATGAATAGTGAAAGGTTCCTTTGTTCATTTTTACAAGACTTGTATCTAAGTGACCTTGGTTCTGGAACATTTAGGCCTGAGGACTAAAAGTGAAATAAATTGTAATTGACTGTTGGATTCACGCAGAAAGAGGAGATGACGTCAGACTAAACCTTTGAAAACTTTGAACTGTTGCAACTTTGATTGTGCTTAAATTCTGACTGGACATTGCCCCTTTTGTATGATGTGGGACCACAGAACTCTTGTCTTTTTCACTTAGGGATTGGACTTCATTAGTTTCAATTAGTTGTCCTCTTTTTGTCTTCAAGAACTGTTCTCTGTGCAGCTCTTGTTCTGCACTTCCTGGATGGTGCTTTTAATGGACTTTGCTGATGATCTACATGGTTTGGTGAGGACGAATCCTTGAATGCTGACCCAAGGAGAGGTATATCTCCCTGTTAATATTATTTCCCTTGACAAGTCCTTTTCCTAGACACCCACCTATTTTATTTTTCTAGCTAGTCTCTTCTAGCACAAGATAATATTTTTGTCTCTTTTGCTTTGCGTCCGCATGTGTTAGTCGGGTCCCCACAAAAACATGTCCTAATTTGGTTAGTTGCAGGGACAACTTATGTCTAACCCTGATTTGCGATTCCTGTCTAATTTGATTTGACAAATGTTAAAACTGTCTAATTTGCGCTATGTTTCAATTGCCCAGATTCTTTCTTCAATTTTATACATTCTTCTTCTTGAATGTTTAATAGTGTTGATGCAACCAATGGTGATTTTGGGCAACCAATAGTGATCTATCTTTGCAATTTGATTTTGCGCACACTTTACGTAACCTTAGCTTTGTGGATGTAAAGTAAAGCCTTGAAACTTTCATTGGTTGTAGTTTTCCTTCTGTGGCCACATTGGTCATGGTATTTTAATTTGTTGGGAGGGTTTGAAATGATTGTGTATGGTTACCTACACTCTTTACTGGGTCAAAGATCCCACCACTTCAGTGATGTGTTTTGATTCCTGTGAAGGATGAGAAAACGTCTTAACAAATTTTGTAACAGAGTGACGGTTCAGTCCCATAAGAGGGGTAACCATATTTATGTTCAGTATTAGGCATGTTTTGGTTCAGTCTAAAATTTGCTCATCCTGTATTTGTTCTATGATTAGTTTAAGAGGTTGATGAAATTCCAGCGTTGTGTTTACAAGTGTTGTGCGGTGTAAGTACAATAGGGATTTGCGCTTGCAATGCTTCTTGCTACATGTTGAGGTGAAGTGTGATATTGTGAGGTGCTTGCGGAGTCATCGTACTCAAAGTGATGGTGCTAAAAAATTGTCCGTGGTTGTTGTTGTTGATGGGTCCATCAAGACCTAAGATCCCGGGATAACGCACAAATGCAGGAGACACTTGGTTAATTTATTGTCTGCAGTGAGATACATGACACGGAGCTGACAGTGCCAGTAGTCTTTCCTTGCGTGAGTGTGAGTTGTTGGTTGGTATTAGGTGAATCCTAAATGCACAGGAAGGATCCCTATCAACCAGGGTGAGAATTGCTGGTCAAGTTTTACTCATGTGTAATTGCAAAAGCTACAGTCAGAAGAGTAGCTGTACAGCTTTAAGAGCATTTGAGCCCTACCAGTAGTGTGCAGACAGGTTTTTTGTTTTTGAAGTGCTTGCAATATTTTGTATTTAGTGTATGTGTGAGGAATTGTGTAAGAGCAATTGAGAAGTGACTGCAGCCGCTGAGTGAAGTGAGTGTGACGTCATTTGTAGCACACTGGGATAGTGAGAAAGCTGTGCTCGTATTAGGGGACAATATTGTGTTGACATTGGTTGAGAACAGCTTGCAAAAAGAATTGTGGGATTAAATGTACTTCCTCGTTTCAGTGAAATTCATGTTACTGATTGCATTTGTGCGAACATGACATTTTTAAAGGCTTTAAGAGGTGTGCTGAGAGGAGATTTATTGCAGTTAGGGAGGGTGAAAAGATAGCAGCCGAAGGAACACCAGCTTATGAAGTGTCGGAGGAGAAAGGGGTTTCACCATGCATTTGGGTTAAACAGTGGTGTAAGATACTGAGAATGAAGGTTCATTGGCTTTTCCATATTACAGGACTTTTAATTTGGGAATTCTAGAAAACTTGATGAGAGTATTGTGTGAATTAAAGCCTCCTCCAAGACCTGCACAATTTGAAGCCCTTGCTATTTTGGAACTTGTTGCCAAACAAAAAGAAACAGCAAAGTTTGAGGGCAGAATAAAGAAAGCAGTTGAAATATTAGTGGCAGCTAGATGGGATGCAGAACAGAAAATGTGAAGAGCAGAGATATTAGATGGGGTGAGAATGTTTCCAGCTATCACAGAGGAAGGTGGCAGGAGTAGAAAACATAAAACAAGAAAGCGACAGAGAAGGCAGAACAGACAGCGGATGAGTGTCAAAAGACAGCTACACATCAAAGTGAGTCAGAAGATGAGTTTATAAATCATCTTTTTATAAATCATCCCCCGACATATCATGTAGTTGAGGGATTGAGGGAGCAGTGCAGAATGCAGCCCCAAATGTGCCGACAGCTCCAGTTAAACAATGCCCGGTTCAGGTAGCTCCAAGTACACCTGTAAGTTTAGCGACTCAAGTGCCCGCAGTTCATCCACCAGCACAGCACATTACAAGCCATGTCATAAATCAGGGGAGATGCCAAATTCTCATGTGAATCAAAAGGTGTCTACACCTAATGTGACAGCACCCATGCAAACCTTTTTGTCAGAACTAGACTATGCCCATGTATACACCAGTGCAGACAACACCAAGTGTTACCCTGAATTAATCATGACAGACTTTCAGACTTTTAGTACAGTACAATACAGTATTAACAGGTCAAAGTGCTGGAATGGCAATTCCGCAGAATGAGACAAGTTTGATAGGACCTGATGCACTGACAGTTCCTGTGACTATAAGTCCAGTTGCTCCATTGTCTGATTCAGATAATCCTGTAATACCCAGACTACAAATCCCAAACTGCAGGGATGTCACCATGTGAAATGCAGAGATCAATATACTCTAATGATTTGAAAACGGATAGAATAGCTTCTTTTGTTCCAACTTCGACCCCTATAGGAATTGCAGACCCTAACCAGATGTTAAATCAAGCAGGACCAATAGTAGATGTGAGATGTCAACAGGGAACTCCACTTCCTTTCATGGCGACACCAGACTGTATTGCCAGTGTACATAGTAATACCCGACAAAGTATGACCCAGAGAAGCAATACTAGTTTACAAGGTTTTTCAGCGCAGCAGTTAACTGAGTGGTTAGGCACTCTGAGTCAAAGAGGAGCAACAGTAGTAGTTTTAGAACAGAAGAAACCCCAGAGAGAGACAGGACAGTGAATGTACCCAAATTAAAATTAGAATGAAATGAATTAATTGAGGAAATACTCGAGATGGAGCGATTGGATACTTACACTGAGGATTGATTGCGCTTCATGTGCAAAGATGTTACACAACGTGCAGGACTGATTTATGACAAATTAGTAGAATTAGCTGAAAAATATTATGTGGATTTAGAAAACTCTAACCCCCTAAGAATGAGATACAGGCTAGGATTCAGTACCAAAGACATTGCAAACATGAGATCACCTAGCATGAGAATGCACATTAAGTAATTAAGGAATTAATCATGATCATAATTATGATACACGGAGTGTACTAGATAAATGGGAAGGGAGATGGGCACAGAAAAGAGACCTTAAGAAAGCAAAGCAGAATTTGCCTCCAGCTGGAGAAAATCAAGCTGATAATAGTATCAAAATGCTGCCAATAAGGGAGATTCTAGGTGGAGGTTACTGACATGTGCCGTGGAGCAGGAATGACATACTGTAATTCATAAATTATTACTGGAGATTGAAGAAGAAGCCAGTGGAGTGATATAAGCAAACAGAGAGGTTTGTGGAGCTTTCACAATGCTTGTGGGAAGATTTGTATACATTATTTGACATTGTGGCTCCAGTTGATTTGTGGGCTGAGTGCAAGCGGAGTGTTGATTGGGCAACTCATGAACCGCTGAGAGATCCAGTAACAGGTGCGCCATCTGAAGAGGTGATGAAAGGGTGTTAGACTCGACAGCCTTGGGGTGGTAATCCTTCAACTTTTTGCCTGCCTTCTTGCACTTTTATGACAGTGTTTTGCTGGTTTAAGGACTCTGCGCACTTTGCCACTGCTAACCAGTGCTAAAGTGCATTTGCTCTCTCCCTTAAACATGGTAACATTGGTTCATTCCCAAATGGCATATCTGATTTACTTGTAAGTCCCTAGTAAAAGGCACTACATGTGCCCAGGGCCTGTAAATTGAATGTTACTGGTGGGCCTGTAACACTGGTTGTGCCACCCACAAAAGTAGCCCCTTAACCATGTCTCAGGCCTGCCTTTCCAAGGCCTGTGTGTGCAGTTTCACTGCCACTTTGACTTGTCATTCAAAAGTACTTGCCAAGCCTTAAACTCCCCTTTTTCTACATATAAGTCACCCCTAAGGTAGGCCCTAGGTAAACCATAGGGCAGGGTCCTATGTAGGTAAAAGGCAGGACATCTGCATGTGTTTTATATGTCCTGGTGGGGGAAAACTCCTAAATTAGTTTTCTACTACTATGAGGCCTGCTCCTTTCACAGGATAGCATTAGGGCTACCCTCATATACTGTTAGAGTGGTATATTCTGATCAGAAAGGGATAACCAGGCCATATTTAGTATGGCCAGAATGGTAATCAAAAATCCTGCTTATTAATGAGGTTGGATTTTATATTCCTATTTTGGAAATGACACTTTTAGAAAGTGAGCATTTCTCTGCATTTAAAATCCATCTGTGCCTTACAGCCTCTCTCCAATCCACATCTGGGCTGGGCTGGTTGACAGCTCCCTTGTGCATTTCACCCAGACAACCGCAAACACAGGATACTCAGTCTCACCTGCACTCATCTGCATACTGAATGGGTCTTCCTGGGCTGGAACGGCGGAGGGCCTGACACTTGCATTTCAAAGGCTAGTGGCCCTCTCTCACACAATGGACTGGCAAACCGTCTACTGGGACCCTGGCAGATAGACCTGTACTGAAAGGAGACCTTGTGCACTTCAAGATCACTCTTTGAAGTCTCTCCCACTTCAAAAGCACTTTTGGGTAGACAAACTGGGACCCTGACCCCACCAACTCAGACACTTCCTTGGACAGACTCTGAACCAGATCCTGCAACCTGCCAAGAGGAGCTGCTTGGCTGCCCAAAGGACTCACCTGGGCTGCTTTGCTGTAAAGGACTGCTGCCTTGCTGTTGCCCTGCTGCCTTTCTGGCCTCTAGGCTCTGCTGAGAAGTGCTCTCCAAGGGCTTGGATTGAGCTTGCCTCCTGTTCCTGAAAAGGACTTCCCCTCTCCAAGGAAACGCCTTGTGCAACGAAAATGGACGCACAGCCTGCCAGAAACAACACACAGCCTGCCCCTGGTGAAAGATTCGCCGAAACGCTGTTCTGGAACGACACAGCCCAGCTCCCCTAGTGGAGATCAACCCAGCACCTGCATTGCGACTGGAACTTCAATGCACATCCACACCGGATCGACGCATCGCTGAGCCGGAACGACGCAGACTGACTTCCTGTGTGAGGAATTGTTGCAGCACCTGCCGTCCGACTGGAACTCCGACGCATCGCCATACCGGATTGATGCAGCACCTGTGACTTCATCCAACAAGCCCAGGATTTCCACGCATCGTCCCTGGGCGTCAGAAACCCTGCATTCCAGTGAGGATCCAAGACTGCACACCAGAAATCGACGCAACCCCTGGCAGCATGGGAAGAATCGACGCATTGTCTGTGTGTCAACACCAGAGCAATGCGCGCTCTATTGGCGACAAAAATGCAAAAACCCAGTACTCTCAAAACAAAGTAATTGATGCATTGTGCTGATATGTTGTGGTTTAACCTTTTGCATTGCAGAGTTCAATCCTGAAAACTTATTTTTAATATGCTTACAAATACTGTTCCTTTGCAATGTATTGCTGCAGGTTTTCAGAGTGTGTTAGGGTGTGGCCCCTTTCCAGGGCCTTCCAGAGACTTTCCCTGCAACATGCCTGGGCGTGGTTCTGGGCTAGGCCAAGACTCTATAAAAGAGAGCCAGCCCAACTCCCAGTGCTCACTATTCAGAGGTCCTGGTGCAGAGCAGCAGCTTCTTCCTGAGCTCCTGTCCCGGCAGCCTATTTGGATCTTCCAGTCTTCTGCCCTAATCCTTCATTGGTGATCATTGTTCCAGGCGGTAAGACGCTGGTTGGACTGTCCCAACACCGTTATTTAGAATTTTCATATTCTTGGTTTAAATTCTTAAATGAGTAACAGATTACTTGCGCGCTACCATTTCTTGACGTTTATATGGTAGTTTACAAATAGACAAGATGCGCGATTTATTTCATAAAGGTTTGACTTTGTTATTCATTGCGCGCTACCATTTCTTGACATTTACATGGTGGCTTAAGAATCGGCAAGACGCGCGATTCGTTTTATGGTGTTTAAACATTGTTGTCCATTGCGCGCTACTATTTCTTGACGTTTACATGATGTTTTACGAATTGTCAAGACGCACAACTCGTTTCATGAGCATTTAACTTTGTTGTTCATTGCGCGCTACCATTTCTTGATATTTTACATGGTGGCTTAAGAATCGGCAAAAGAAGCGCGATTCGTTTCATTGTACTTTGATCTTGTGATTTATTGTGAGCTGTTATTCCTTGACATTTACATTGTGTTTCATGAATCGGCAAGACGCGCGATTCGATTAATGATGATTTGACTTTGATATTCATTGTGTGCTACCATTTCTTGGTATTTTACATGGTAACACTCGAATTGGCAAGACGCACAATTCTCTCCTCGAGTTTAATTCAAGTTGTTTATTGTATGCTACTATTCTAAGATATTTATTATGTAATATTCGAGTTGACAAGTTATGTGATTTGTTTCCTGAATCCATATTGTGTTATTCATGGTGCACAATCCTTTAATGGTGTTTACTATATATATATATATATATATCTGCAATATGCGCAATTTGTGTTGAAACATTTTAAGAGTACACAGAAGGCCAGAGTTTCTAGATCCAATATTGTTTGGTCCTAGTATACATTCTCAAAACAGGTTTTATATGACTGGTTTAAAATTTAGTCAGAATGTTTTTTCTGATTCTCATGTAAAGGAAAATACTTGAATAAGAAAGTTTTCATTTAATTCATCTTGATTCCCCTACAGGTATCCGGCATCTTGAAACTTAGTCATTTTAAACTTAACTCTTAGATTGTTCATGTTTTCAGAGTGACTAGGCTTAGAATCATAGGGGGTCATTACGACCCGCCGGGGACCGCGGATGCACCGCCAACAGGCTGGCGGTGCATCCAGGCCAATTCTGACCGCGGCGGTAAAGCCGCGGTCAGAAAAGGGAAACCGGCGGTTTCCCGCCGGTTTTCCCCTGGCCTGAGGAATCCTCCATGGCGGGATTCCGACCCCCTTACCGCCAGCCTGGTTCTGGCGGTTTTGACTGCCAGAACCTGGTTGGCAGTAACGGGTGTCGTGGGGCCCCTGGGGGCCCCTGCAGTGCCCATGCCAATGGCATGGGCACTGCAGGGGCCCCCTAACAGGGCCCCACCAAGATTTTCAGTGTCTGCATAGCAGACACTGAAAATCGCGACAGGTGCAACTGCACCCGTCGCACCCTTTCCACCATCCTCGTGGAAGGGGGTTTCCCGCTGGGCTGGCGGGCGGCCTTCTGGCGGTCGTCCGCCAGCCCAGTGGGAAACTCAGAATTACCGCGGCGGTCTTTTGACCGTGCAGCGGTATTCTGACGGCAGTACTTTGGCGGGCGGAGAATGAGGCCCATAGTCTAGTATTGATTTCAGGAGATATAATTTTCAGATTGTGTGTTCTAACCTTTTTCTTACTACAGGTCTCCTTCCCAGCTGTTCCCTTCCTAATCCCCTCTTCCCCTCTTGGACTCTCTCAGTCTCTGTGATTTGTCTATCAGAGTCTTGGAGCTGTTCAGTGGTGGACGTGTTGGGAACGTGCACAGACCCCGAAGATCTGGTGACTCTGACACTGTGCCACTTCGGAAAATCCGATACACACCTTCCTTTTTCCATGCATCTCCTTCTCTGCGGTCTTCGTGCGTGTAATTTTGACGCATACAGTTACTTTGTGCACACAAGAGGCATTTGTTGATTTCTAAAGACAGAAGACACTTCTTATCACTGCAAATGTGATATTCCAAGTTGTGCTTATCAAATCTTGATCGTTTTGACCTTAATTCACTCAGATAAATATCTTATATTTTTTCTAAACCTGTGTGGTGTATTTTTGTGGTGTTTTCACTGAGTTACTGCATAATTGTTTGCACAAATACTTTACTCATTGCCTTCTAAGTTAAGTCTGACTGCTCACACATACAAAGTTCCTTGTCCTCTTGAAGATACAGTTCCTGCTCCTCTAGGGTCAGATGCAATGAGAGAAGAGGTCCAGGTTAGCCAAACTGTGAGGACTGGACAAGTGGCTGTCGCAGAACATGCACAGACTGGTGAAAATCTGAGCGAGTCAAAAGCAGTCAAAGGTGCAGGAGGGTCAAGCCAGAGTCAGTGGACTCCTGCTAGCTCCATGAACGTTGAAATCCCAGTTGTGCCTGAAAAGAGAATTGTGGTAGGAGACCAGTGACCTGCAAAAGGCTAAACCCAGAAGTAAATGTTCCTCCAACTATTGCTGAAGTAATTGAAGAATCTGATTAAAGTGACAGTAAAAGTCTTGCAGCAAGGAGGTCAAAAAGAAAAAGTGTGCCAAGCTGAAGGCACTCAGCACCTGAATGAACTTCCTACGCACCTAATGAATCTGAGTGGGAATTCATTACCTTTTGTGTTGAACATTCGGATTCAACTGAATATTTTGGAACTTGAAATTGCTTTAGAACTGAACTTTGAAATTACATTGCTGCTGATGATGAACAAAGACATCTTTTGTTGGAAGTGGTAATTACTGACTACCAGATGGTTTATTATTAGAGACATTTGAACTTTTAATGGTGATTTGAACTTGCAAGTAGAAAACGTGATGCACTTTCTAGAAGATCAAGAACTTTGTAAATAAGTGTAAAAGACTTTGAGAAGATTTTGTTGATTTTTGTTTTTGCTTTGCTCACATAAAGAAAATAAAAAGATGTAAATAATTGAGAGCAGCTTTTGCATTTTTGGTTTCTGATTTTTGATTGTATTTTTTTTAATTCAATGTTTTGTTCTGACTCTAGACAAGCCATGAGATTGGATCAAAGTAAAGGGAGTAAGCGTAAGTATGTGTGCGAAGGGTTAGTAATAGTATGTGTGTTTTTGAGTATTTTGTTGATAGATCGATTGAATCTGCCTATGAAAGAGAAGGTTGAGAGCACAAATACACCAGTGCTGGAAACATTTAATAGAACAAGACCACCTATATGAAGATGAGAGATTACTTCACCTTGATGACTCAAATGGAGATTTGTCTTCAAAAGTATATTACAGGTTACTGTATGAGACTATGGAGGTGTATGACTGTTGTGTTGTTTGTACACAGATCCCTTCATCAGTACAGGAAGGAATCACATATCACAGCTTGCCACTATCATATGGAATTTTCTGCAGTCTGTTACTAACTCGATTGTATAACCAGGAGTATATACAATATTTATATTCCAATTATGATTTAGTGTTTTCTTTTGTTCCTATAACTCAGCATCTGAGTAGTATTGCTAAAGCAAAAAACATTGACTTTGTGGGAGGTTTCTTCAAACCGCCCCTAACATTTGGGACGGCATATGCTGACAAAAACAATTTAACGTGCATTCTTACACCAGTAGAGAATGAGTTCATTGGTCAAGAAGATGACAGGAGAAAAGTAATGAAAACCAAAATAGAAAAAGGAGTCGTTTTCAGGATTGGCAGAAAGACGTGGCACACATTACAGGCACAAAGACACTTAACATTAGACTCACAATACATAGGAAAGCTATGTGTATATAGAGACCTAAATCAAAGACAGAGACACATTTTGTAGGGACTGGTGAATGTAGACATGTATTTTTGTTCAAAAGTGTTTGAATTTCATGCTAAATGGACAGGACCATTTCATACAGCCATTTATTTCATTTGTTGAAAAAATGCCTATTACAAGCTGCAGAAAGGCTGGTATGGTACATGTCACTTGGGAGTATTTTTCCCAAAAATCTATCATGTGGATATTTTTGACAAGCCAGTATGGAAAGAGAAGCCGAATTCCAGAGTGAGGAGAGGAGCTAGTGCAGCAGAGATTACTGGTGACATATTTGGTGCCATCACTGCATCAGTTGGTGTGATCTTGAATAACATCAAGATTAGGAAGTTGTTAACTATAGTGGACAAAATGTCTACTGACTATGATGAAGCAATGCTGCTACTGGATACGGAAATGGTTGCTGTGTGATCAATGGTTTTGCAAAATCATCTTGCATTAGACATATAATTGGTGAAGGAAGGCGGAACCTGTAAAGTTTTGCATGCACAACATTGCTGCATTTACATACCAGATAATAATAAGGATATAAGGAAGTTTATCTCTAAAATCACAAATCTGAAAAATGACCTGAAAGACTTAGAAATGACAGGTATCCGGGAAGCAATAGGTAAAGGATTTTTGACCATTGGACAATGGTTTGGAAACTTAGTAAAGGGAATAGTAGGGATGATCTTGAAACCTGTCTTGATTGTGGCTTTGTATGCCCTGGTTGCACTTGGATCATACAAACTGTACAAGCTTTAGAAGGTGGAGAGAGCTAAGAGTAAACAGAGGAGGGAAGATATTGAAATGAAGTATATAAGGCATTTATTACAAAAACATGAAGAAAATTGAGTATTACAGTAGACCAAAACTTTTTCAAACCACAAGACTTTGAATTGTCTCATTGAAATGAGTGTCCTTTTTCTGACAGCATAGATTGGCATCAGAGGAGGGACTGTTGGAGCAAAAATATTAGTAATGCTTTTAGTGATCCAGATGTTAGCAGTATGTGACACATTCAAGCTGCACTGACACATATGTTTATGTTTTTATTTTACTCTGGTCACAAATGTGCCCACTTGAGTTAACAATGTGCTAACATTTAAATGATGACTAAGTATAATTTAAGCATTAGGGTAACTGCTAGTAGTCAAACGAATTATGATTTATAATGTTTAATCCGTGATTTATGAGTTTAAATACACGTGCTCATAAAAATAAATGCACTTCTTTGTCATATTTAACATGATGCCTTAACAATATTGTAATTTGTAATGAAATGTCTTTATTCTCTTTGATGATATATTATTCATGGTGAAATCATAAGTTTGAACATTATGCATGTCTATTAACCAGTATATTAATGCATCCATATTTCTTGTGTTAGCATAACTAGGCGGCAGACCGTGTATTTGCAGTCAAGGAAAAGTGATGAATCATTCTTCTTATAAATAGTAAAGGATTCCTTTGTTCAATTTTACACTACTTGTATCTAAATGACTTTGGTTCCGGAAGGTTTAGGCCTATGGACTAAATGTGAAATAAATTGCTTCTATCGACATGTGGTTTCACATGGGAAAAAGACAAGTCCATTGTATACGCTGGGAAGAATTTGTATTGTTGCAACTGGCATAAAAATTGTAATTGACTGTTGGATTCACACAGAAAGAGGAGATGACTTCATACTAAACCTGAGAACATTTTGAACTGTTGCAACTTAGATTTTTGCTTAAATTCTCACTGGACATAGCCCCTTTTGTGTGATGGGAGACCACAGAACTGACAAATCAGAACTTTTGTTATTTTTATTTAGGAATTGGACTTCGTACGTTTCAGTTAGTTGTCGTCTAGTTGTCCTCGAGAACTGTTCTCTGTGCAGCTCGTGTCCTGCACTTCCTTGATGGTGCTTCTAATGGATTTTGCTGATGATCTACATGCTTTGGTGATGAAGAATCCTTGAATGTTGACCCTAGGAGAGGTATATTTCCTTGTTAATGTTATTTCCCTTGACATGTCCTTTTCCTGGAACAAAAGCTAGTTTGCTGACACCCACCTATTTTATTTTTCTAGCTTGTTTCTTCTAGCATGAGGTAGCTTGTGTTTCCAAATGATTTTTGTCTCCTTTGCTTTGGGTCCACATGTGTTATTCCGTCCCCACAAATGCATGTCCTAATTTAGTTAGTTGCAGGGACAACTTATGTCCAACCCTGATTTGTCATCCCTGTATAATGTGATTTTAAAAATGTTAAAACAGTCTGATTCGAGCTATGTTTCAATTGCCCAGATTGTTTCTTCATTGATATACATTCTTCTTCTTGAATGTTTAATGGTGTTGATGCAATCAATGGTGATATATCTTTATAATTTGATTTCGCGCACAGTTTACGTGACCTTAGCTTTGTGGATGTACAATAAAGCCTTGAAACATTTATTGATTTGAGTTTTTCTTCCATGACCACATTAGTCATAGTATTTAAATGTGTTGCATGGGCATGAAATGATTGTATATGGTTAACCACACTCTGTACTGGGTCAAAAGATCCCTTGACTTCAGTGATGTGTTTTGATTCCTGTGAAGGATGAGAAAACACATCAGCACATTCTCAAAGGTCACTAACAAAATATTTCAATGCTTTTGCTATAGCAAGCTTTACTCACTGTCAAAAAGAAAATATTGATACAATGATGTTGGCTTTTTCAATGTACATGTGCCTGAAAGTTGGCACTTGTGTATATATTTGTCACAAATGGTCAGATTCTACATTTCAAGACTATTTAGCACCATTAAGTGCCATAGATGTTCAGAATATGGTAAAGATATTGGCCACCACTATGCCAGGAATACAACCAAGATTTCAAAGATGAGCCACCATTATGCTAGGGAGAACCAAAATTTTTCCAAGAATACTTAGATGAAGGGCAAGGATGGGCACTTTAATGCCATGGATAGTCAGTATGTTGTTAAAGATGCCTAGAAATGTGTCACTGACGGGTCATTGTCATACAAGCAAAATCCAATATGTCCTCAAGGACACCCACATTATATCACTGATGCCCCATTATGTTAGTATTAGATAGCATGTACCCAAGAATGATCACAATTTGTCATGATGGGCCATTATGTCAAGGGTTAAGCACCATGCCCTTAAGAATGCTCTCAATGTATCATGGATAGGTCATCATATCAGTTAGGCAGCATGTCTACCAAAATGGCCAACATTTATTGATAATGGAACATCTTGTAATACTTAGCGATCATGCTCACAGAGTCATGGATGCACCACCATATCATGCATAGACAGCAAAAATCCTGATCATTTTAATAAATGAGTCATGACGTCACTGTTAACCGGTAATTGTCAACATTCTTGGGGACATAGGAGGGCCATCATGTACGGGTGAGCCAGTATGTCCCCAAAATGCACACAATAGACTAATGATAGGCCGAGGCATCATATTAGGGTTAATTAGCATGTCCCTAAGACTGTCAAAAATTTGCCATGAATGGAACATCATGTCATGGTAAGGAACAATGTCCACAGAAATGCCCACAATTTGTCAAAGGTGGGTAGCATCATATTGTATTATGGTTCATATCTGCAAGAACACCAATAATTTTGCGGGGACGTATCCTCTTATGTACAAGTCCCATGCCTCTGACCATACACATACAGGTAGAAAAACGTTCATTAGGAGGCATTCAACCACAATCATGTACATACGCACTCTCACAAACAGTCACTCCTGCACTCAGATGCACAACATTCAGCCCCCACTCATCTTTCACCCTAACCCCCACTACTTACTTACTGGGCTGGGAGGGGACTCTACCCTGATGTCCATGCATGCTCTTTTACTCTCCGTGGGCTTGCTTTCTCCACCGTCTCTGGCTGCATTAACTGGTGGCAGGAGGAAGGAGTTGACAGTCCTGGTATTAGCTTAGCCACGTTGTACTAGTCTTCTTCATGGCTATGGAGAACTGGCTTTACTTGAGGTATGGAGAGACATTGTGCTTGAACTGCTGACCGCACTCCAGCCCTGGGCATGCTGGAAAAACATGCATTTAGAGGGAGTGCAGCGACCTGGCCTCACCTCCTCCATCTGGCCCCCTGTAGAGGCCCATGGCGAAGTAAGGCCATAAGCGATGGCCATTGAACTTGCAGAACTCTGTTGGAATTGTGAGGCTGAGGCCTACATGAGCCTCACACCTGCCTGAGGGGCTCTTTACCTCAAGATAAGGTAAAGCTGAGGGGGTTAGGGGTGCGGTTATGATGGACAACCCATTAGTGTTCAGGAAACGGAGCAGTAAGCTACTGCACTTTTCACTGCCACCAATGGGTTGTCAAAGAATTGCTTCGGTGGAACATGTATGCTCATGTAGCCTGCCACTGACACTATGCATGCATCTACAGATTACAGACTTGCTCTTGCCTTCTATGAAGGCCTGACAATGTCCTAATACCTTGCTAGAGGGCAGGGACTGGACCCTCTGCTCACCCTTCCATGCCAAAGGTTGATTCATTGAATAATAAAACGTGCACTCTAGACTCTCTTATATTATGGAAATTCCATGAGTAGCGGAAGTGACATCACATGCCCTTTGACCTCCACTTATGCACTTATATACACTCTCTCTCACATAAACACACACACCCCAACCATGCACACAACATACATCGAAAAGCACTTTTTACTTACCTCAGCTGCCATGGAAAGGGCATATTCCAGCTAAATGTAGTCCATTGGTATTACACTAATAGTGAATAATACATTATTGTTTACTATTATTGTAATAAAAAATGGACAGAAAACAAACAGAGCGGAGCCCCAGCAGACGTCCATAAGGACCAGCTGCCCCTGGGTTCCAGGCACAGAATTTGCCAACTCTGTAATCAGGGGTCGCAAAGGGCAAGCTCGGCCTCTGACGACCCCTAAATGACGTCAGTTGTTCCGCAGTCACTATCAAGAATATTCTCGACATATGATTGTTCTCTGGTCGAAAAAGTTTCAAAAAATATGGGCTTGGCAACTATTGAAATAATCTCTTTCAGCAGACAATGTTTGCGACCATTACGAACTCAATCAACTGAAAATAAATTTCTCTGGTGCATTGGGACCTCAGTTTAATAAATATAGAACTTTAATGAGTTCCTCAATAGGGAGCAACAGGCGGTGCTACAGTTCCAATCATCAGCTGCAAAACTTAAAATGTGCTCATCCGAGGGTCACTAACATGCAGCAATGAACCAAGTATATTGCTTTGATTTGTCACACTGCAGTCAAGGTTTTTCTTGTCCTTGTAAAGTCTAAAGACGAACATACCAGCCCTTCACTCATCAATTGTATTCTGACGTCATGGTAGAAAAGAATTGTCGTATTCAATATTGTAGGCAAAACATCGAGGACCAAAAATGTTGCAAGGTAATTGCACCATCCTGTTCTGTAAAGAACCAAACCCCCTTCTGTTGAAAAATTGAGTTCCGTGACATTTAAGGAACCAGTTTTAAGGCACTATAAAGAGTCTCAAAGGAGAGAATCCTCCAGGCGCTATCTGCTTATCTGACAGTGGTACTTGAAACATGCATTGGAGACCTGATTCTCCAAACATTTTGTGCCACTTCTGATTTAGTTATCGTACTCATGAACTTCCAGGTATTAGACACGTTGCTTACAAAAACTATTAAATGTAAACAATGTTTTTGAGACTCACAAAGCCTATCTAGGTAAATAATTATGCATTGCATTTAGAAATGTACCTGTGAGTCAGACCCAAGCATGGAGTAAGAGACAATTGCTCCCCGGACATGCTTGTGAATCAAGATGGGTTATTTAGGCCTTGTTCACTTTTAATGGCTGCTAACTCAGAGGAACAAAATGTAATAAATGGAATGCTTGAATTAATCTCAGCCACACCAGTGGTGACTGGCAGCCCTATAGAATGGTGGGCGGGCAAAAGAGTGGGTGACTACATGCATTAATATATACACATTAAATAAAAAAAGAAATAGACACTCACCTTTCTGCACAAACGTCCTCCTCTTCCAGTTTTCTTCATCTCGGCTCCTCTGCCTCCAGCACAGGACCCTCAACAACTCCCCTAACAAATCCTAGTGCTGCTGTCATGCTGTTAACCAGCATGAGAGAAGTGCCAGGATTGGAGGAAGCGGCCTCTTTCAGCACTCTCAAGAGCACTGGAGGTCTGTGCTTTCTCTAACCCAGCTGTGTATGACAGCTAGGTTAGAGAGGTTTAAAATGTGCATGTCTTGCTGGCCGTTGCAAGACAGCCGGCCAAAGAGACATGCGCACTTGAAACTTAAGTGCACAGCTTCCTTGTACCACCGAGCAGTAATGGCCTCACCCCGTCCTGACACTCAGTTCAGGGTAGGTTGGTGAAAAACAAAATAGTAATAAATGAACTTTATTACCATTTTATTTTTAATCTCTGGGGCTTTTCTGGGGGCATTGTTAATGGGGCGATGCTTCTCCGCTATAATAGAGGAGCCACTCCTGATAGTTACTCAGAACAGCTTTTTTGTCACTGTGCCACTAAAGACAGGGAATGGAGATATGTAAACAAGAATGGGTACTTCCCCCAGGATATCTGCAGGCTTTTTATTCCACTGGGCATTTTCTTCGTGGGCTGGAGCCCTTGGAGGCTCCTTTTGAAACTCCAGGGCAACTCCTGATGCCTCTGTCACTTTCCCCAGAAAGGAGGAGTCAGAAAGGAGGTTAATCGCAGCAGGCAGGGGAGGCTTCAAGAGAGTGAGAACGAGCGAGAGGGGGAAGGAAGAGAGAAAGTAATCAGAGAGGGAGAAGAGAGAAAGGGAGAAAGAGGGTGGATGGATGGAAAGAAAGAGTGAGATCGTCCGAGAAGGCGAAGGGAGCGGTATTGATTTGACCATTTTTGCAAGGACTGCTTTTGGTTCCCTAGTCAGGCCTTGAATATGTGACTTAGTAATCTGTTTGGCAAATTCAAAACCAGGCCCTTAGTCTTTAATGGATTCATCTTAAAGAAGTTAGCTATTTGCCAACATCTGTAGTTTAGAGTGACTGTCATGAAAGCTGGTCCAATGTTTCTTTCCCCTGATGTCTCTTCCTCTGAGGACTCCGCCAAATCAAATGTTCAGCTTCCAGTAAGCATTCTATACATCACGCCTGACAAGCTCTATATATAACTGTTTGAATAAAGCCAGAGTTTACGGTGTTGGATCCTCCCACCAATGTGCATACCTTTCCAATCCTGACCATGCTTTACATAAGCATATAAATACATAAATAGAAAAGCAACATTTGCATAGACCACAAGCACCTAGTCTTATGCAACAACCAAGTTCAAACTTCGAACAGCTTCTGTTTGGGAATCCCAACTAGCATCTGATGTTTAAGTAAAGATGGCTATTTACTTCTTCATAAGTGCGTATCCATGTATTTGAGCTTAGTGAGAATTAGCCAAGAATCATAACTAGTTGATAAGCACTTTTACACTGAACATAGTGATGGGAAGGCATGGTTTAGGACCAGTATACAGGGATTTTTAGTGCCCTTGGACATCAAGGCTGGGAACAGCGATGAATGTAATATCAGTGATAGATGGTATATTCCTTAAAAAGAAGAAGCAATTTGAAACCCCTGCTGCATAAGTTGAAAAGGCTTTTCCCCTGGTCTTTTGATTTTTTATTTCTAGTTGGTGATGATATGGCTTCGTATGCTGGGAAAGTGCGTTTTTCCACCAGATAGTGTGTCGTTTTGGTTGTTGCTACGGGATTGTAAGGTTTGTAATTGATGAAGGTTTGTATGGAACAATAGTGTAGTTTCTTCGGAAGATCACTGAGAGAATATTGGAAACAGTAATATTGTGTGGACAGAATATTGTGTCAAAAATATCGAGGACCAAAACATCAAGAAGGGTAGTGCAAATAGGTATGTAAAGGATGTAAAGTAAAGCTTGGCTAATGATCTCCTAAAGCAATGCACGGTGTCTCTAAAATTAACTGAGCTTCACCTCCATATCAGTTCTCATTAGGTATAACAGATTGGTGGTACATTTCTTGTAGCCCCAGTTCTTCATGGAACAGATACATAGATGCTAGAACCTGGGCACAGTGATCTCTAGAGGTTCTTGAACTTACATGAGCAGAAGACAGGGTACAATTTTTAACTGCTTGAACAATGCTTTCTGGAACTCACTCCTAGGAGATCAAATTGTGGAATAAATAAATTTGATTGTCAAAAAACACATATTTGCTTGTATTTGCTTGTGTTTGCATGATTACTTTAGTTTTTCCTTATTTATTTCTTGTTTGTGACTGATGCCCTTAGCTTTGCTTAATCAATCTGTCTTTTATCTAATTTAGTACTTTCATGGGCAAATTTGGTTCATGGTTCAAATTTGGAAAAATAAATAAATAGAAAAATAGAAAATAAATGTGAGCTGCGGTATATGCTCAACTTCCTATTGTAGTAATTACAATGTCTAAAGAAGACCGAAATTCAAGTGATTTAAAAGGCTCTTCATGCTTCACATTAAATATTTGTAGATGAGGAATAAAACATGCTTGCTTGTAAGATAACTTGCAAAATGTCTCAGTGAGTTTCATGATCCCCACTCACATTTGTTATTATTTTAGATTACAAGTCTGAAACCTGTTAAATCCAACAAAGCCTTCCATCCTTCCATGGCTGGTAAAATAAGAACCATTACTTTGGGTAACAATAATATTTCCTCCTTGCAGTGCTTAGAGATGGAGGCAGTGTGTGCAAAGGACAAGTTATTTCAGATGATGTCCACAACAAATACATAGATGCTATAACCTGGGCACAATAATCTCTAGAGGATCTTGAACTTTTGACTTCTGCAGACCCCCCACTACATCATTACTGAAATTTGGAGACCCCCACTAAGTCATTACCAGAAGCCAGGCATCATGACCTAAGTAATTTCTATCGTTTGAGCCATAAAACAAAACATACAAATCAAGAAACACCTATAATAAAACAAATATACAAGTGACATATTTAATTTAATACACAAACATAGAAAAACTGAAATTTTAATTTTAATGGGAAAGTTGACGCTTATCTAAATTTGATTTTTTAATTCTAAAAGATGAAGTGAGAGACTAAACACTAGCATATCACTTTCTTGCTCTGTGTGAATGCTCTTTTTTTTGTTGTTGTTTCAATTGAGACCACCTATTCTCCATACTACGGCCCATATTTATACTTTTTGACGCAGGTTTAATGCCGTCTACCACCATTCCTAGACGCCAGCCAGGCTTCATAGTTGAGGAATGACGATAGCCGGCGCTAAGGCCTGGTTAGTGTCAAAATAAATGACGCTAACTGGGTCGGGGGAGGCGTAGGGAAGACTGGAGGTTGTGCGTGAAAGAATGGCGCTAGTCAGGCTAACCTGACTAGCGTCATTTTTTGACGTACAACCCCCATGGACATGACTTGTGTCTTAGCAAAGATAGGAGTAATGGTAATGCCCCCCTGCCCAATGGCCATGCCCAGGGAACTTATGTCCCCCATGTAGGGGAACCAAGTTAGTCCCCCCTATGGCACTTAGAAAAAAAAAAGTACAACTTATCTGGAATTACCTGGGATGGGTCCCCCCATCCTTAGGTGTCCTCCGGGTGGGGGTGTCCCTGGGTGCAGGGAAGGGCACCTGTGGACTGCTTCCATGGTCTCTGACCATTGAAATGAGCCCACAGGTCCCTAACGCCTGCCCTGACCCAGGCATTAAATAATGGTGTTAAACAGGCTTAGTGCAATTATTTAAGGCCCTCCTCTTCCCGTGCGTGATTTTTGCACGGGAGGATAAATAAGGCGCAAAGGCCTTAGAGTCATTTCTTGCACAGGAATGTCCTCCTTGAATCTCATTGATGCAAGGTAGTTTTCCGCTAGCAAAAAATTATGCTAACTCCATAAGTTTGATACTAAATGGGTCTGGCACCAAAGTATAAATATGGAGTTAGGTTTGCGCCGGATTTGCGTAAAAACAAATTACGCAAGTATGGCGCAAACAGAGTATGAATATGCCCCTTAATTTTCTAAACAGTCATGGACCCGCCTAGTAGGTAGGCATCTGCGACCACCTGGAGTCCCCAAACCACAGATTAGGAACCGCTGCTCTAACATCCTAACAAATCCGATGGCGGAGGGAGGAGATGATCAGGGCAGGAGGTCAGTTAGGTGCCCTAAACTAAGGTCCTTATATAGAGCTTGGCAGACAGGGTACTTTACACAAACATGTCCGAGCTGCATTTTAGTCAATAGCACTTGTAATATGGCGGTCAGAACACCCGTCGCGGTCGAGACAGGTCCCAGTTCGCCAATCTCTAACTGCGGCCCTAATGATGTTACTTTTGTGAATGAAACATCTCAAAAAAATCAATCACTTTATGAAACGATTTCTTTAGAAGAGACTCGAATAAACGTAATTGGTCATTTTAAGAAATGAGCTGGCAACTTCAGCAGGCGTAAAAGTGCTTCCGAGGTAAATTAGCCAGACATTACATTCTGAAGCATGTCTAAGCAACAGGATATCTTTCCAAGAAAAGGGTTATAAATGTGCCACGAAGACTTACTTGGAAAGACGTTGTCAGCAACAGCGCAGCACAAACCTATTTTCCCGCCACGTTCAATTCTGTCTCTGAAAGAATTACAGAGCTGTCAACTGGCCCCGCGTTCTGAAGGTGGCTTTTAGCCAGAATTATTTTTCATCCAAAAGCCCAAGACAATCAGGGGCCATAGAGAGCTTAACTTTCAATGGAAACAAATTATCTACAAGTGCCTGCTTACTTAAAGCAGCTGGCTGAAAACCTAGCACAAGCTGAAAAGGAGTGTCCATCGCTTTAGAGCAGATTTAATCATTTGAATAGAAATGTACCTTTATCACAAACGGGTCTGATGCATGCACAATTGAAAACACCTCCAACAACATTTTGCAGGTGTTGGTTAGTAATATCGTCCCAGTGCATTCTGGTGGTTGCAGTTTTAGTGTCATTTGCACTCATTGCTAATATCTCTTGCAATCATCACCTAGTTCCTGCTAATTATAAAATCATCAGCACAGATATAATCAGTGCTTAATTTGCAAAATGTACCAGGGCTCTCCCCGGGAGGTCATTCCACCTTGCACTACACATTGCGGCTGCCATGCTGCCAATGATAATACGAACACAACGGTACTTTAATGTATATTGAGTCAATAATTAACTATTGTTGTAATCTCTAAATTAACCAGACACTGCCACCTTGAGGCAGGCTGTCACATGCACTGGTGCTGGCAATTAACTGCTGGTGCCGAGCACCGGAAACCACCGGCTCAAATTAAGCACTGGCTATGGTTTTCTGTGGAAGGTGAACACTGCATCTCCACAATCCACAAAACCTGACATGTCTGCACATCCCTGTTTCAGGGACAGTGCAGTGTACATAACATTGTGTCACACAACAGCAACACCACATCAATATCACACCTACTGTTGGAAAATGGGTTATTGGTAGGGCAGGTAGGTACCTACACCTAGCAACAAGCCACTAACCTCCACATAGGTACAGTTAGGTCTCAGTAAATTAATCCCAGCTCAACCCTTGGTAGCTTGGCAACGAGCGTCAAGGCTTAACTTAGGAGACAAAGTGTAAAGCATTCAAAAATCACAAAACAGTAATTAAATAAAACACAGGAAACAGTTTAAAAATCCAAAACCAATTTATAAAAATAGTTTATATTTTTATCTTTAAAATGACACAAAAACGATTAAAATCGGTTCAGGGGAACCGGAGATATGAATTTTTAAAGAATTATTACTTTTCTAGCGCTTAGAAACAAAAAGCGCCAATCGGGTCATCTGGTTGCACCTCGACCGGGGCAAAGTCAAACTTTCAGGCCGACCGCGATGGAGCCCTGCTCGGCTACAGGTCGCGGGAGGCCTCGGTTAAAAAGTTACCTTCTGACTTAGTCTTTATTTTGAAGTTTTTCTTCACCGGGACGAACCTGCCAGTTGAATCCGACCTCCTGGAGCCCTTGTCCGGATACGCGATGTGGGTTTCCTCGGTGGAGACTTTTACCTTCGGACTTAGTCGTTTTTTCGAGATGAAAATCCTTCAACCGGGGTAAACCTGGATCTTGATCCGACGTCCATGGAGCCCTTCTCGGATACGATGGCTGGGAGGTCCTGGTCAACTTTTTACGTTCGGACTTAGTCTCTTTTTTGGATGTTTTTCTTTACCGGGACGAACCACGAAGTCAGGCCGGGTCGCGGTTGAGGCAAGCCGGCTAGAATTTCCGCGGCGGGTCGGTCCCTCTCTGGAGCTTTTTTCCAAAAATTCTCAAATCTTTTCCAAACTTCTGGGGCTTCACCCAGATGTTCTTTTAAGGTTCTTTTGGGGTCCACAGCTCACCCCAAGGGTCCAGAAGTTCTGTGATGGTCCTTGGGGGGTGCGGACTTCAACTCCCAGAATGCACCTGGCGCAAACTCCTTTTTGGCCACTGGACAGTGGTCAGCTGGTCGCTTTCTTCAGGAGTTGGTGCAGGGGACTCTGGTTAGCAATTTTTCACCTGTAGCAAACAGGGAGTCCCTCCTTGAACCAGTTGAAGCCAGGCAAAGTCCTTCTTGTGGTGAAGCCCAAGTGTGCAGCTGGTGCAGTCCTTCTGAGTGCAGGTTCCAGGTGCAGGCCAGGGGTCCAGCAGGGCAGTCCTTCTTCTTCTTTAGTTCCTTTCTTGTTGAATTCTGGAGGGGATCTGAGGTGTGGGTGCAGGTCTGCCAGTTTTATCCTTGCTCCTGGGTGAAAAGCAGGGGGGCCCTGGTTCTCCAATCAGGGACAGGGTCGTCCCCCTGTGATGACCACTTCCTGGGAAGTGTGGCAAAAATCCATCCCAGAAGGCAACAGTCTCTAAAAATCCAACATGGATGAATCTGATTTTTGGAGGTTACATCTGGCTGAGCCCACCCACTGGTGTGGCTAAAAATCATAAACACACCCCTCTCCTGTCCTCTCCTAATCTAATCAAGGGGGCACCTAGCTGTCTGGGGTTGCAGGATGTGGGGGTGTTGCTGGGTGCTGCAAATGTCCTTCTCTGCCTTTGAAGACCAGTTTGGCAGCCCTCCCCCTTCCTGCCTCACCATCTGCTGAGGGGAGATTCTCTCCCCCAAGCACATTCCTTTGTGTGAAGCTTGGCCACTTCACACCTCATCAAGGCAGCCTGGCAGAAGCTGCTGCAGGCTGGCCAATCAGAGCACAGCAGCAAAAACAATGCAGAGCTGAAATTGGCAACTTTTTAGGTAAAGTCTAAACTTTTTACCTGAACTAGTTATATTAAATCCAACAACTGGAAGTTGTAGGATTTATTACAACAATTAATTTGATACCAAATTCTTGGTATGCAACATTTAAGGAGACTTTAAAATTTAAAATAAAGTCTGCCCATTCTAGCCTATGAAGGCCATTTACTTCAATGAGGGAAAAACGAATTTGGCTGTTTTTACCTCACCAGGGCTTATAAATCTATTTTTATAAAGTCCCTGCTTATAGTTACATGGCACCCAGCCCTAGGGGCACATAGGGCACACCTTAGGGGTGACTCATATGTAAAAATAAGGTAGTTTAAGACTTTGGAAGTACCTTTAATTCCAAAGTCGAATTTGCATATAACTTTAATTTAAAAGCAGCCAGCAAGGCAGGCTTGCTTTTAAAATGACACTGGGCACCTCAGCAATGCACCTAGGTGTGCACCACCTATGCTGTGGTCCCTAAACCTACATGCCCTACCATATACTAGGGACTTATAGGTAGGTTAACTTAGCCACTTATAATTAGCCTAATTTGCATATCCATTTTACACAGAGCACAGGCCCTGGGACTGGTTAGCAGTACCCAGGGCACCTTTAAAGTCAGGAAAACACCAGCAAAAAGTGGAAAATGGGGGCAAAAAGTTATGGGGCCTCTGCAATCAGCCCTGTTTTCTCACACCTACTAACTGAACTGACAAATTCACATTGCTCACATGCCATGACATATTGTGATATTGAAGACACAAATGTATGGATGTGTCATTTAACCCAAACTCCCCATCGAAGCAACATCCCCGTAATGGACCCACACATATCACCCACATTGCAATTGAATGTAAGGTAAATGGGATGCACAATATTTTGTGAGAAAAATATCCAGACCTCACAATGTAAACAATACCTGCAGAATAGGGATGGTGGCTTTGGGACAAATTTCCATTTGCACATGCCACTAAAACACTATTTACACAGGAACTGGGCATTCATGTATCTCAGGGACACCCAATAGTATAACCAAGTTCTATGCCAATGTGCCAAATGTTTAAGTGCAAGTCAAGAAAGCAAATACAACAGCAACAGCATGGGTCACACAAGTAGATGAATAAGCTAGAAGGTACACACATGAGGAGCGGTGCAAAGGAGACTCCAACCCTGTTGAGTGAGTGGGCACGGCCAACTGGGTGGGGAACAACAGAGAGGGTGGAGATTGAACTGGGAGTGGTGGGCAAGGATAGAACAAGTACAGATCCTGATGGGTCTGCCACCATTAGGAAGTGGCCACTGGAGGAAGAATCTAAAGATGATCATGTTGACCCTGTGTCCTCCGTGGCACTCCTCTCACCCTCTGAGCCACCGGGTCCCTCCGTGTCTGATCTCTTGTGTCTGGAGGTACTGTGACCAGCTGCTTCCCCACTGGTTTCAGCCCTATCTCCTGGGCTTGCCTGTGCTGATGCTGAAATTACAAAGACAAATAAGGACACTACATGTGCATGCTCACACTTGAAAAACAGCTTTGATAACCAAACATTACCTTATTGTACAGCAGGCACAAGCTACAGCAAAGTGGCTCCAACATTTAATACACATATGCATGCATGCTACATGAACTGCAAACAGTTGCTGACAGGAAAATCAGAATCATAGACAGCTCCTATTGCATGGGTGAAGTTGTGCAATCACAATACCCATGGAGCAAGTAGGAGACCTTGAATGGCTTAGCTTATGTAGCATCCCTCCGTTCCCTGTTGTCACAAAATAGTATGGCAATGCCAAGTTCAGTCTCACAGATCACACACAAGGTGTTGCATCCAGCTAATTTTCATATGCCCAATACCACATCATGATGAAATGAGGACCAAATAATACAGCCATGTTGCAGCAAGAAGTACAATAGCCGGAAGAAGGTGACATGGAAACACCCAAGTCATACTCTAAAAAAACTCCCCAATGGTAACTTCACAATATGTCCCTTGTCTAAATAGACTCATGATGTTGTACTAATGTTGATCTGATAGATCTCACATCTTGCACAAAAAAGTGCACTGGAGACAATTTGGGCAAAATGCCTGGGAGATTTGTTTACAAATATCCATACCACAATGAATCAGATAGCCCCATGGAATTCACCTGTCTTGATTGGTAATGTTGTAGAGGCGCAGGGAATCTCCAGTATTTGCAGAAGGCCCTTAACATGTTGCTCAATGGGAAGGCACATCACTGTTCCTTTTTGTCATGCAAACCCAGGTTCCCTTGGATGAATGAGTGTACACAACCACAGATGATTCCCACATTCCTGCAAGTCACTCCCTGATGCATGTCAACAGTCAGGTAGTTAGCCTTCACCGTTTAACATCGCCAAATGATGTTACATCAATAGCATGGAAATGCACATTGTGAGTAAAAACTGTAGTCCTACCTGTCATGTCCATCATTGCTTCTGCAACTGTATATGCCAAATTACATAGAGTGACGGGTGATGGTTTGTGTGAGCAACCAATCAATGGTGATACATTTCTGTCTGTGGCACCACATGAACTGTAGCCCCATAACATATGTCCAATTCCAAACACATGTTAGCATGCACGCATATGTGAGTGAATCAGACATCATCCCATGAAGACAGGTAGACCATGCATGCATGAAAAAACATGAACTCCATCCACTCCGGTTCCCCCTCTGACCCCTGCCCACACTGCATCTACAACAAAGCCAGCCCAACCATTGCCCCCATACTCTACAACATAATCAACTCCTCTTTCAACCCCGCCACCTACCCAGACCCCTGGAAGCACGCGGAAATCACTGCTCTCCTAAAAAAAAAACAAGCCGACCCGGAGATCCTCTCCAACTACCGCCCCATCTCCCTCCTCCCTTTCTCCGCCACGGTTGCAGAGAAATTAGTCAACGCCCACCTATCCCACTTCCTCAAAGCAAACAACACTCTTGACCCCTCACAATGCGGGTTCCGCAAAAAGCACAGCACGGAAACCGCCCCCATCACATGCATTGATGACATCAGGACCAAAGTCGACAAAGGCAAGACCGTCGCGCTCATCCTCCTAGACCTCTCCGCAGCCTTTGACACCATCTGCCACCACACACTCCGCACACGCCTCCACAACATAGGAATTCGCCACAAAGCCTTAGACTGGCTCACCTCCTTCCTCACCGACCGTAACCAGAGAGTCCGCCTTCCACCCTTCCACTCAAACACTACCAAGATCACCTGCGGAGTCCCCCAAGGGTCCTCCCTCAGCCCCACACTCTTCAACATCTACATGATCCCCCTAGCCAACATCCTCCGAGCACACAGAATCACTATCCTCTCCTATGCAGATGACACCCAACTCATCCTCTCCCTCACCCGCAACCCCACCAACGCCAAAACCAACCTACATTCCGCTCTCCTCGACACCGCCAACTGGATGACCACTAACCACCTCAAGCTCAACTCAAACAAAACCGAGATCATCATCTTCGGCCCCAACCAAACCACATGGGCGCGACTCCTGATGGCCCACCGCCCTAGGCCCCGCATCCACCCCAGCAAACCATGCACGCAACCTCAGCATCATCCTTGACCCCTCTCTCTCCATGACACAGCAAATCAATGCTCTAACCTCCTCCTGCTTCCACACACTCCGCACTCTAAAAAAATCCTTCAAATGGATTCCCCCAGAAACCAGAAAGACAGTCACACACGCACTCATCAGCAGCAGACTGGACTACGGTAACACCCTTTACGCCGGCACCACACTCAAACTCAAACGCAAACTCCAGAGAATCCAGAACACAGCCGCACGCCTCGTCCTTGGCCTCCCCCGCCACGAACGAATCTCTCCACACCTCAAATCCCTTCACTGCCTCCCCATAGACAAGAGAATCACATTCAATATCCTCATCCACGCACACAAATCCCTCCACAACACCGGCCCAACCTACCTCAACGAAAGAGTTAACTTCCACAGTCCCACACGCAACCTCCGAACAGCCGACCTCGCCCTAGCCACAGTCCCCCGCATCCAACGCACCACCACAGGAGGCAGGTCCTTCTCCTACCTCGCCCCCAAAACCTGGAGCTCCCTCCCCACCGACCTTCACAAAACTAAAGACCTCCTGGTCTTCAGAAAGAAGCTCAAGACATGGTTGTTCGATCAGTGACCCTCCCTACCCCCCCTTTCCCCCCCCCGCACCTTGAGGCCCTCACAGGTGAATAGCGCGCTCTACAAATTGTTTTGATTGATTGATTGATGCATGAAACAGCAGTGAAAATGAAATGGCAAAACTGAAAGGTATACATGCTAACATGTAGGCACAAGGAATGATGGCAACAGTGATGTTACCAAAATGAAGTCACTGGACATTCACTGCTTACCAAAGGAAAGTATTGCTCTGTGACTGTACCCAAAGGGCAATGTATGCTCTGTCACAAGTATGATGGCCACCTTCACATGAGACATAGTAATGAGGCAACAGCACCCGTGACAGACTGAAGACAAGTGGCCTGTGGGGGACAGATGCCAATAAACTCACTTGAGCAGGCACATGGCTGAATACAGTGATCTATTACCTCATGTTGTTTGTTGTTGGGGCTGACACACTAAAGACAAGTTGACTGTTGAGTGCAAATGACACCCACATCAACAAACAACATGACCTGATTGATCCCTGTAATGAGCCATGTGTTGGCCCTGGAGAGTATATTGATGGTGGACTGTACTCTGTTGTTTCCTAGGTAACTGGGCCAATAGGCAAGGTAACAGCATGTAACAACTTCCATACCTACACAAACAGAAACTCATCTTGTGTGTAACACATGGCCCATCTCTAGTCTTCAGGGTGAGATGGCTGACTCTAACACATCAACTTGACAATGAAACAGGCAGGAATATGCCTAGGACTCCCCCCCCCCCTTGTAGCTGCTGTGCTCCCTTCAAATGCCCATCAAGCTCGTGTTAGGCCTCCACCAGAATGGGGGCAATCAGGAGGGTCAGACTCTGGCGTGAGCACCACCCACATTGGGAAGAGAGTCCCAGCTGGACCTTTGCAATCTTCCAGACCTAGCATCTCAGGTCCTCCCGCCTCTCACAACAGTGGGTGCTCCGCCGGCTATAGACCCCCAGGGTCCGCACCTTCCGGGAGATGGTTCTCTAAATACCTTTCTTCTGATGGGAGTTGGCCTATGTGGATGCAATAGACAAATGAAGAGGTTATAATTCAAATTTTTGACCAACTGGTTTTGGCACACACATTTCAGAAACACCAAGCACAAAAATGTCAACACACCACAAATGTAAAGCACACATGATGAAAACTACAGGCACATAAATACACACTTTTGGAGTCATCTGCAGACTAACCCACTACTCTGCTCATGGCCTTCACTGACTAAGCAAGCCCACTGACATCAGGTTGCACAGGCTCAAGCAAAATGTACTGTGGTGTGAGCCACAATGACTCACAACACAACATTGTGACCTTCTGAAGGATGATCTCCTTGAACCTGACTAAACAGACACATTAACATCCAGCCACATTTATTCAATGCATACAGTCCCTACAGGCAACTACCACAGTACAGACTACACTCTAAGACTTAAGTGCAATGAAAAAGCCACCATAGGTGGCACAAGAAGTCTATTCCCTGTGCATGTGTGGACATGTGGCCTATCCAATGTAATCTCATACCATTTCAGCGTGGGATTATGTGGTATGTGCTTGTAGCACAGTACACATCTTTTACTATATATGGCAATCCTACAGAGATGACATCCAATATACTTGTTATGTTTGGTATGATTGGTTACATGTAACCAAGCTGATGACTCACATGTCCTGCCCTACCTGGAATTAACCAACTGTCTGCACTGTAGGTTTGTCACTTGTGCAATACACATGTACTGTACAAATATGACTTATGTAAAGGTGGCAACAGAGCTGTGGGAGTAAGGCACCTGTCATAAGTCAATGGCACACATTGCCAATGAGGGTCAACGGAAATATGTCCTAGGTCAGGCTGTTACCTCAGTACATATTCCTAATGTAGTCAATGTACAAAGGTGTTCAGGCCAAGTCTTGCCATGGAAGACTCATTTTAGCCACATCCAGGGCTCCGCAGGTCTACAGGGAGTGGGCCTGGTGTCACAGTTACATAGCCACAGTAACTCCTGGTCTATGTCCCATACTGGGAGAAACATTTCACAGGCCTTGATCTCTGCAGGCTGAGCATACAGAACCTACATGACACTCACGTTTCCATCACTTCTATGCATGACATTACATCCTGTGCTCATCCTCTATGTGGTTTCAAGGTTGTGTGACACGCTGAAGGGCACAGTGAGTTTTACATGTTTCTCATACAACAGTTTGGCAAGGCCAGATGTGATCTGTGGGACAATACACATTGCTGACGAGATTCTCACATGACTCAAACAGTATACATACACAGCTCATGCTGAAACGCAGATACAAGTTTTAAATTTTGAAACAAAATAATTGTAAAAATGTGTCTTTGTATTGCTGTAAAGTCTCCTTGCTTAGATAAATGAATACAACAGAAGGAGGATCTAGGGCTTATCACACAACACAATGGTAATGTGAAATACTTTGAGTACTTGTCTCCATTACCGGCACCAAGTACATCCTATCTATGAAACACAAATTGTGACAACAGACACCCGAAAAATTCTCACTGGCATGCAGAGGTACATTTAGTCAATGAGGAAGGAAATGATGGTGTCAAACAGAGTCAAATATGCCTATGAGGTTCTTACCTGCGCCTCTGATAAGCCATAGAGTTGACCATGCAGGGGAAGGACTGCCTCTCCAGCTCCTCAGAAGAGAAGGCAGGGGACCTTTCACCTGCTTGGCCTGGTGTGATTGCTCCCAGTGGCGGCACACAGCAGCTCAAGTGGTGGAGGTGTTGATGGTAGCAGTGTCAGGAGAGTCAAGTGAGGGATTTAGACAAACACGGGCCGCAACTGTTACAGTGACCAATGTTAGCCTATGGCCTTGTCGTCCGCGGTTGAAACCGCCCACCGCGTGGTCAACTCCCGCTGGCAGCCATAAGTGATTCTTAATGTCCAGTGAACTAGGTCAGGAATCCGCCATTTTGGCAGTTGTAACTACATTATTAGGCCCTGTTCAATGCGTCACAAAATCAATATATGTGTCTATCTCAAATAATGTAAAGCAGCCTTGTTGTGTAGGTTCTGCTACACAATAGCCAGTGTAGTATGTTGCTCATCACAGAAGGGTATATTACGGTGGTGCACTGTCCACCGCCAATAACGGTATTTTTGGTGGTAGGAACAGACTGTTATATTTTAAGGGGCACATGAGGAGCAGATAGCTGGGTAATGCCCAAATACATGTTCTTAACACATGTGTACACAACCATGGGGATCACATTTGGCCATTGAGTAGTAGGCAGCTTTGATGTGTAATGGGTGTAATGTTTTTCCAGTCAGTAATGCTTAGTCACATGATTTTGGTCCTATTCATCATATATGTTGGTGTGGACACAGTGACTAATGCTTCAACTCATTTAATTTCACAAATAGGTACCCTGAGAATGGGAGGAGGCTACAATCTCCGGTGTACCATCCAAACCATGGAATAATATCACATCATCAAACAGTTCTGTCTGAATAGGCAAACTATTGTGGATTTATGTCATCAGTTGGAGCCAGATCTGATGCCTGAAAACACAAATTCAGCATGCATACCACCCACTGTGAAACTCATGGCAGTATTACACTTCCTGGCCACACGGTCCATCCAATATAGAGTGGCTATTTCTGGTGGTATGCCCCATGTTCAGTGGTGTGTTAAGGGATGTTCTATTAGCAATGATGAAACTCATTGACAGCTATGTCATGTTCCCCATACTAGAGGATTTAGCCAATGTGAAGGCTGACTTCTGTAGTTTTGGTCACCTCCCACATGTAGTGGGAGCCATTGATGGTACACATATTGTCTTGGTGCCACCTCAGGCCAGTGAACAAGTCTATTGCAACAGGAAGCACTTCCATTCTATCAACGTGCAAGTGGCCTGCATGTCAGATCTCTACATCTCAAACGTCTATGCCCAGTTCACAGGTTCAGCCCATGATTCCTTTGTAATGCGGAACAGCACCATACCCCATATGATGTCACAACTGTAACCAGAGAATGCCTGTCTGGTTGGTAAGTCTTGATTTTGTGTGTGCAACATGAGGTGCTGCAGTCATGAAGTGAGTGACTCATTGTGGAACTTATGTCTCATTCCAAAACAGGAGACTCAGCATATCCAGACCATCTTTGGTTGTTGACACCACTGAGGAACCTAACTACACCAGGGAAAGTCCACTTCAATGAGGCCAATAGAAGAGCACAGTGGGCAGTGGAGCAGGCTTTTTGGCCCCTGAAGGCCAGATTTCGCTGTCTGAACAAGACTGGGAGAGCCCTCCTGTACAAACACAGAAAGATGTTTTAGATCACTGTGGCATGCTGCTGCAGAGGACTATCCTTTGTCTCCTGGGGTGGGGGGAGCCTGAGGTGGCACCGGGTGAGAATTCTGAAATGCCAAATGAAGATGATAGTGGGGAAGAGGAAAGAGCTGACTCGCGACAAGAAATCATCGACTTCTTCTCATGAGTAGAAGTATGTCATGAGATGTCATGACTTTGACTGTACAATGAACTGTAGTTGTGAGAATGTGAAAATAGTTAGGGAGCTGATGCTCAGGCAAACTCTGACTAAAGGTTGTTTGATGAGGAAGCTTCTGACACATTCACATTTTGATGATTTTGCTTTGTTTTTGCCAACTTTTTCTAATTGACTTTGTTCTCCAGATGTTTGCTATGTGTCTTGTGTCATATGTATGGTTTCATAACTATACAACATTATTTGTGCCTTTGTTCACCATGAGATCTTCATTTGGGCATTTCAGAATTGTGACATTGGCAGGTATATTGTGCTGCTGGGACATACAAAGTGGGCATGGATTATTCTTGGGAATGTATTTCACAGAGTTTAGGTGTAGAAGACCTGTGTCAAGACAGCTTGCACAGTAATAGGATTGAAGTGCAGAAGACTCCATTGGACTTGTTTGTTGTTGTGTGGTAGCCATCATGCATCATGTGTGGCATCATGTGGTCAGTAAAAATGTTGTTGTAGGCCATATTCATGTGAGTTCCCCTTCACATTGGGTGAACTGTTTGTAGCTGTTAATGTGTTTTATCATTGTAGGCCAAAGTGTGTGTGGCACATCAGTGACATTTGTTTGTGTCATACCACCATATGCAGTAGCACTGGTTTATAATGACCCTGTGATTAGGAACTGTTGTACTGCCATCTGTCTGGGTGTTGCATTCTATGAGGTGGGCAATCTTTTGAGAGCTAGGGGAGATGGATCCAGGTGATGACAGCAACACTATCCATTTATGACTATTTAGCAGAACAATGGCTGATGTGTCCATTACTTCAATATTCTGGGGATCTGTGCCAGTATATTTGGTGGCCTACACAGTTTGAGATGGTCATGTCTGAATTTCTATGTTTCTGACATTTTGGCAGCCTATGTGCTGAACAATGTAATAACATCTCTTCTGAAACAAGACACTTGTATGTATCCTGAGCTAGACACTGTGTACATGCAACTTATCCCTGCTTTCACATGTAGCTTGTATCTTCATTGTATGGTTCACATGGTCTTACATATCTACATAGCTAAATGTGAATTTTAAGACAGCACACACTGAGTTTGTGACAGATTAATTTATTACAATGCTAATACAGAAAATACGTTTGGGACACAAAGAAACAAAAATGTAATGTGAAGGGGTCAGTCATGGTGAATAAAATCATTGGCGTAGAGGCCACACCATTGGAAGCCCAAAGTCCAGAGTACTCCTCCCATTGGAACTGGAATGTGGTTCAGGATCGGTCCACAGAGTGTATGTGTGAGATTCAAAGGAGGACATTAAGGAAGAGGTTTCTTGCTGGCAGTAGTGGATGTCTTGCCATCCGCACCTTCTGGATTCTGGTATGGATGTCCCTGCCTGCAAGGGGGAGGATCAGCTGCTGCAGAGGCAGGGGTGTCTGAGGGTGGTTGTGCCTCTGGTACAGCCTCTCTTCCTTTGGCTGTCACTGATATACTTGGGCTTGAGGTAGTTGGCCCACAGGAATGTGTGGATGGTGGTGGAAAAGCCCTGCTCAGGGTTGTGTGAGTGTCCCTCAGCACACTTGTCAGGGTGCCAATGTGGGAATTGTGGTAATCCAATTGGATCATGTCCCTCTGCAGCTCCTTCATTTCCCAGAGTTTAGTTAACACCTAGTCCATCACACCACGTGACTCCTCATAAACTCCCAAGGCATGGCTGATGGTGTCCTTGTCGACAGCAGGCCCAGTGGTCTCACTCCGCTGTCCCACAGCATTCCTCGCACGCACCCTACCCCACGAGCCTGTGCCCTTGGCACAGGGTGCCCTCTCCAACTGGGTCCTGGACCCTCAGTGTCAAGAATGTTGGGTTGCACCTCAGGATCCAATGCAACTTCAGGATCCGGGACTTGGGGGCACAAGATGGCTGAAACTGTGCTAGGTACACAGGTTGGGGGTGCATCGTTGCTTGTGATGTTGATGCAACAGGGCTGGGAGGTGTCATTGTGGGCACAGTGAGACTCACTGTTGCTATCTGATCAGGTTGCCCAGATGTGCCAGAAACGTCCTCCAGGTCCACATATCCCGGAGTTTCATCATCACTGAGGGCTTCATCCTGGGGGCCAGTGTGAGTCTGGTCAGTGGACGAGGTCTTCCCAGGGACTGGTCCAGTTGAACCTGTTGAGAAAGAGAGAACATTGTTTTTGATTGAAGTGTGACATCTACCCCCAACGGTTTTATGTTACAGTAAGCAAAGACACTGGACATTTTTAAGTGGTAGGTTAGCCTATTGTGCCATGTTGCTATGGTATTGGAGTATTTGACATGACATGTGTGAAGCTTGCCTAAAGTATTAGACTCACGCAGCTCATTAAATGTGCTGATCAGTTACACTTTGGATGAGGGAATGAAAATTATTTCTTACCAACAATGAAGCTAACACAGTGCAGAGGCAATATGTGCATTCGATCATTTCTGAGGCCTAGTGGAGTGTGATATAGAGGAACACACAACTTTGTTTTATCTGTATCTGCATTCATCATGTGTGCAGTGCTGTGTCAATGTGTTTGCTGCTGCTATAATGTGCTGATGCAGCTTAAGGCCTTAGGAATACATGATGTACACACTTGCTAAGGTGTCGTTCCTGTCCTCAATAGTTTAATCCTGGGATACCAGGTCAAGATGGAGCTAGGTACAGACATGTCTCTGAGTTGAGCGTGACCTGTATATTGCTCACTCCCAGGTGTGTAAACTTCATTTGAGAGATACCAAACAGATGAATTTGGGCAAGTGAGCACTAGACTGGTGGTTGGAGTCACAGAAACAAGGCGTATTGGGCTTTGCAGTCAGGCCACTCCCCCCACTTCACACACTAGATAAATGTTGGGTATTACATATCCGTTGGCAGACTACATTTAGGTTGGAACATACATTTACATGTTGAGACATACCATGAGTCCTGGGATGATTTTTTGATTTATAAACACTGGCAGGCAGCATTCTAACTTATGGCATGTGATGGGCCTTGGTAGCTGTGATGTTAGGTGCAACAATGCACATTGATAGACTCACATCTCAGATACTCTGGGTATTGAGTGCTGGTAAAGTCAATGCACAACACAATGGCAAAAGCTGAGCTGTGAGCATGCAGAACATTGAAGTTTTGCAATAGTTTTTGTGTTGTAACTTACCGGACATCTTCTCCCCCAGGTATTCCTGTCAAGCCCACAGGATGCAGGATGGCCAAGACCTTCTCCCACAAAGAGTTGTAATGGGACACTGGGAAGGCCCCCACCAGTCCTATGGACTTCCATCTGTTGCCTGGTGGCCTGGGAACACACCTTTCCCCTCAGGTCATTCCACCTCTTCCTAATGTCTTCATTTGTGCTGAGGGTGCTGCCTACAGCATTCACTCTGTTGACGATTCTTGGCCACAGTTCAATTTTCCTACTGAGAGGAGTATGCTGGACTTGGGCTCCAAACAGTTGTGTCTCTACTCTTATGGTTTCATCCACTGTGACTCTCAACTCATCCTCTGAGTAACTGTTTTTTTTGGAACGTGACATGGTGGAAAATTAAAGTGGGCTACAGGGAGTTACTTACAAAAGAAAAGTGATGTGGGGAGTAAATGGAGAAAAGTGTTTGAAAGGAGTTTAAGGAATAGTGAAAAAAGGCATACCTTATCTCTGAACAAAAACAAATCTTGATTGCAGTGGAAATGCAAAGGATCATAGTCTATGCAGGGGTGTGTTTTATAGTGTGATTTGAGGGTATGTCCACAGGCCCTATGATTGTCAGCTGTGTTGTTTTTGAATTCATCCAATGGGCAGTGTTGCTTCGCTAAACATGTATCACCGTGGTCGACTGTGTGTTTGTAATCGGCAAACTGCTAACTGCACCAGATTATGGACCACCAAGATAGCAGACCGCTGCACCACTGTCGGGAAGCACTTTGGCTTGGTGGGTGGCAGTTCTGCCTATATACATCATATTTCGGTAGTCCGGGGACAGACGCTGCAACGCACTTTTCGGGACCGCCACCTTGGCGGTCTTACCGCCAAACTCATAATCGTGCCCTCAGTTATTTTAAGCCTTGTCACATGCCATCAGTTACAAACCATTACCTACATTTCTCTATTATTGCTATAATTCCACAATGGATGATTAACTTCCTAAACCTTAACCCGGCCACAACTGTGCTTCTCAAGGACAAAACATCTCCTTATTGTCAACAGCTGGATTGACTACTATCTATGGGCCCTATGCTCTATAAAGAACTCCATTTTATTGACTCTTCCTACCACAGTTTGGTTGCCTTGGTACTAGTTAAGTCATGCCTAAATACTGGGACCAGCAGTGGAATAGCAGATAATATTTAAATCCCTTACACTTGTGCACAAAGCAATCCACCTGCCGTTCCTACATTTTTTACTTCTAAATTCAAGTGCTACCTTCTATCCTGAAAGCTTGGATCTGCCTCTCTGGAGCATCTTCAGGTTCCCTTACACCACAAGTCTTTTCTGTAGCTTCAACCAAGCTGGTGATTTCTCTTCCTTTTTCACTTTGTTCTTTGACTTCTTTAACTTTCTTTGTAAATAATTGGAACCTTGGTTCTATTTAGTGCCATGAAGCAGCAACGTCTTTTCTCTTTATAATTACCCTTACAAATACAAATACTTGCAGCTTGAGAAATAGGATGTAAGAGAAAGGAAAAACATGTTTATTATGTATTCATGATCCAAGTTGTCCCATTTGGAAATTCCATTCACATTAAATATGTATAAATACTCTACGCAATATCAGCTCGAATATTTTATTAATAATTGTAGTAATATACTGTTCCCCAGCATGTATTCGAAGTATTAACGTTGTTTCTGAAATCCTCGCATCAGTAAGTCTGATAATAACAGACTTTGGGGGTCATTACGACCTCGGCGGTCTTTTCGCAAGACCGCCGAGGTACCGCCGTCCTCAAGACCGGCAGTGGTGGCTGTCTTCCGCGCCGTGTATTATGACCGCTAGCAGCCCGCCGTCCTTTCTCGTTCGGAAAGCCACCAGCAGCCATACTAGCGGACGGCGGGAAAGTGGAGGTTGCTCAACCTCCACCGCCACGTCAACAGAACACCGCCCACTGAATCACGTCCCATGATTCGGTGTGGCGGTGTTCTGGTGACGGTGTGTTGGCGGCGGAGCTGCCCCCATGGATCACGTCCCCTTCCGGAGGATCAACGGGCAAGGTAAGTTGATCGGCCGTCAGGGAAGGGGGTGGGGAGGTGTTGTGTGTTGTGTGCGTGCATGGGGGTGTGCGTGTGAGAGTGTAGAGGGGGTGAGTGAGTGAGTGTATGCGCGCGGGGGGTGTTCTGTGTATGGGAAATGTGTGCGGGTGGGATGGTGTACATGTCTGTTTGTATGTGTGCGGGTATGTGTTGTCGGGGTGTATGTGTGCGTTTAGGGGTGTGTATATGTGCCTGTTGGGGGTGTGTGCGTGTAGGGGTGTGTATATGTGCATGTTGGGGGTGTGTGCGTGTAGGGGTGTGTATATGTGCATGTTCGGGGTCGGGGTGGGGAGGGGGTTGTGCCACCTTTGGGGGTGGCAGGGGGGTGGGGGGGTAGGGGGAGGATTCGTGGGGGGTAGCGGGGAAGGAATTCCCTGGCACTGATAGTGCCTACCGCCATGGATCTCATGGCGGTTCCCAACCACCGAGATCCATGGCGGTATGCAGGGTCCTGATACCGTCGGCGGTCTAGTGACGACCGCCGGGTTAGAGACCGCAATCTCCAGCCCAGCGGTCTTCAACGCCATGGTTGTAGGAATGGTGAAGTGGCGGATGACCGTGGCGGTTAATTCCATTTTTTTTTCCGCAAGCCTTTTTGCAGTCTTACCGCCGCTTTACCACCGACCGCCAGGGTCGTAATGACCCCCTTTATCACTTGCTAGACATATCCAACATTAATGATGCTCCTGACATTTGAGAAAAAATCTTGGCTTTGGGCATCAATCAAGATATTAATGGCCAACACATACAGCTGGTCATTGATCAGATTTGTTGTCTTCTCAATGCTGAAATCACCAAGTTATTGGTACAAATTTTAGGTTTGTTTGAACACTCCTAAGTATGTGTTTCACCTTAAAAATTTGGGGGCTGATTACGAGTTTGGCGGTACACCCGCCAACGGGCTGGTGGAGTGGACCGCCGTATTATGAGTTTGGCGGTTGGATAAATACAAGCACGCCATTGGTCCGCCGCTACCGTCAGGTAGCACAGACATCTGCGGTTTCCTGGAAGCACAAACAGGCTGGCGGAGACCATGTTTCTACCGGACGCATTACGAGGCTGCACAGTCCCAATTTGACTGTGGCAGTCCAACCACCTCGTACTGAAAGGCAGAAACTGACAATATAAAGGGAGCAGAAAGCCATACGCATTCGGAGCCGCCATGGAGCCATTCCTAAAAGACATGCCACTGCTCCTGCTCACCGAAAGACAATAAAATCAATGCCAACGTGGATGACAGTATCTGTAAGTACACACACCTACCTGTATTATTGATATTACAAAAAAACTTGTACTTCTAGCAAACAAAGCAGGGGGAGGGGGGCACCAGAGGCAGCAGCCACACCTAACATTCAACTCAAACACAGTCACATACTGAATCACGGACACCCACACATTCACAACACGCACACTTCAGCCAGCACACACACCGCATGTCAATACTACACATGTACGCACAGCTGCACAGCGCAGGCTCGGACACAGAAGGCAACACAACATTCACATACACAGCAATAACAACACAATGTACTGCACAGATACAAATATGTTCCACACACTCACACCAAACACTGGCCAGGAACTGCCCACACATGGCCACACATACAACACACATATGCATCAGTGTGCCATGGCACACACAACACCACCATCAAACAACTCTGCAATAAACACACACATCGCACATTTCACATATAGACAATAGCCATATCAAGGGGACAAGTCATTCACCATACATGCCCATATCACACAATACAAAAACAAAAAGAAACACATCCCAATACAAACACACAACAATGTCATGACACTAACATTCAATCTACACACACATACCCATCACACAACACACACCCTTCCCTTGGTGGAAAACAGCACCGAACACAAACTCACATACTGCAAAAAACACCACATGGAGCAACAACCAGCCCAACCAGACACAACTACAGGCACACAACTAATGTCACTTAGGAACAACAGAAAGCTAGGGAAAGAAATGCAGGTCAAAGGTGTATTCAACAAACCAACAACTGGGTGGCTTTATTATAAATAAATATTTTTCATATAAAGTCCACGACCATAGGTCAGTCCAAAAACATTTGGGCAAAAGGCACAGTGTTGGGCCCCTACTTAACTCCTGCATGTAATCTCCACAGGTAGGGGCATCAAGGGGGCAGGCAGGCACCTCATGAATGATCTAGGTGTAGGAGAGTTTGGGTATGGGTTTAGGAGGGGGGAGCCTTCTTGGGAGGGGTGGGCTTCTTCTTGGTGGGGGAGGGGCATGGGTGCCTGCAGGGAAGGCCTTGGAGGTGGAAGGGATGGTCTTTGGGAAGGAAACAGTCCTTTTGGAGGTGGGGCGGGGTGAACAGTGCAGGAAAGTACCCTCTTGCATGGTTGCCCCCTTGTCTTCCTGATGTCAGTATGTTTGACTGTGTTCACTGGGATCCTGCTAACCAGGATCCCACATTTGGCGCGCTAGTGCCCCCATATAAGTCCCTAGTTTATGGTACCCAGGTACCCAGGGCATTGGGGTACCAGTAGACCCCTATGGGCAGCAGCATATATTATGCCAGTTCACTACATCCAGGTCACTATAAGTCACCCCTATGACAGGTCCTCCTAGCCCAGGGGGCAGAGTGCATGTACATGTGTGTGAGGTCACCCCTGCACTAGTAGAGGTACCCCCATGAACTACAGTTCCATTTTCCAGGACTTCAAGAGTGCGGGGATGCCATTTTATGCCTGTACTGTCCTAGGTCACTTCCTATGTCCAGCTGCATAATGGCAACTCCGAACATAGGCATGTTTGGTATCAAACATGTTGGAATCATACCCCAATACTTTTGAAAGTATTGGTTGTATGATTCCGTGCACTCTGGGGGCTTCTTAGAGGATCCTCAGCATTGCTCCTACAGCCTTCTGAGGTTTTCCAGACAGCCCAAGCTGCTGCCACCTCACAGACAGGTTTCTGCCCTCCTGTTGCTTGAGCAGCTCAAGCCCAGGAAGGCAGAACAAAGGATTTCCTTTGGAGAGGGGTGTTACACCCTCTCCCTTTAGAAATATGTGTTACATGGCTTGGGAAGGGTAGCCTCCCCAAGCCACTGGTATGCTTTGAAGGGCACATTTGGTGCCCTCCATGCATAAACCAGTCTACACAGGTTCAGGGACCTCCAGTCCCTGCTCTGGCACCTGAGCTCCTCCAGAGGGGCCTGGGTTTTGCCATCTTGAATGCAAGGTTGGCAGGGAACTCTGGGAGCATCTGTGTGACCAGGTCAGGCAGGTGACGTAAGAGCCCCCTCCTGATAGGTGGTAACCCAGCTAGGTGACCAGTCCTCCTTTCAGGGCTATTTAGGGTCCTTGGGGAGCTGGTGTATATTGGGGCTGTAAATATTAATCAGTGAGATATCCTGACCATCCAGTCTGCCCATCACTGCTACATATCTCCCCTCAGGGTCCACCTCTGTGCACACCAGCGAAAAAGTCATGGTTGCCCGGATCCATATTAGAACTCCCAGCACAAAAGCTGAGAATGTAGTGTAGTATAGTTGCCCTCGCCAGCGTTTCTGCAAGGCCACACCCTCTTTGGCAGTCATGTGCATTTCTTGCAGGAATGCAATGACCACCCCCTGTCTCTGTAGGTAAGTAAACACCCTATATTGTTTAGCCAATGTATGTATGCCCCTGACATTCCAGGAGATTATCTCATAACCTTTTTGTTATTCCATGAGGGGTATGGAATTTGGGTCAGGCAGTGGACATTCTCCTCCACCTTCCATTGTAGGGTACACAGAACTACCCTCCTCATAATTTGTCAACCTTTTCCACACCAGCGGTAAATCCCAGCATTCCCCAACTAAATCTGAATAATAAACAACCCAACTCCTATTTCCCAGGACAGAAAGAAACATTCCCCCCATCCAAACGTCAATACTAAGCAACAGTTCTATCTCAGTAGAAAACTTTTCAGGGAGGCATCCAGGCAGTGGTCGGCTCTCAGGAATCCAGCCCCCACCCGGCCGCTGCCATCATTTTGCTTGCAATATCTTGTGGCCTGCCATACTGGGGACAGGGTTAGGATATTAGAAAAAAAAAATGCGCGCAGCTCTTCGGGCAAATACTTGATGAATGTACGTCCCCCTAGCAGGCATTTCATTACCACTCTCATAATCAATGCATCCAGTTATATTAGATCATTAGCTGAGCGAGGGGTCACCACAGGTAGGCCCTCGCTAAAGAGTATGATTATATTAGAGTCATTGTCCAAGACTGAACTTGTGTTGGCGCTTGGCGGTGGCAGTACCCGCCTTCCAGGTTTCTTTCACGCTGACAGAGGCCACCTCTTTATCCGCTTTCAGTTTTTCTGGCTGTACCTCCTCTGCTGTGGGGGATCCCCTCAGTACGGATCCTCCTCTCCTCCAGGATCGTGCACGGCATTTCCTCTTCCCAGCATGCTGCTCCCCACTGGGGCCCGGTCCAGGCTGGCACTCTGTCCAGGACCACACCTCCAGTGAAGCAAGAAAGAACTGTACTCCAGTTGGGGTGATCACTCGGAGCCGGGCTGGAAACTGCATAGAATATTCCACTCCTAGGTCTCGCAGCTCCTTTTTCACTGCGCTGAAGGCCACCCTTTACCGTTGAACTTCTTTAGAAAAGTCAGGGAATATGTGCACTTTATGGTTTCAGTTACCAACTTGTCGTTTTGGGTGGCGCGCCCCAGGGTTAGATCACAATCCCTAAAATGTAGTCATTTTGGGCCAGATGTAGCATTTTCCGATTCGCAAAATCGGATGCAGTACGGTGTCTCAGACACCGACTGCGAGTCGCTATGGGGTCGCAAAGACCCACCTCATTAATATTAATGAGGTGGGTCGCATTTTGCGACCCCATAGCGAGTCCCTGCACTCACAGGGATGGTGGCCTGCTGAAGACAGCAGACCTCCATGTCTGTGACTGCTTTTTAAATAAAGCAGTTTTTTATTTTATTTTGCATCCCATTTTCCCTAAAGTAAAATGAGTTGCAAAACAAAAAAAATAACGAAACCATTTGGTTTCGTTTTTTCAGAGTAGGCAGTGGTCCATTGGACCACTGCCTGCTCTGAAAAACCCTTTTTGGCAACATTCACAAAGGGGCAGGGGTCTCCTGGGGACCCCTTCCCTTTTGCGAATGGGTTACCACCAGTGTGACACTCTGTGGTAACTGCGAATTGCTTTGCGACCACATTCGCGGTCACAAAGCAATTTAGCATAGCGATGCGATTCGCAAATAGGAAGGGGACACCCCTTCCTATTTGCGAGTCGCATTCACAATTTGCGAGTCGGTACCGACTCGCAAATTGTGAATGAGCATCGCAATCGGCATTTTGCATGGCGCAAACTGCGATTTTCGCAGTTTGCACCATGCAAAATGCATGCTACATCTGGCCCTTTGCCACTATCATGCGTGGTGGTGCTCCCGGAGGGAGTGCTCTAGTTGGCACCCAATGCGCTCTTTCAAAAGCAAAGAATGTAGAAAACCCCTCTGGGACTAACTCCTGAGTGATCCATGCCTCCAGGTACCCCGTCAGAGCACTTTTCTCTATTTTCTCTGGGAGGCCCACTATTCGGATGTTGTTGCGGCGGGCTCTGTTTTCAGCATCTTCCACTCTAGCCTCCAGTACCTTTAGCCGTCTTTCTGCTTCGTTCAGTTTATTGCTGGCCACAGTTACCGCAGGAGTCATCTCCAATAGTTCCCTTTCTGTCGCGGTCACTCGTTCCGCCAAGTGTCTATGATCATTGCATAAGAAGTCCCAGATTTGTGCTCATGGCGTCTATCTTCTGCTCCAAAGCTTCCCAAAACGCCGCAGTTACCTGCATCACATCTTGAAGTGTGCTTACCGCCGTGCAGAAGACCGCCAACACACCGCTGCGGAAATCCGCTACAGCTATTACGACCCACAGCTCGGAATCCGCCAAACTCTAGACACCCACACAAGTCCGCCACACCAAAGGTCAGTGATAAACTGGCGATAACAAAACCTCCACCCTCACGCCAACAGGAATACGCCCACACTATCACGACCCACGAATCCATACGGCGGTCTTTCAACCACAGTATTCCATTGGCGGTACACACCGCTGCGCTAAAAATACACACACATTTACAAAACATAACCACATTGGACAAATCGAAATACACACACCTGATACACATACACACACCACTCCCACACACTCAATACAATATAAAAGACACACCCACATCACCCATAAACCCCTATGACAAAAATTGAGAAAGAAGCCCAGAGAGAGACACCACCATCAACCACACTAGCATCCACAGGCACACAACACCATCACTCACACAACATCCACACACCTCAGACAACACACACAAAAACATCCCCTCAAGCATCACAACCGACACCACCTCACACATCACCCACACCACACCATGGCACCTCAAAGACACCCCAGGTTCTCTGAGGAGGAGCTCAGGGTCAAGGTGGAGGAAATCGTCCGGGTAGAGCCACAGCTATTCGGATCACAGGTGCAGCACACCTCCATAGCTAGGAAGATGGAGCTATGGCGCAGAATCACAGACAGTGTCAACGCAGTGGGACAGCATCCAAGAACACGGGATGACATCAGGAAGAGGTGGAACGACCTACGGGGGAAGGTGCGTTCAGTGGTCTCAAGACACCAGATTGCAGTTGAGAGGACTGGCGATGGACCCCTACCTCCTCCCCCACAACTAACAACATTGGAGGAGCAGGTCTTGGCTATACTGCATCCTGAGGGCCCCGCAGGAGTAGCAGGAGGAATGGACTCTGGTAAGTCAAATCTTAACTATTACATCCCCCACCCTACCTGCATGCTATCACATACCCCATCCCCAACCCTCACCCCCATCACTCCAACACCTTACAAATGTCCCACTATCACAACCCACACATCCCAACACCAAGCCCTGCATGCAACACCAAAGCATGGACACCCATCACCAAAGCATGTCCACTACAGATACCCACCCAGATCCCCAAACCAATTATCACACGAGGACCTACTCAAGAATGCATGCACTGGAGTAAAGGGTCACCCAACTATTGCACACGATGGCACACACAGGTGCAATAATCATGCCTTTACACCCCTGCAGGACCCCTACCCAACGTCACCGGACAGGAGGTTCCAGACATGTCCACTCCCCCCACAGAAGAGGCCCATAGTGATGACAGCAGCTCTGTCCAACTGGATCAAGATGACCAGCACGGCCCATCTGGGACCTCGGGACACTCGGTTCCCCTGACACTGGCACAAGCCACCACAGAGCCTCCCCCCTCAGGAACCACCAGCACAGCACCCACCCAGCAGGCCCATCCCTCTGTCCCCAGGACACGTCAAGCAGCAGTGTGTCCACCACTACAGGGAACCCAGGCAAACCCAACAACCCAAGAAAATCAGGGACCTGGGGGCAGTGGTAGTGGGCACACAGTTCAGGGGACAGAGGCACAGGATAACAGGGGAACTGGGAGGACTGCTGTGCGACAGGGGGAGGACAGATACAGGCAACCCACTCTCCAGGAAGCCCTCTCCAACATTATGGGAGCATACCATCATTCCCAGGAGACGATGGCAACGGTACTGGCCAACTTTCAGGAGTCCCAGCAGCTGCAGGAGGAACTGTATCTGGGGATCAGGGAGGAACTTAAGTCCATAAACACCACCCTGGTCCCCATTGTAGGGGTGCTGAAGGACCTTGTGAACACCAGGAGGGACACTGTGGCACAACAAGGGGCCCCTGACACTAGCCTGGATGATGAACAGCCCACCACCTCCGCCGGCGCTAGTGGACAGGAGGCACCGCTACAGGACCACGACACCAGCACCCTATCCCCTGCAGATGGAGAACCACCCCGCAAACGGTCCCTGAGATCCAGGACAAAGAGAGAGAGCAATGCCAAGACCCCGCCAGGAAATGAGACCCCCCTGAATGTCATCCTTCTGTCCCACTTCGTCACCCTGTCCATCCATCAACTGCCCTAGCTCCATTTCCTATGCCCCTTTGGACAATGCACCTGTGAAATAAATAGACTGGAGTCTGCCATGGACAATCCTCCATCATCCCCGCTGCCCATTTTACAGCCCCTCCACTATTTTGCACTGAAATAAACACCCTTGAATCACAAAACAAGCTGGAGCCAGTCTGTGCGTTCACAAATGTGTATTTGCAATAACTATGGAATATAGCAATGTCGATTGTATTGTCAACATACCGATGTAAACAGCTCTAGTCCATGAGGTAATATAGCAAAGGTCACACAGTGGGACCCACATCTGTGAAATGGAAAGGCAAAGTAACAAGTCAAGGTCCATACACTGCGTGAAAGTGACAGATATATGATGGGTCTAACAATTGTATGAGAGGTGTGAGGCAGTGACATCTTACCTGTGTCTCACTGGAAGTATTGCTGGATAACTTTGTTTCTGTTGTCGATATCCTCTTCTGCCTCCTCTTCTTCACTGTCCACAGGCTCCACGGCTGCCACAGGACCACCATCTGGACCATCCTCCTGCAGAAAAGGCACCTGTCGTTGCAAAGCCAGGTTGTGCAGCATACAGCAGGCCACGATGATCTGGCACACCTTCTTTGGTGAGTAGTAGAGAGAACCACCTGTCATATGGAGGCACCGGATCCTGGCCTTCAGGAGGCCGAAGGTCCTTTCGATCACTCTTCTAGTTCACCCATGTGCCTCATTGTAGCGTTCCTCTGCCCTTGTCCTGGGATTTCTCACTGGGGTCAGTAGCCATGACAGGTTGGGGTACCCAGACTCACCTGCAAATGTCGAGGGACAACTGTTAGACACACACTAACCCTTAGGGACAACCCCAGACCCAGACAACTATTCACAGGGTATAGGGTCCTTGTCCTCACCTATTAGCCACACACGGTGCCTCTGGAGTTTCCCCATCACATAAGGGATGCTGCTATTCCTCAGAATGTAAGTGTCATGCACTGAGCCAGGAAACGTGGCATTCACATGGGAGATGTACTGGTCGGCCAAACACACCATCTGCACATTCATTGAATGGTAGCTCTTCCGGTTTCTGTACACCTGATCACTCCTGCGGGGGGTACCAAGGCCACATGTGTCCCATCAATGGCACCTGTGATGTTGGGGATATGTCCCAGGGCATAGATGTCACCTTTCACTGTGGGCAAATCCTCCACATGTGCGCATGTGTTTAAGCAGGGCAGAGAACACTCTGGACAACACGTTTGAGAACATAGGCTGTGACATCCCTGATGTAATGGCCACTGTTGTTTGAAAAGACCCACTTGCCAGGAAATGGAGTACTGACAGGACCTGCACTAGAGGGGGATTCCTGTGGGATGGCGGATTGCTGACATCAGGTCTGGCTCCAACTGGGCACACAGTTCATGGAATGTTGCACGATCAAGTCTGTAGGTGACTATTAATTGCCTCTCTTCCATTGTCGACAGGTGCCCTATGGAGGAAAACACTGAGCAGAGAGTCAGCCAACACTGAGGTATTACTAAATGTCATTAGCAAACATTTGTAAATCCGCAATCTGCCTCTTACTTTGTGTATGCAAGGCCTAGATTGGTGTGACACAGTTAATATTAATGCCATGTGGCCCCCTGAAATGGCGGCTGCCTAACCTGTAAGGTGGGACAAAGGGGATATGAGGTAACTGCGCTGGCGTTCTACACCGTCGCGGTAGGCGGGCGAAGACCGCAGCGCAATCCTGCATTGGTTAACATTGGACCCTATGAGTCCCAGGAGCCAATGACGATGTACGCCGGCGGTGACCGCCATTTTCTGTCTGTTCGCTCACTTGATACCTGACCTTCGACAGGAGAGGACTTACACTGCAAGTGCTGCTGTGACCTCAGTCTGGAAGTGACGATGGCTCATGTGTCTGGGGAAAGGGCCCCTGCCTTCACTTCGGAGGAGTTGGAGAAGTTAGTGGATGGGTTCCTCCCCCAGTACATGCTACTCTACGGTCCTCCAGACAAACAGGTGAGTACACTGTGAGCATGCTGCATGGGCAATGCCTGTTTGGAGTGGTGTGGATGGAAGTTACATGGGGGGGGGGGACTGAGGCCTGCATGTGTGGACGGTGAGTGTATGTGCGTCAGGCCAAGGGTGGGAACGTGGGCCAATGACTGTGACGGTCCAGATGGTTAAAGTTTTTCTTTTTCCCCTGTACTATACCTCTAGTTCAACGCCCACCAGAAGAAGGATATTTGGCGTGCCATCGCCAAGGACGTCCGGACCCTGGGGGTCCACCATAGACGGAGCACCCACTGCCGGAAAAGATGGGAGGACATTCGCCACTGGAGCAAGAAGACGGCGAAGGCCCAGCTGGGGATGGCCTCCCAACGTGGGAGGGGTGCCCGTCGCACCATGACCCCCCTGATGTTCCGGATCCTGGCTGTGGAGTATCTGGAGTTGGATGGGCACTTGAGGGCATCACAGCAGCCACAAGGGGGTGAGTACCGTCACATCCATCTGACTCTGCACGCATTACGAGGTGTCTGGGTGGGGGAGGTGGGCAGTGGGTTACCCTAGGCCAGGGCGAGCTTTGTAGGCAAGGACCCTTTGTGAGGCAGGCTATGTGGCACACCAACCCCACCAGTGGTAAGAGCCATCTACACCTAGTCAGGCTCCTGTGACTTCCATGTGTGCAGCAATCGGGCATAGGCCTTCTACCCCATGGGCATGTGATTAATCTAGGAACTCTAAATGCATGGCGTAGTGCAGAGGGCTGCTGTGTCTGTAGTGTCCGCCAACGGTAGTGGTATTGCATGCACTGAACATGTCTTTCTTCTGTCTTTCCCACACCCTTTTTGTTGTCTCCCTGTTCTTGTGTGCAATAGCATCATCAGGCGGAGGAGCAGTGGCACCGGAGCAGGAGGGAGCTGCATCCCACTTGGCCCTGGAGGGCGAGACAACGGAGTCTGAAGCCACCAGTGGGACAGAGGGCGAGGGGAGCTCCACGACGGGGACAGGAGGTGACATCAGCGACAGTGACTCCTCCTCTGATGGGAGCTCCCTTGCAGTGGTGGCCCCTCTGTGTCCCCCGCATCAACAGGTACAGCCGCCACCCCCCCTACCAGCACCGCCCTCCCAGCAGCCCCTCAGCGTGTGTCCTGTGCCTGCTCACCCAGGAGGGTGGGCATCTCCTTCGCCCCCGGCACCTCAGGCCCTGCCCCAGTCAGCCCTGCTGCCCTCAGTGAGGAGGCTATTGACCTCCTGAGATTCCTCACAGTTGGGCAATCTACCATTATGAATGCCATCCAGGGTGTTAAGAGGCATTTGCAAAACACAAATGCATACCTGGAGGTCATTCATTCTGGCCAGGCAGCCCAACGGAGAGCATTTCAGGCTCTGGCCTCAGCACTGATGGCAGCCATTATCCCTGTGCCCAGCCTCCCCCTCCAACTTCCTCCACCCAGACCCAATCCCATGTACCTCAGCCTATCCCAAGCACACCATCAGACCAGCATGCACACACCTCATCACACAAGGGTGGCTCTTGCAAACATAAGCACCACACATCCCACAGGCACTTACACAAGCATCATTCCCATGCAGGCATCCCAAAATCCACTGCCTCCACTGTGTCCCCCTCCTCCACGTCGTCCTCCTCCCTCCCTGTCTCATCTCCACTCACACCTGCATGCACAAAATCTTCAGCCACTACCTCCATCACCAGCACGCCCATCACCACACACCGCTCACGTGCACTCACCACCCCCACTACCATTCACACATCCCCTGTGTCCTCTACCAGTGTGTCTTTGAGCCCTCCTCCCAAAGTACACAAATGCAGGCACACACCCACCCAACAGCCATCCACCTCACAACAGCCTCCAGCCCATGCACCTTCACCCAAATTCAGCAATTGTACACCTCCTACAACCACTACCTCTTCCTCCACTCCCAAACCCACTCCATCTACCCGTCCCAGTGTGTGTAAAAAAAAATTCCTGGCTAACATTGACCTCTTCCCTACACCTCCCCCCCGTCCGTCCCCTAGGGCCAGGCTTTCCAGGTCTCAACCCAGCACCTCAGCCAACACATCACTGGGCACAGTGGTCCCAGCAACAGCGGGCATTTGGAGTGCGCCAGGCATCAGGGCAGCCAGTGTGCCACGGAGCGAGGGCAAGGACATTCCGCCACCTGCGAAAGTAAAAAAGTTGCCCACATCCCTGAGGGAGAAGGCGAAAACACCTGCCACCAAGGGCTCAGGGAAAACAAAAGGGGATAGTGGCAAGACAGCTGCGCCACCATCCAAGGTGGGAAAGGGCCAGAAAATCAAGGGCAGGTCAGGAGAGGGCATGGTGGCACCGACTATGGGACCAGTGTCACACCTTCTGTCCACGTCGACACCAACCGGTACAGCGGAGAAGACCGCCACCTGCACCACCACCTGCACCGCCACCAGCACCGCAGTCCCTGAGCCCGCCACCAGCACCCCAGTCACTGAGCCCGCCACCAGCATCGCAGCCACTGAGCCCGCCACCAGCATCGCCGCCACTGAGCCCGCCACCAGAATCGCCACCACAGAGCCCGCCACCAGCACCGATGCCACAGAGTCCGCCACCACAGAGCCCGCCGCCAGCACCGCTGCCACAGAGGCTGCCGCAAGCACCGCTGCCACAGAGGCTGCCGCAAGCACCGCTGCCACAGAGTCCGCTGCCAGCACCGATGCCACAGAGGCCACTGCAAGCACCGCTGCCACAGAGTCCACCACCAGCACCGATGCCACAGAGGCCGCCGCAAGAACTGCTGCTACTGACACCGCCGCAAGCACCGCCAGCGGCTCTGCGACGTCCTGAGCCAGTGGCACCACCGCAGACATGGCTGCCATCCCCAGTGGACAGTCGACCGAGCCTGGTGGTCAGTTCCAGGAGCCTGGGCAGCTTCCATGATGCAACACCTTCAGTGGAGAAAGGCATCCACTACCTCTGTCCTTGGCAGGATGAAGCACTCTGAGCACAAAGCCCCCTCCAGAACCAGTGGAGAAAGGCATCCACTACCTCAGTCCTTGGCAGGATGAAACACTCTGGGCACAAAGCCCCCTCCAGAACCAGTGGACAAAGGCATCCACTACCTCAGTCCTTGGCAGGATGAAGCACTCTGGGCACAAAGCCCCCTCCAGAACCAGTGGAGAAAGGCATCCACTACCTCAGTCCTTGGCAGGATGAAGCACTCTGGGCACAAAGCCCCCTCCAGAACCAGTGGAGAAAGGCATCCACTACCTCAGTCCTTGGCAGGACGAAGCACTCTGGGCACAACGCCCCCTCCAGAACCAGTGGAGAAAGGCATCCACTACCTCAGTCTTTGGCAAGATGAAGCACTCTGGGCACAAAGCCCCCTCCAGAACCAACCAGTGGAGTATCACATCCTCTACCTCAGTCCTTGGCAGGATGAAGCACTCTGGGCACAAAGCCCCCTACAGAACCATTGGAGAAAGGCATCCACTACCTCAGTCCTTGGCAGGATGAAGCACCCTGGGCACAAAGCCAGCTCCAGAACCAGTGGAGACTGTTATCCACTTGAGAGACTGTGGCTTTGCACTCCCCAGGATGAAGCAGTGGGCAAACCATGCACTGGAGAGACTTGAGAGACTGTGGATTTGCACTCCCCAGGATAGAGCAGTGGGCAACCCACCCACTGGAGAGACTTGAGAGACTGTAGCTTTGCACTCCCCAGGATAAAGCAGAGGGCAAACCACCCACTGGAGAGAATTGAGAGACTGTGGCTTTGCACTCCTCAGGATAAAGCAGTGGGCAAACCACCCACTGGAGAGGCTTGAGAGACTGTGGCTTTGCACTCCCCAGGATAAAGCAGTGGGCAAACCACCCACTGGAGACACTTGAAAGACTGTGGCTTTGCACTCCCCAGGATGAAGCAGTGGGCAAACCACCCACTGGAGAGACTTGAAACACTGTGGCTTTGCACTCCCCAGGATACAGCAGTGGGCATGGAGCCCCCTCGTGGAGCAGTGGCGTCGTGCACTCATCCGGCTGAGGTGCCCCCCTTCCCTTCCCCCTGAGGTGCCTGTTTCATTTCGATCTGATGCCCCTGCTGTGTTCTCTCCGTTTGATGTCTGGTATCGAGTGTGGGCCTCGCCCATGAATTTTGGGCCCAGTGGTCCACGGACAATCATTGGTGCACTATCTGGACTTGTGTAGTTGGTGTACATGATTGTATATACTGTATTTCGAGTTTTGACTACTGTTATTTTCATGATTACAATCGTTCAACTCATTTCCTTTTGTCCTTGCGTTCTTGAAAGGGGTGTTGGGGGGGTGTAAATGTAATGTTGCAGCATGTATTTGTGTGTATGGTGTTGTGGGTGAGGGTGGGGGTGTTGTGTGTTGTGTGTGTGTGTCACTCTCTTTTCCCTCCCCCCTCCCCTGTGTTGTAGGTGCAGTACTCACCGTGGTCGTCGCCGCTGTCTTTGTTGCTCCTGATAGAGGAGCAGGAATACCATCGCAGGCAGTATTTGGAGTTCTGGCTCCATGGTGTCCTGTTTCCACGTGGGGTGTGGAGAGGTGAGTGTTTTCCCTTCCAAGTCCTGTTTCTGCCGTGTTTTTGTTCACGTTGGTTCCGCCCCGGAAAAGGTGGCAGATTGGCCTCTCATAATAGTGTGGGCAGTACATTGTCTTCCGCCTGTCTGTTGGCGGTGACCGCCGCACTGTTTGTTTCTACCACCGTGGCGGTCAGAGTGTTAAAGTGGCTGTCTATGTTGGCGGTTTCCGCCACGGTCGTGATTCAATTTTTTTGCCGCCGGCCTTTTGGCGGTATTACCACCGCTTTAACACCGACCACCAGGGTTGTAATGAGGGCCTATGTGTCTATGATTTTGTGTTTTGCTGAAGGAATACTCTGTGATGAACATGCCCAATAATAAATATATACCCGCTCCTTTCCCTGAACTGCAGTGCAATGCCTTGCTCCATATTTACTAGGTGGCGTTAAGCCACTTTTTGTGGCTTAACACAGCCTTGTAAATGGAGCCCCTTCACATGCATCACTTAGCGTGGAAAAGGCGTGTAATGGGTGTTGATGTGGGCATTCCACTGCAACACCCATTGCATTTTGACGCTACCCCAAATTTACGAGAAATCATTAACCTAAGGCAGTGCCAAAAACTAACGCCACCCCAGGGGTGTCGTTAGCATGGCAAAATAAGAAGAAATAATTTTATTTTATTTCTCCTCTTTTTTGCTTTTTCTATGTTTGCTGCATTCTCCAGCAGACATAAAAAGAGAAAAATGTCATGAATGATTGTTTATGTGCAGGAAGGGACACCTTACTGCATATAAACAATCATTCCCTGCAACACAAGGGTGCCTTTGTTGGCTCTAGGCAGCTAAATTTAGCACTAGCGCCAGGAGAAATACAGGGGTGCGCCGTATTTTTGTAAATACGGTGCAGCCCTGTGTTTCTGAAGTGATGCAGTGCAGCGCTGGCAATTTTGGCACAGCGCCACACCACCTCCACGTAAATAATGCCCAAAGTGTCTTTGTGGTTTGATTTCTTTAGGAAATCCTATACGGGAAAAAAATCGCTCTGTTTTTGTAATCCTTCCTTTCAGCCAGTCAGTGCTTTATGTGAGGCATGTGGTTTTAAAATCATGTCCCTGTGACTGACTTTCCTAATCACATCAAACATTCCAATGGCCCTAGAGGACAAGCAATGTACTTATACTGTGCCAATATATAATTTAAAAAAAGCAAGTGTTTGTACAGAGCATTCTTTTCAATTTGTCTTTTTTCTTTTTTTCTTTCTTGATATAGCTACTCCTGCTGATCCACCACCGACCTCCCGTACCGGATCCGGTGGCAGAGGCTGGAGGCCACCAACGCACAGTGCCAGTTGCTGATGGACGGGGATGGCCATGCTCCTCTCGCAGGGCCCAGTTCCACCAGCCAACTGCCTATGCCTCCAGGTCACACCAGCGCTGCTGGCAGTTTGGAGCTTCCCTTCCCCTTGTTCGCCCCTTTCAGACCGACTCCACCATCACCAAATGTGGTGCGAGCTGGTACACTTGGGCCGAAGGATGGCACGCCTCGAGGCCCAGATTCAACACCTGGAAACAATCATGGAGAATGACCTAATTCTAGCCCTTTTTAAAAAAATTCTTTGTTTTGTTGGTAGGGAGTCATTGTGGATGGGCAGGGTGGGTATTTTGGGAGGACATTTTTTCTTCTTTATGGACATGGACATTAATATATATATTGGACATTGGTTGGAGATGGGGAAAGATGTAGGGAGGGGTGGGCCTGTTGAGGGAGGAGAGGATGGGTTTAATATTTTATAACGTATATATTGTTAAAGGGTAAATGTCTATACTACACTTTGGGCCTGATTCTGACCCCCGGCGGTCACGGACCGCCGGGGCCAGGGTCGGCGGGAGCACCGCCAACAGGCTGGCGGTGCCCCTCAGGACATTCTGACCGCGGCGGTTCAGCCGCGGTCAGAACAGGAACCCGCCGGTTTTCCGCTGTCCTGCAGAATCCTCCATGGGGATTCTGACACCCCATACTGCCATCCTGTTCCTGGCGGGTCGCCCGCCAGGAAAAGGATGGCGGTATGAGGTGTTGTGGGGCCCCTGGGGGCATGGGCACTGCAGGGGCCCCCGTAAGAGGGCCCCACAAAGAATTTCAGTGTCTGCTGAGCAGACACTGAAATTCGCGACGGGTGCAACTGCACCCGTCGCACATCCTCCACTCCGCCGGCTCCATTCGGAGCCGGCATCCTCATGGAGGGGTGTTTCCCACTGGGCTGGTGGGCGGCCTTTTGGCGGTCACCCGCCAGCCCAGTGGGAAACCCAGAATCACCGCGGAGCGGTGTTCTGGAGGGGGGAACTTTATGTCTGAAGTTCTTTTTGTTTTAGTTTAACTTTGCACTGATGACTTTTCGTGCAGCCTGTCTTTTTAATCTTTTTCTCAAAGTTTATGACAGTTAGGAGGTTATGCTGCCAATCCCTATATTTCCAACAGGATCATCCAATAATTACTTATCTCGTATGCAGTAGAAGTTAGTTATGTACTGTCGTGGTTTGGACTCCTGCTCTGGGCAAGACTACTGGTTCAAGGATGACAGTACTTATGTTTGTAGGTGGCTATGCCTATCCTACAACCGGTCGCAACTGTAATCCCAACCCCTCTGGCTCACTAGCAGTACCTCACCAAAAACCCAAAGAGTTAAAGGTGATTTGTGGCAGCCGTTACGCATGGACTCAGAAGTATGACATCTCAGGGAGTGTCGTGGTTAAACGGAGATTACTCCTTTCTCACAGATATATCATGGCTCAGCCAAACACAGGCAATAATGAAGATGTAGTAATGTTCCAATGGTTTTTATTTAATACAATGCGGTAAATCGCATGAGCTGCAATGATTAGGATAATGAACCTTGCAAGAAATAGAATTGTAAATACGAGAGTCATGATTATGAAGACCCCCACCAACTTGCGTTAGCATGGAAAGACATAATGGGGGTCATTACAACCCTGGCGGACGGTGTTAAAGCGGCGGTAAGACCGGCAACAGGCCGGCGGAAAAAAATTAGCAATTACGACCGTGGCGGAAACCGCCAACAAAGACAGCCACTTTAACACTCCGACTGCCACGGCGGTACAAACAAACAGCGCGGCGGTCACGGCCAACAGACAGGCGGAAGACAATGTACCGCCCACACTATTATGACAGGCCAATCCGCCACCTTTTCCGGGGCGGATTCACCGCAGATAAAAACACGGCGGAAACAGGAATTTCGAAGGGAAAACGCTCACCTCTACACACTCCACGAGGAACGAGGACATCATGGACCCGGAACTCCAAATCCTACCTGCGATAGTCTTCCTGCTCCTGTACCAGGAGCACGAACGCCGGCGGCGAAGACCACAGTGAGTACTGCACCTACGACACAGGGGAGGGGGAGGCAAAAAACAGGGACACACACACGCAACACCCCCTCCCTCACCCACTACAACACAGACACTAATACATATCTATACATTATAGTGACACCCCCCAACCCCTCCGGAAGAATGCAAAGACAAAAGGAAATGAGTGTAACCATTGTAATATATTAAAATCCAGTACGCAAAAATATACATATATACACTATTAACAAAATATACACCAAGAATAGTAGTCCAGGTATTGCACCATTTATAGTCCGTAGTCCACTGGGCCCAAAATGCATGGGCGAGGCCCACACTCGATACCAGATCAAAACAGAGAGAACACTGCAGGGGCATCAGATAGAAATACAACAGGCACCTCAGGGGGAAGGGAAGGGGGGGCACCTCAGCCGGATGAGTGCACGAAGCCAGATCCACGAGGGGGCTCAATGCCCACTGTTCAATCCTGGAGAGTGCAAAGCCACAGTCTCTCAAGTCTCTCCAGTGGGTGGTTTGCCCACTGCATTATCCTGGGGAGTGCAAAGCCACAGTCTCTCAAGTGTCTCCAGTGGGTGGTTTGCTCACTGCTTTACCCTGGGGAGTGCAAAGCCACAGTCTCTCAAGTGTCTCCAGTGGGTGGTTTGCCCACTGCATTATCCTGGGGAGTGCAAAGCCACAGTCTCTCAAGTGTCTCTAGTGGGTGGTTTGCCCACTGCATTATCCTGGGGAGTGCAAAGCCACAGGTGGTTTGCCCACTGCATTATCCTGGGGAGTGCAAAGCCACAGTCTCTCAAGTGTCTCCAGTGGGTGGTTTGCCCACTGCATTATCCTGGGGAGTGCAAAGCCACAGTCTCTCAAGTGGATAACAGTCTTCACTGGTTCTGGAGGGGGACTGGTGCCCAGAGTGCTTCATCCTGTGAAGGACAGAGGTAGTGGATGCATCTCTCCACTGGTTCTGGAGGGGGACTGGTGCCCAGAGTGCTTCATCCTGTGAAGGACAGAGGTAGTGGATGCATCTCTCCACTGGTTCTGGAGGGGGACTGGTGCCCAGAGTGCATCACACACCCCGTGACAGTCCCAGTTGCGTCAGTGCCCCTGCCGCTCATGGGCTAGCGGTGCTTGATTTGGCGGTGCCCTGTTCAGCAGTGCTTGATTTGGCGGTGCCGTGTGCAACGGTGCTTGATTTGGCTGTGCTCTGTGCAGCGGTGCTTGATTTGGAGGTGCCCTGTGCAGCGGTGCTTGATTTGACGGTGCCCTGTTCAGCTGTGCTTGATTTGGTGGTGCCCTGTGCAGCGGTGCTTGAGTTGGCGGTGCCCTGTTCAGCGGTGCTTGATTTGGCGGTGCCCTGTTCAGCGGTGCTTGATTTGGCGGTGCCCTGTGCAGCGGTGCTTGAGTTGGCGGTGCCCTGTTCAGCGGTGCTTGATTTGGCGGTGCCCTGTTCAGCGGTGCTTGATTTGGCGGTGCCCTGTGCAGCGGTGCTTGAGTTGGCGGTGCCCTGTTCAGCGGTGCTTGATTTGGCGGTGCCCTGTTCAGCGGTGTTTGATTTGGCGGTGCCCTGTGCAGCGGTGCTTGATTTGGCGGTGCCCTGTTCAGCGGTGCTTGAGTTGGCGGTGTCCTGTTCAGCGGTGCATGAGTTGGCGGTGCCCTGTTCAGCGGGGCTTGAGTTGGCGGTGCCCTGTTCAGCAGCGCTTGATTTGGCTGTGCCCTGTTCAGTGGTGCTTGCCCTGTTCAGCGGTGCTTGAGTTGGCGGTACCCTGTTCAGTGGTGCTTGAGTTGGCGGTGCTTCATGGCCCAGCTGGGCTGGGGCTGGCGGGGCCCTATTGGGCAGCTGGGCTGGGGCTGGCTGGGCCCTCCTGGGCAGCTGGGCTGGCGGGGCCCTCCTGGGCAGCTGGGCTGGGGCTGGTGGGGCCCTCCTGGGCAGCTGGGCTGGGGTTGGCGGGGCCCTCCTGGGCAGCTGGGATGGGGCTGGCGGGGCCCTCCTGGGCAGCTGGGATGGGACTGGCGGTGGCCTCCTGGGCAGCTGGGATGGGGCTGGCGGTGGCCTCCTGGGCAGCTGGGATGGGGCTGGCGGTGGCCTCCTGGGCAGCTAGGATGGGGCTGGCGGTGGCCTCCTGGGCAGCTGGGATGGGACTGGCGGGGCCCTCCTGGGCAGCTGGGATGGGGCTGGCGGTGGCCTCCTGGGCAGCTGGGCTGGGGCTGGCGGGCCCTCCTAGGAGGCTGGGATGGGGCTGGCGGGGCCCTACTGGGCAGCAGGGATGATGGCGGTCTTCTCCGCCGTGCTGCTCTTCCCAGACTTGCCGGGTTTCTTGTGGCCCTTCCCCACCTTGGGAGGTGTCACAGCTGAGTCCACGCTCCCACCGGGACCCCTGGGAGCGGCTTTGGTGGCTGGAGTCTTCCCCCTCTCCCGCCGGGCACTGGCCAACTTCTGATGCTTCACAGGGGGGGACTGGCTGTGCTGTGGCTCCGTACCACACTGGCTGTCCTGGTGGCCAGTGCACTCCACATACCTGTGACTACAGGCACCACTGGTCCCAGAGATGTTGTGGCTGAGGTGCTAGTTCGGGACCTATGAGATGGACGGGGTGGGGGAGGTGTGGGAAAAAGGTCAAGGCTGGACAGGAAAAGTTTTTTGGACACACTGGGACGGGTAGCTGGAGGGGGTTTGGGATTGGAGGAAGAGGTGGTGGTAGTAGGAGGTGTAGGTTTGATGACTTTGGGTGCAGGTGCATGCGCTGGAGGCTGTCATGAGGTGGATGGCTGTTGGGTGGGTGTGTGCCTCCGTTTGTGTATCTTGGGAGGGGGCGTCACAGACACACTGGGAGAGGACACAGGGGACGTGTGAATGGTAGTGGGGGTGGTGACTGCACGTGAGCGGGGTGTGCCGGTGGATGTGCTGGTGAGGGACGTAGTGGCTATAGAGGCAGTGCATGCAGGTGTGTGTGTAGACTGGGAGGGAGGAGGGAGATGACGACGAGGGGGACACAGTGGAGGCAGTGGATATTGGTGTGTCTGCATGTGTGTGATGCTTCCGTGAGTGCCTGTGGAATGTGTGGTGCTTATGTTTGCCTGAGCTTCCCTTGTGTGGTGAGGTGTGTGCAGGCTGGTCTGATGGTGTGCTTGGAATAGGCAGAGGTACAGGGGATTGGGTCTGGGTGTAGGAAGTTGGAGGGGGGTGGCTAGACACAGGGACAATGGCTGCCATCAGTGCTGAGGCCAGAGTTTGAAAGGCTCGGTAAAGGGCCGCCTGACCAGAATGAATGCCCTCCAGGAATGCATTAGTTTGTTGCAACTGCCTTTCTACACCCTGGATGGCATTCAAAATGGTAGACTGCCCAACAGTGAGGGACCTGAAGAGGTCAATGGCCTCCTCACTGAGGGCAGCAGAGGTGACAGGGGCAGGGTCTGAGGTGCCTGGGGCGAAGGTGATGCCCACCCTCCTGGGTGAGCGGGCACGGGGCGAAGGCTGAGGGGCTGCTGTGAGGGCGATGCTGGTAGGGGGGGTGGCGGCTGTACCTGTAGATGCGGGGGCACAGATGTTGCCTCCACCACAAGGGAGCTCCCATCAGAGGACGAGTCCATGTCGCTGGTGTCAGCTCCTGTCCCAGCCGTGGAGCTCCCGTCGCCCTCCGTCCCACTGGTGAATTCTGAGTCCGTAGTGTGGCCCTCCATGGCCATGTGGGATGCAGCTCCCTCGTGCTCAGGTGCCACTGCTCCTCCGCCTGATGATGCTAATGCACACAAGAACAGGGAAACCACAAAAATGGGGGGGGGGAACAGAATAAAGACATGTTGAGTACATGGATTACCACTACCGTTGGCAGACAAGACAGACACAGAAGCCCCCTGCACTACGCCACGCTCTTGGGCTCTACAGTGCAATTCCTAGGAAATGGCCTACAAGGCTATGGACGACATCTGCACACATAGATGACACAGGGGCATGAATAGCTGTACTTGGCACTCTACAGAGGTGGGGTGGGGAGCCACAGGGCCATGCCTTACGGAGGGGCCTAGCCGACGGAACTCGCCCTGGCCTAGGGAAACCCACAGCCCTCCTCCCCCACCCAGACAACTCCACTGCGCGCAAAGTCAGCTGAATGAGAGTGTACTCACCCCCTTGTGTCTGCTGTGATGCCCTCAAGCGCCCATCCAACTCCGGGTAGGCCACCGCCAGGATCCTAAACATCAGGGGTGGTCATGGTTCGACGGGCACCCCTCCCACGTTGGGAGGCCATCTCCAGCTGAGCCTCCGCCGTCTTCTTGCTCCAGCGGCGAATGTCCTCCCATCTTTTCCAGCAGTGGGTGCTCCATCTGTGGTAGACCCCCAGGGTCCGGACGTCCTTGGTGATGGCACGCCAAATATCTTTCTTCTGGTGGGCGCTGACCTACATGAAATGTACAGGGGAAGAAGAGAAGTCATTACCAACTGCACCGTCAAAGTGAGTGGCCCCCATCCCTACCCTTGCCATGTGGCACATGCACCCACCGTCTTTCATGCACGCAGAACTCTGCCCCCTTCCTTCTTACATCCAGCCCTCTCCACACAGGCATAGCCCATACAACATGCTCCCAGTGTACTTACCTGTTTGTCTGGAGGACCATAGAGTAGCATGTACTGGGGGAGGACCCCCTCAACGAGCTTCTCCAACTCCTCTGATGTGAAGGCAGGGGTCTGTCCCCCAGACGCACGAGCCATTGTCTCTTCCAGACCGAGGTCACAGCAGCACTTGAAGTGTACGTCCTCTCCTGTCGAAGATCAGGTATCGAGTGATTGAACAGATAGAAAATGGCGGTCACGTCCTTCGACCGCCTACCGCAACGGTGTACAATGCCAGCGCAGTTACCTCACATCCCATTGTCCCACTTTACAGGTCAGGCAGCCGCCATTTCAGGGGCCCACATGGCCTAATTTCCAACTGCGTCACACATACCTAGGCCTAGTCTCAACACACATACAGACCACCTATTGTGTATGATTGGTGTTCTGTGTAAACTGTGGGTACGTACCTCTGAGTTGTTTGACCCTGTGGTCGCTGTTGTCCTTCATAGGCACCGTCCGCTGGGACATGTGAGGAGATGGTGGAATCCTCCGGTGTACCGACCGCTGGTGGACCTGTCGACAATGAAGGAAAGACATTTGATCATCACCTACAGGTTTGACCGTGTCACAATCCAGGAACTGTGTACCCAGCTGGAGCCAGACCTGATGTCAGCAATCCGCCATCCTACAGGAATTCCCCCTCAAGTGCAGGTGCTATCAGTGCTCCGTTTCCTTGCAAGTGGGTCTTTTCAAACAACTGTGGCCATGGCATCAGGGATGTTTCAGCCTATGTTTTCCAACGTATTGTCCAGAGTGTTGTCAGCCCTGCTGAAACACATGCGGAGCTACATCGTTTTCCCTCAGGTGGAGGATTTGCCTACAGTGAAAGATGACTTCTATGCCCTTGGACATATCCCCAACATCATAGGTGCCATTGATGGGACCCATGTGGCTTTGGTCCCCCCCCACAGGAGTGAACAGGTGTACAGAAACCGGAAGAGTTATCATTCCATGAATGTACAGATGGTATGTTTGGCCGACCAGTGCATCTCCCACGTGAATGCCATGTTCCCTGGCTCAGTGCATGACGCCTACATCCTGCGGAATAGCAGCATCCCTTCTGTGATGGGTCAACTCCAGAGGCACCGTGTGTGGCTATTAGGTGAGCCCATGGAAGCAAGACAGTGGGAATGGTTGTCTGGGGTTATCCCTACAGGTTAGTGTGTGGCTAACAGTTGTCCCTCGCCATTTGCAGGTGACTTTGGGTACCCCAACCTGTCATGGCTACTGACCCCAGTGAGGAATCCCAGGACCAGGGCAGAGGAACGCTACAATGAGGCCCATGGGCGAACTAGGAGGGTGATCGAGCGGACCTTCGGCCTCCTGAAGGCCAGGTTCAGGTGCCTCCACATGACAGGTGGATCCCTATTCTACTCACCAAAGAAGGTGTGCCAGATCATCGTGGCCTGTTGTATGCTTCACAACTTGGCTTTGCGACAACAGGTGCATTTTCTGCAGGAGGATGGTCCAGATGGCGGTGTTGTGGCAGCTGTGGAGCCGGTGGACAGTGATGAGGATGAAGCAGAGGAAGAAGACATGCAGAACAGGGACTCAGTGATCCAGCAATATTTCCAGTGAAACACAGGTGAGAATACATTCCTGCCTACTACATGTACTTTCACACTACTACCTCTCTATTGTCTGTCGTTTTCACCCAGTGTATGATCACTGAGTTGTCACTTTCCCTTATGGTTTCACAGATGTGGGTCCCAACGTGTGTCATCTGCTTAGATTCCTCATGGATTCGAGCTGTGTGACATAGGTATGTTGACATTACATTTTCAAGAACATTTGGTCACTGTAATTGCAAATACACTATTTCGAAATAACAGACAGACTCCAGATCATTTTGTGCTTGAGGTGTGTTTATTTAAATGCAAAATATTGGAGGGGGAAGTTAAATGGTGAGGGGTGATGGTGGAGGAATGTCCATGGCAGAGTCCAGCCTATTAGTCTCACAGGTGCATTGCCCATATGGGAATAGAAAGTGGAGCTGGGGCAGTTTCATTATGGACAGGGTGACAAAGTGGGACAGTGGGATGACAATCAGGGTGGTCTCATTTCTTGGCGGGGGTCTTGGCATCGTGCTCTGTCTTGTTCCTGGATCTCAGGGACCGTTTGCGGGGTGGTTCTCCGTCTGCAGGGGGTGGGGTGCTGGTGTGGTGGTCCTGTGGCGGGGCGTCCTTTCCACTAGCGCCGGCGGGGGTGGTGGGCAGTTCATCATCCATGCTAGTGTCAGGGGCCCCTTGGAGTGCCACAGTGTCCCTCCTGGTGTTAAGTACTTCCTTCAGCACCCCTACGATGGTGCCCAGGGTGGAGCTGATGGTTCTGAGTTCCTCCCTGAAGCCCATATGCTGTTCCTCCTGCATGCGCTGGGTCTCCTGAAACTTGGCCAGCACCGTTGCCATCGTCTCCTGGGAGTGGTGGTATGCTCCCATGATGGTGGACGGGCCTCGTGGAGAGTGGGTTCCCTTGGCCTGTCCGCCCCCTGTCGCACAGCAGCCCTCCCACTTCCCCTGTGTTCCTGGGCCTCCGTCCCCTGGACCGTGTGCCCACTGCCACTGCCCCCAGGTCCCTGTTGTTGTTGGGGTGGTGGGTTATCCTGGGTTCCCTGTAGTGGTGGACACACAGCTGATTGACGTGTCCTGGGGACGGAGGTATGGGCCGCCTGGGTGGGTGCTGTGCTGGTGTTTCCAGAGGGGGGAAGGTCTGTGGTGGCCTGTGCCTGTGTGAGGGGAACCGACTGTCCCGAGGCCCCCGATGGTCCGGGATGGTCATCTAGATCCAGTTGGACAGAGGTGCTGTCATCACTGTGGGCCTCTTCTGTGGGTGGAGTGGACATGTCTGGACCCTCCTGTCTGGTGACATTGGGTAGTGGTCCTGCAGGGGTGTAAAGGCATGATTATTGCATCTGTGTGTGTCATGGTGTGCAATGGGTGGGTGACCGTGTACCCCAGTGCTGGCATTCCTGTGTGGGAGCTTGTGTGATGATGGTTTAGGGTGTTGTATGGGTATGTGCAGTGGGCATGCTTTAGTGATGGGTGTCCATGCGATGTTGTTGCATGCAGGGCTTGGTGTTGGGATGGGTGGTTTGTGATATTGGTACATTTGTGAGGAGTTGGAGTGATAGGGGTGAGGGCGAGAGTGGGGGTATGTGATAGCATGCAGGTAGGGTGGGGGATGTAATAATTAAGATTTGAGTTACCAGAGTCCATTCCTCCACCAACTCCTGCGAGGCCCTCAGGATGCAGAATCGCCAAGACCTGCTCCTCCCATGTTGTTAGTTGTGGGTGAGGAGGTGGGGGTCCGCCGCCAGTCCGCTGAACCGCCAGGTGGTGTCTTGAGACCACGGAACGCACCTTCCCCCGTAGGTCGTTCCACCTTTTCCTGATGTCCTCCCAATTTCTTGGGTGTTGTCCCACTGCGTTGACCCTGTCGACTATTCTTCGCCATAGCTCCATCTTCCTTGCAATTGAGGTGTGCTGTACCTGTGATCCAAATAACTGTGGATCTACCTGTACGATTTCCTCCACCATGACCCTGAGCTCCTCCTCCGAGAACCTGGGCTGTCTTTGCCGTGCCATGGGGTGGTGTAGGTGATGTGTGGGGTGGTGTGTGTGGTGATAAGTGTGGTGATATGTAGTGGTGTGTTGTGTGAGGTGCGTGGAAGTTGTGTGGGTGATGGTGTTATGTGCCTGTGGATGCTGTTGTACTTGCTGGTGGTGTCTCTCTCTGTGCTTCTTTCAGAATTTTTGGTAGTAGGGGTTTGTGGGTGATGTGGGTGTGTGTTTTATATTGTATTGGGTGTGTGGGAGTGGTGTGTGTATGTGTATCAGGTGTGTGTATTTTGAATTGGCCAATGTGGCTGTGTTTTGTAAGAGTGTGTGTATTTTGAGCGAGGCGGTGTATACCACCAATGGAATACCGCGGCTGAAAGACCTCCGCGTGGATTCGTGTGTCGTGATAGTGTGGGCGTATTTCTGTTGGCGTGACGGTGTCGGTTTTGTTTTCGCCAGTTTATCACTGACCTTTGGTGTGGCAGACTTGTGTGGGTGTCTGAATTTTGTCGGATTCCGAGATGTGGGTCATAATAGCTGTGGCAGAATTCCGCGGCGGTGTGTTGGGGTCTTCTGCACGGCGGTAAGCGGCTTTTACCGCCAATGTTGTAATGACCCCCAAAGTGTATAATATGTCCTAGTACCCTATCGTGATAGGCCTAACCTTCTCCCTAGAGGAGAGCTGGGTATGTTAAACCTAATCTGCCAATACCAAGTGCCTGAAAGGAATCCCCAACCCTTGTTCCCTTGAAATGAGGTCTCGAACTCAGACTTCGGAAGAACACCAACTGACAAGATAATTCCACAATAGTTTGTTTTTTCAGACAGAACTGTTTGATGATGTGACGTTCTTCTATGGTTTCAAGGTCTGGCAGTGGAATGTAGACTGGAGCTTTTTGGCTCCTCCCTCTCCCAGGGTACCTATTTGTGACATCAAAGGAGCTGGAGCATTAGTCAATGTGTACACAACAGCATTCATGATGTATAGGACAAAAGTCCATGTGACAAAGCAGCAATGGCTAGAAAAACATTACACCTATTACATCACCCAACAATCTGTTCCTCATGTGTCACTCGAAATTTGACGATCCATTCCGACTGCCAAAAATACTGTCACTGGCAGTGAACCGGAAACCGCTGTTTTTTGCCATCTGTGACCAGCAACACACTACACTGTTGATTGTGTAGTAGAACGTACACAACACGGCTGCTTTTGGATGTAGGTGACAGTCGTATACATATATTTGTGTTGTGACACATTTATCAGGGCCCAATATTGTATTTCCAACTACAACCTACTTCACTGGACATTAAGAACCACCTGCAGCCACCGGCAGATGCCATCATAGACTAACATTGTTGCTGTGGCGGTCGCGGCCCAGTGGCTGTGCCCATCAATGATGATGAACGAGTACACGGTGTACATGTACGCCACATTTTGCAAATTCACTCACTTAACTCCTAACACTGCTGCCTCAACACCTCCACAACTCTGCTGTGTGCCACTTCTGGAAGCAATCATACCACGCCAAGCAGATGAAGTGACACAACCATTTGGCCACATTTTTTTATTTGTGACCATTTGTTTTCCCCGGGCCACATTCTAGCGTTGACCCACCCTGAGTTTGATTGGCATTTGAGGGGAGAACAGCAGCTACTAAGGGGGAGTCCTGGGCATATTCCGGCCTGTTTCATTGCCAGGTTGATGTGTTCGAGTCTGCCATCTCCCCCTGAAGATTGGAGATCGGCCATGTGTGACACACAAGATGAGTAATTGTTGGTGTAGGTATGGATGTTGGTGCATGCTGATATGCCTTGCCTATTAGCCCAGTGACCTAGGACACAACTGAGTATAGTCCACAACCAAGGAACTCTCCAGGGCCAACACATCGCTGAGTACAGAGATTTGTCAGGTCATGTTGTGTGTGTACACTCCACTTCTCTTCAGTGTGACAACCCAAACAACATGAAGTAATGAATCACTGTTTTCAGCCATGTGTCTGCTCAAGTGAGTATATTGGCATCTGTCCCCCACAGGCCACGTGTCTTCAGTGTGTCACGAGTGCTGGTGCTGGTATCTGTCATGTGAAGTTGGCCATCATACATGTGCAGTCCCAGATCAATACTTTACTTTGGTAAATAGTGAATGTCCAGTGACATAGGTGGTCATTCTGACCTCGGCGGTAAAAGGCGCCTACCGCCGGTCAGAAATCCTCCATAATCCCGCCGCGGTCGCGGAAACCCGCCACGGTCATTCTGACCCGCAGAAGGCAAACCTCCGAAAATCCGACCGCCACAACAGACCGCCAGACCAGCGGTCGGCGGAAAGGTGGAGGTGACCAAACCTCCATCGCCACGCCAACAGAAATACGCCCATCCCATTACGACCCACGAATCCACGCGGCGGTCATTCAAACGCGGTATTCCATTGGCGGGACACACCGGCGCGGTCAGAATACACACAAACGAACAAAACTCACCCACATTGGACGATTTGAATCCCACACACCTGATACACATACACACACCACTCCCACACACACAATACAATATAAAACACACACCCACATCACCCACAAACCCCTACGCTTAAAAATTCGTAAAGAAGGCCAGAGCGAGACACCAGCATCCAAAACATAACAGCCACAGCCACTCAACACCATCACCCACACACTATCCACACACAAAACAACACACACCACCACACTCAACTCACTTAAATACACATACTCCACCCCACACATCATACACACCACCCCATGGCACCCCAAAGACAACCCCGCTTCACAGACGAAGAACTCAGGGTTATGGTGGAGGAAATCGTTCGTGTAGAGCCCCAGCTGTTCGGCACACAGATACAATACACCAGCATTGCCCGGAGGACGGAGCTATGGCAGAGGATTGTCGACAGGGTGAACGCAGTGGGACAGCACCCCAGAAATCGGGAAGACATCAGGAAGCGATGGAACGACCTACGGGGGAAGGTGCGTTCCATGGTATCCAGGCACAACATCGCCGTGCAAAAGACTGGCGGAGGACCCCCACCTCAACCCCCACAATTCACATCATGGGAGGAGGAAGTCTTGAACATCCTGCATCCTGACGGCCTCGCAGGAGTCGGCGGAGGAATGGATACTGGTAAGTTGAAGCTTCAATACTGCTTCCCCCCCACCTGCATGCCAAATCAGACCCCAACCCTCACCCCCATCCTCGAACCCCACCCTCACCACCACCCCCATCCTCACCCCCACCCTCACCCCCACCACCATCCTCACCCCCAACACCATCCTCACCCCCACCCCCAGCACACCTATTCCCCGCCAATGTCTCACCATCACAACCCACACATCCCAAAACCTAGGCCTGCATGCGTCCACTAAGCATGGACACCCATCACCAAAGCATGCCCAATGCATATACACATCCCCCCCACAAGCCACCCTCACCAAAGCCCCCACACACGAATGCCAGCACTTGGGGACACGAGAACCCACAGATACACCCATATGCGACACATTTAAACTATAACCATACCTCTATACCCCTGCAGGACCCGACCGTCAACACACCGCGGCGGAGGGGCCAGAATTATCCACACCCCCCACCCAAGAGGCCGTCAGCGATGACAGCAGCTCTGTCGATCTGGACACCGATGACCAGCCCGGACCATCGGGGACCTCTGGACAGTCGGTTCCCCTCACACAGGCACAGGCCACTATAGACCCTAACCCCTCTGGGAACACCAGCACAGCTCCCACCCAGCGGGCCCATGCCTCTGTCTCCAGGGCGCGTCAATCTGCGGTGTGTCTACCACTACAGGGCACCCAGGATAACCCACCACCCCAACAACAACAGGGACCTGGGGGCAGTGGTAGTGGGCACACCGGCCAGGGGGCAGAGGCCCAGGGAAACAGGGCAACTCGGCGGGCAGCTGTGCGACAGGGGGGGGAGGAGAGGCCCAGGGAACCCACTCTCCACGAGGTCCTCACCACCATCATGGGAGCATACAACCGCTCCCAGGAGACGATGGCGACGGTACTGGCCCGGTTCCAGGAGATCCAGGTGCTGCAGGAGGAACACTATCGGGGGTACAGGGAGGACATCCGAGCCATCAACACCACCCTGGTTACCATGGTAAGGCTGCTGCAGGACCTCGTAAACAGCAGGGCGGACACTGAACAACACCCAAGGGCCCCTGCCACTAGCCGGGACCAAGAACAGCCATCCACCTCCGCCGGCGCTAGTGGACAGGAGGCCCCCGCACAGCAGCAGCCCACCAGACCCCCACCTCCTGCAGGAGAAGAACCACCCCGCAAGAGGGCCCTGAGATCTCGCAAGACAGAGTAGGATGTCAAGACCCCCGCCAGCAATGGATACCACCTGATGTCATCCCACTGTCCCACATTGTCACCCTGTCCATCCTCGAACTGCCCATGCTCCATCTCTCCACAGGCCTCTGGACAATGCACCTGTGTGACTGTTACTCTGGACTCTGCCATGGACATTCCTTCACCATAGCCCCCACCCACTTGAAACCACCCATCCCATTTTGAGCACTTCAATAAACACCTATTTTGCACCAAAATATCAGGAGTCTGGCTGTGATTTCAATAGATTGTAATTGACATGACAGTGCAAATATGTCCTTGTACATGGTGAAGTCAACAAACAGCTGCCACAAAGCTGTAGTCCATGGGGAAACGAAGCACAGGACTGGTAGTGGGGACCCCAGATCTGAAATAGGGAGGGAAAAGCCAAAACTCAGTCATCATACACTGGGGCAAATAGACAGGCAGCAGAGATGCTGCAGAGTAGTTAACATTTACTAAATTATCTTTGAAATGTTACCTGTGTCCTATTGGAAGTACTGTTCAATGATTCTGTCCCTGTTGTCTGTTTCAGCCCCGTCGTCTTCCTCCTCGTCACTCTCCTCAGGTTCCACCGCTGCCACAACACCACCGTCTCGACCATCCTCCTGCAGGAAAGGCACCTGGCGGCGCAAAGCCAGGTTGTGAAGCATGCAGCAGGCCACGATGATGTGACACACCTTCTTAGGTGAGTACATTAGGGATCCACCGGTCATATGCAGGCAGCGAAACCTGGCCTTTAGGAGGCCAAAGGTGCGTTCGATCACCCTCCTAGTACGCCCATGGGCCTCATTGTACCGTTCCTCTGCCCTGGTCCGGGGATTCCTTACTGGGGTCAGTAGCCACGACAGGTTGGGGTACCCAGAGTCCCCCACTAGCCATACACGGTGTCTCTGTAGCTGTTCCATCACGTAAGGGATGCTGCTATTCCTGAGGATGTAGGCGTCATGCACTGACCCTGGGAATTTGGCATTTACATGCGAGATGTACTGGTCAGCCAAACACACCACCTGGATGTTCATTGAATGGTAACTTTTTCTGTTCCTGTACACCTGCTCCCTGTCTCTTGGGGGAACCAAAGCCACATGGGTCCCATCAATGGCACCAATTACGTTGGGAATATGTCCAAGGGCGTAGAAATCACCCTTCACTGTAGCCAGTTCGCCCACCTCGGGGAAAATGATGTAGTTCCTCACGGATTTCATCAGGGCAGACAACACTCTGGATAACACCTTTGAAAACATGGGCTGAGACATCCCGGAAGCAATTCCCACGGTTGTCTGAAATGACCCACTTGCCAAGAAATGGAGTACTGACATGACCTGCACCAGAGGGGGAATCCCTGTGGGTTGGCGGATGGGGGACATCAGGTCGGGCTCCAGCCGGGCACACAGTTCATGGATAGTGGCACGGTTAAGACGGTAGGTCAGGATAATGTGGCGTTCTTCCATTGTCGACAGGTCCACCAGCGGTCGGTACACGGGAGGATTCATCCGTCTCCTCGCCCAACCCAGCGGACGGTGCCTAGGAAGGACAACATGGAGCACACAGTCAGGCAACCCACAGGTACGTACTCACAGCTAGCACAGTATACGATTCTCTATGCAGTGAATGGCGTGTCTGAGTGGCTATGCAAGGCCTAGGCCTGTGTGACGCAGTTGAAATTGAGCCATGTGGGCCCTGGAAATGGCGGCTGCCTGACCTGTGAAGTGTGACAATGGGATGTGAGGTCAATGCGCTGGCGTGGCACACCGCGGCGGGCGGCGGCCGAAGACCGCGGCGCGAAGCCGCATTGGTTAACATTGAAGCCTATGGGTTTCAGGAGCCAATGGCGAAGGGCGCCGGCGGTGGCGGGACGCACCGCCGCGGTACGCACCGCCGCGGACGTGACCGCCATTTTCTATCTACTTATCCACTTGCGACTTGAACTTTCACAGGAGAGGACCTATACTGCAAGTGTTGCTGTGACCTCGGTCTGGAAGGGACAATGGCTGCTGCGACTGGGGAAAGGGCCCCTGCCTTCACTGGAGAGGAGTTGGAGAAACTTGTGGATGGGGTCCTCCCCCAGTATGCGCTACTCTACGGTCCTCCAGACCAACAAGTGAGTTTAATTCTATCTGGATTTGGGGCCACTGGCTGGCTTGGGGGCCTGGCGGGGATGGGGGGCATGTTGGGCCTGGCGGGGGGCCTGGCGGGGATGGGGGGCATGTTGGGCATGGCGGGGGGCCTGGCGGGGGGCCTGGCGGGGATGGGGGGCATGTTGAGCCTGGCGGGGGGCCTGGCGGGGATGGGGGGCATGTTGGGCCTGGCGGGGGGCCTGGCAGGGATGGGGGGCATGTTGGGCATGGCGGGGGGCCTGGCGGGGGGCCTGGCAGGGATGGGGGGCATGTTGGGCCTGGCGGGGGGCCTGGCGGGGATGGGGGGCATGTTGGGCATGGCGGGGGGCCTGGCGGGGGGCCTGGCGGGGATGGGGGGCATGTTGGGGCTGGCGGGGGGCCTGGCGGGGGGCCTGGCGGGGATGGGGGGCATGTTGGGCCTGGCGGGGGGCCTGGCGGGGATGGGGGGCGTTGGGCCACTGGAAAGGAAAATGCTGAGTAACTTGAACGTGGTATTTCTCCCTCCCTGTACGTGTCACATAGGTCCGCGCCCATGAGAAGATCGGGATTTGGCGTGCCATCGCCAAGGAAGTCCGGGCCCTGGGGGTCCACCATCGACGGGGCACCCACTGCCGCAAGAGGTGGGAGGACATCCGCCGCGGGACCAAGAAGACCGCCGAGTCTCTGCTGGGGATGGCCTCCCAACGTAGGCGGGGTGCCTGCCGTCAACTAAGCCCCCTGATGTTCCGGATCCTGGCGGTGGCCTACCCTGATTTGGATGGGCGCGTGAGGGCAGCACAGCAGACACAAGGGGGTGAGTCCAAGCATTATCTACTCTGTTGTTGCGCAGTGGAGGTGTCTGGGTGGGGGAGGAGGGCTGTGGGTCCCCCTAGGCCAGGGCGATATCTGTAGGCTGGGCACCCCCGTAAGCCCCTGTGTCCCCAGCCACCACCCTCAGTAGTGTGTCAGTACAGCCATCCCTGGGCCGTGTCATCCATGGGTGCAGTTGTCAACTCTAGGCGTGTAGGGCATGTTCCACGGAATGCGTAGCGGACCCCAAGTGCGCAACTTAGTGCAGGGGGCATCTGTGTCTGTCATGTCCGCTAACTGTACCGGAGATCCATGTAATCAATATCCCTTTATTTCTCTCTCCCCCCCCCTTTTTGTTTGTCTTTCTGTGCTTGTGTGCATCAGCATCATCAGGCGGAGGAGAAGTGGCATCGGGGCAGGAGGGAGCTGCATCTCACATGGCCCAGGAGGGCCATGCCACAGAGTCAGACTGGACCAGTGAGACGGAGGGCGAGGGGAGCTCCACGACGGGGACGACTGGAGCCTGCAGCGACACGGACACGTCCTCGGAAGGGGGCTCCCTTGCGGGGGTGGCACCATCCGTGCCCCCCGCCATTACAGGTACAGCCGCCACCCAGCGCACCATCTCCGCCCTCCCAGCAGCCCCTCCGCGTTCGCCCCGTGCCCGCTCTGCCAGGAAGCCGGGCATCTCCTTCGCCCCAGGCACCTCAGGCCCTGCCCCTGTTACCCCCGCTGCCCTCAGTGAGGAGGTCATTGACCTCCTCCGAACGCTCATTGTTGGGCAGACTACCCTTTTGAATGCCATCCAGGGGGTGGAGAGGGAGGTTCATCGCAGCAATGCGTACCTGGAGGGCATTCATTCGGGTCAGGCTGCCCATCAGCGATCGTTCCAGGCTTTGGCCTCAGCACTGACGGCAGCCATTGTCCCTGTCTCCTGCCTGCCTCTACTAACTCCCTCCTCCCAGTCTCCTGTTCCTCTGCCTGTCCCACCCACACCATCAGACCAGCCTGCACACACCTCAACACCCAAGAGAAGCTCATCCAAACATAAGCACCACAGATCACGCAGACATTCACACACGCAACATTCCGATGCAGACATGCCAACAGTCACTACCACCTCTGTGACCCCCACCTCCTCGTCTCCCTCCTCCCTCCCTGTGACGTCTACACTCACACCTCCATTCACCTCACCATCAGCCAGTGTTTCCATCACCAGCACACCCTCCACTCCAGTCCGCACACGTGCAGTCACCACCCCCACTGCCATTTACACGTCCCCTGTGTCCTCTCCCACTGTGTCTGTCACCCCCTCTTCCACACCACACAAACGCAGCCACCCACCCACCCAACAGCCATCCACCTCACGACAGCCTATCCCTCCTGCACCTGCACCCAAAGACAGCAAACGTGACTCACCTACAACCACATCCTCTCCCTCCACTCCCATTCCCACTGTACCTACCACTCTCCATTGTCCCAAGAAGCTCTTCCTCGCCACTACTAACTTCTTTCCTGACCCTGAGCCCCCCCCTCCTTCTCGTCGGGGTAAGAAGAGCACCTCAGCCACCACCAGCCCTGCAGCCCCCTTGACAAGGGTGCAGGGGTATTGGAGCCCGCCAGCCCGCATGTCTGGATCTTCGCCCAGCAGCAAGGGGACAGCCAGCCCACCCCCTGGGAAGAGGAGCAGAAGGCGGAAGGGGCGCCGCAGGAGCCCGCCTTCTACATCCCCCCCGGACACCACCCAGAGACAGTCACCAGCCACAGCTCCAAAGGGAGGAAAGGGCCACAGGCCGACGACTAAGGAGGGCAAGGGCAGCAAGTTGGAGAGGTCAGGCAGCAGGCCTGCTGCCCAGGAGGAGCCCACAACCCCCATAGCCGCTGCCCCGGGAGGAACCGGCACAGCTGCCCCGGGAGAGCCCACCAGCCCCATAGCCGTTGCCCAGGGAGGACCCAGCCCAGCTGGCCAGGAGGGCCCCACCACCCACAGCCCAGGTGGGCAGTGAAGGAGCACCATCCCCGCTGCCCAGGAGGGCACCACCAGGCATTTAGCAGTTGGCCATAGACCGTCCGCCGTCTCAAGAACCGCTGAACTGGGCCCTTCAAGGCAAGAACTGCTGAACTGGGCCCCGCCGTCTCAAGAACCGCTGAACTGGGCCCTTCAAGGCAAGAACCGCTGAACTGGGCCCTTCAAGGCAAGAACCGCTGAACTGGGCCCTTCAAGGCAAGAACCGCTGAACTGGGCCCTTCAAGGCAAGAACCGCTGAACTGGGCCCCGCCGTCTCAAGAAGCGCTGAACTGGGCCCCGCCGTCTCAAGAACCGCTGAACTGGGCCCTTCAAGGCAAGAACCGCTGAACTGGGCCCCGCCGTCTCAAGAACCGCTGAACTGGGCCCCGCCGTCTCAAGAACCGCTGAACTGGGCCCCGCCGTCTCAAGAACCGCTGAACTGGGCCCTTCAAGGCAAGAACCGCTGAACTGGGCCCCGCCATCTCAAGAACCGCTGAACTGGGCCCCGCCGTCTCAAGAACCGCTGAACTGGGCCCTTCAGGGCAAGAACCGCTGGCCCTTTGGCAGACGTGGCAGGGCAGGATCTATCTCGGCCAGGGCTGCAGGATGTCCTCTGGCCAACTTGCCTCCTCCAGTGGCAGTGGGGTCTGTTATGGACTGTATGGACTGTGGCTTTGCTCTCCCCAGGATGGCCCAGTGGGCAGGCCACCCACTGTATGGACTGTTTGGACTGTGGCTTTGCTCTCCCCAGGATGGCCCAGTGGGCAGGCCACCCACTGTATGGACTGTTTGGACTGTGGCTTTGCTCTCCCCAGGATGGCCCAGTGGGCAGGCCACCCACTGTATGGACTGTATGGACTGTGGCTTTGCTCTCCCCAGGATGGCCCAGTGGGCAGGCCACCCACTGTATGGACTGTGGCTTTGCTCTCCCCAGGATGGCCCAGTGGGCAGGCCACCCACTGTATGGACTGTATGGACTGTGGCTTTGCTCTCCCCAGGATGGCCCAGTGGGCAGGCCACCCACTGTATGGACTGTTTGGACTGTGGCTTTGCTCTCCCCAGGATGGCCCAGTGGGCAGGCCACCCACTGTATGGACTGTATGGACTGTGGCTTTGCTCTCCCCAGGATGGCCCAGTGGGCAGGCCACCCACTGTATGGACTGTATGGACTGTGGCTTTGCTCTCCCCAGGATGGCCCAGTGGGCAGGCCACCCACTGTATGGACTGTTTGGACTGTGGCTTTGCTCTCCCCAGGATGGCCCAGTGGGCAGGCCACCCACTGTATGGACTGTTTGGACTGTGGCTTTGCTCTCCCCAGGATGGCCCAGTGGGCAGGCCACCCACTGTATGGACTGTATGGACTGTGGCTTTGCTCTCCCCAGGATGGCCCAGTGGGCAGGCCACCCACTGTATGGACTGTTTGGACTGTGGCTTTGCTCTCCCCAGGATGGCCCAGTGGGCAGGCCACCCACTGTATGGACTGTTTGGAATGTGGCTTTGCTCTCCCCAGGATGGCCCAGTGGGCAGGCCACCCACTGTATGGACTGTTTGGACTGTGGCTTTGCTCTCCCCAGGATGGCCCAGTGGGCAGGCCACCCACTGTATGGACTGTATGGACTGTGGCTTTGCTCTCCCCAGGATGGCCCAGTGGGCAGGCCACCCACTGTATGGACTATATGGACTGTGGCTTTGCTCTCCCCAGGATGGCCCAGTGGGCAGGCCACCCACTGTATGGACTGTTTGGACTGTGGCTTTGCTCTCCCCAGGATGGCCCAGTGGGCAGGCCACCCACTGTATGGACTGTTTGGACTGTGGCTTTGCTCTCCCCAGGATGGCCCAGTGGGCAGGCCACCCACTGTATGGACTGTATGGACTGTGGCTTTGCTCTCCCCAGGATGGCCCAGTGGGCAGGCCACCCACTGTATGGACTGTGGCTTTGCTCTCCCCAGGATGGCCCAGTGGGCAGGCCACCCACTGTATGGACTGTATGGACTGTGGCTTTGCTCTCCCCAGGATGGCCCAGTGGGCAGGCCACCCACTGTATGGACTGTATGGACTGTGGCTTTGCTCTCCCCAGGATGGCCCAGTGGGCAGGCCACCCACTGTATGGACTGTTTGGACTGTGGCTTTGCTCTCCCCAGGATGGCCCAGTGGGCAGGCCACCCACTGTATGGACTGTTTGGACTGTGGCTTTGCTCTCCCCAGGATGGCCCAGTGGGCAGGCCACCCACTGTATGGACTGTTTGGACTGTGGCTTTGCTCTCCCCAGGATGGCCCAGTGGGCAGGCCACCCACTGTATGGACTGTATGGACTGTGGCTTTGCTCTCCCCAGGATGGCCCAGTGGGCAGGCCACCCACTGTATGGACTGTTTGGACTGTGGCTTTGCTCTCCCCAGGATGGCCCAGTGGGCAGGCCACCCACTGTATGGACTGTATGGACTGTGGCTTTGCTCTCCCCAGGATGGCCCAGTGGGCAGGCCACCCACTGTATGGACTGTTTGGACTGTGGCTTTGCTCTCCCCAGGATGGCCCAGTGGGCAGGCCACCCACTGTATGGACTGTTTGGACTGTGGCTTTGCTCTCCCCAGGATGGCCCAGTGGGCAGGCCACCCACTGTATGGACTGTATGGACTGTGGCTTTGCTCTCCCCAGGATGGCCCAGTGGGCAGGCCACCCACTGTATGGACTGTATGGACTGTGGCTTTGCTCTCCCCAGGATGGCCCAGTGGGCAGGCCACCCACTGTATGGACTGTTTGGACTGTGGCTTTGCTCTCCCCAGGATGGCCCAGTGGGCAGGCCACCCACTGTATGGACTGTTTGGACTGTGGCTTTGCTCTCCCCAGGATGGCCCAGTGGGCAGGCCACCCACTGTATGGACTGTATGGACTGTGGCTTTGCTCTCCCCAGGATGGCCCAGTGGGCAGGCCACCCACTGTATGGACTGTGGCTTTGCTCTCCCCAGGATGGCCCAGTGGGCAGGCCACCCACTGTATGGACTGTTTGGACTGTGGCTTTGCTCTCCCCAGGATGGCCCAGTGGGCAGGCCACCCACTGTATGGACTGTATGGACTGTGGCTTTGCTCTCCCCAGGATGGCCCAGTGGGCAGGCCACCCACTGTATGGACTGTTTGGACTGTGGCTTTGCTCTCCCCAGGATGGCCCAGTGGGCAGGCCACCCACTGTATGGACTGTTTGGACTGTGGCTTTGCTCTCCCCAGGATGGCCCAGTGGGCAGGCCACCCACTGTATGGACTGTATGGACTGTGGCTTTGCTCTCCCCAGGATGGCCCAGTGGGCAGGCCACCCACTGTATGGACTGTTTGGACTGTGGCTTTGCTCTCCCCAGGATGGCCCAGTGGGCAGGCCACCCACTGTATGGACTGTTTGGACTGTGGCTTTGCTCTCCCCAGGATGGCCCAGTGGGCAGGCCACCCACTGTATGGACTGTATGGACTGTGGCTTTGCTCTCCCCAGGATGGCCCAGTGGGCAGGCCACCCACTGTATGGACTGTTTGGACTGTGGCTTTGCTCTCCCCAGGATGGCCCAGTGGGCAGGCCACCCACTGTATGGACTGTATGGACTGTGGCTTTGCTCTCCCCAGGATGGCCCAGTGGTCATGGAGTCCCCTCGTGGATCTGGCGTCGTGTACTCAAGTGGCTGAGGTGCCCCCCCTTCCCTTCCCCCTGAGGTGCCTGTCCTATTTTCTTTCTGATGCCCCTGCAGTGTTCTCTCCGTGGAGTTCTTGTCGTGGGACTGGGCCTTGCCCCTTTGCACAGGACCCCTGTGATCCACGGACAGTGGTTGGACTACATTTAGTAGCTGTATATATTTTGTACATAGTTTATTTATTTTTTGGGATTAATGGCGTACATATTTCAATATATCTGCCCGTTTATGATCTCTTCTTTTGGTCTTTGCATTATTTCGGAGGGGGGTGGTTTGTGGGTTGTGACAGTGATCTGTGGGAATGCATTGATGTGTGTGTTGTAGTGGGTGTTGGTGGGTGGGTGTGTGCCGGTAATCTTTTCCCTCCCCTGTGTCGTAGGTGCAGTACTCACCGATGTCTTCCGCGCCGCCGGGCGTGCTCCTGGTATATGAGGAGGAATAGGAGTGCGGGGATGACCTGTAACTCTGGCTCCATACTGCCGGAATCTCGCGTGGAGTGCGTAGAGGTGAGCGTTTTCCCGTTCGTAGTCTGTTTCCGCCGTGTTCTTATCGGCGGTGCTCCCGCCCCGGAAAAGGTGGCAGATTGGTGGGTCGTAATAGGGTGGGCGGTACTTTGTCTGCCGCCGGGCTGTTGGCGGGAACCGCCGCGCTGTTTGTTTGTACCGCTGTGGCGGTCGGAGTGTTAAGTTGGCGGGCTGTGTTGGCGGTTCCCGCCAGGGTCAGAATGCCATTTTTAATACCGCCGGTCTGTTCGCGGTCCGACCGCCGCCTCTCCGCCGACCGCCAAGGTCAGAATGAGGGCCATAATGTTGGTGAAATCACTGTTGTCATCATTCCTTCTGTCCACACATTACCATATGTACTTTTTACTATTGCCAGATCATTTTCACTGCTGTTTCATGCATAGTCTTCCTGTCTTCATGGGATGATGTCCGATTCTCTAATATATGTGTGCATGCCTACATGTGTTTGGAATTGGACAAATGTTATGTGGCTACAGTTCATGTGGTACCACAGACAGGAGTGTGTCACCATTGAGAGGTGGTTCACACATACCCTCACCGTCATTGTGTGTGATTTGGCATGTACGGCTGCAGTAGCAATGAAGGTCATGGCAAGTAGGACTACAACTTTTACCAACAATGTGAATTTCCATGCCATTAATGTAGAATCATTTTGCAAAGTGCTTAGCACATGTTAAATGACAAAGGTTCATTAGTGTTGACTTGCATCAGGGAGTGACTTGCAGTAATGTGGGAATCATAAGTGGTTGTATACAGCCATTCATCCAAGGGAATCTGCGTTTGCATGACAAAAAGAGACAGTGATATGCCTTCACATTGAGCAACATGTTAAGGGCCTTCTACAGGTACTTGCAAATCCCTGGGCCTCTACAGCATTCAAAGGACTATTGGCTTCTATTGATGAAATCAGAGTATGGTACTGTCAGTAGTACCATTCAAGAGAAATGATTTCCCTTGGGCTAGCTGATTCATTGTGGTGTGGATTTTGTAGACAGATCTCCTTGACATGTTGTCCAACTTGCCTTCTGTGCACATCTCTGTGCAAGGTGTGTTATCTAGTTGAGCAACATTAGTACAACTTCCGTGAGTCAATTTAGACAATGTACATATGGTGAAGTGGCCATAGTTGATTTTTTCTAGTGTGATATGGGTGTTTTTCATGTCACCTTCTTCTGGCTACTGTATGTCTTTCATCAACATGGCTGGATTATTCGACCATCATTTCTTCGTGATGTGGCATTGGGTATATGAAGATTAGCTGGATGGATGACCTTGTGTAGGATCTGTGGAACTGAACATGGCATTGCCATACTATTTTGTGACAACAGGTTACTGAGGATGCTACAAGAGGCAAACCATTCAAGGTGTTAAGGTCTCCTACTTGCTCCATAGATACTGTGACTGCACAACTTCACCCATGCAATTAGAGTTGTCTGTGATTCGGATTTTCCTGTGGGCAACTCGTGACAGTTCATGTAGCATGCATGCATGTGGTGCTGCAAATGTTGGAGCCACTTTGCTGGAGCTTGTGGCTGGGGGCAACAGTACGGCATGGTAATGTTTGCTAATCACAGCTGTTGTTCATGTGTGATAAGGAACATGTAGTGACCCTATTTGTCTTTGTAATTTCAGAATCATCCCAGGCAAGCAGAGGAGACAGGGCCAAACCAAGTTGGGAAGCAGCTGGCCATAGTACCTTGACTCATGAGACAACCAACACAGAGGGAACCAGTGGCCCGAAGAGTGAGGGGAGTGCTACGGAGGAAAATCGACCCATGTCATCATCTTCAGATTCTTCCGTCATCACACCCCAACTCCGGGAGATCATCAACAGTTCCTTCGAGACCGCCACCTTCCTGGAGAGCTGGAAATATGCCGAGATCAATGCCCTCCTCAAGAAATCCAAGGCAGACCCAAAGGACCTCAAGAACATCCGGCCCCTCTCCGTGCTCCCCTTCCCAGCAAAAGTCATCGAGAAAATTGTCAACAAACAACTGACCCCCTCCTCGAGGAGAACAACACTCTGGACCCGTCCCTATCAGGATTCTACAGCAACCACAGCATCAAAACTGCCCTCATCGCCGCCACCAACGAAATCAGGACCATACTTGACAACGGCAAAACCGCGGCCCTCATCTTCCTTGACCTCTCGTCCGCGTTTTACACTGTCTGCCACCACACTCTACACACATGCCTCAATGATGCAGGGATCCACAACAGAGCCCTGGACTGGATCACCTCCTTCCTCACCAGCAGAACCCAGAGAGTCCACCTCCCTCCATTCCGCTCTGAAGCCACCATAATCATCTGCGGCGTACCCTAGGGATCATCCCTCAGCCCGACCCTCTTTAACGTCTACATGGCTCCGCTCACGAACATCGTCTGGTTTCACAACCTCAACATCGTCTCATACCCCGAATACACCCATCTGATCCTCTCCCTCACCAAGGACCCTGCCACCGCTAAAACCAAGGAAGGAATGAAGGCCATCCCCGAATGGATGAAGAACAGCTGCCGAAACTGAAGTCTGACAAAACTGAGGTCCTCATCCTCGGCTCCACCCCCTCTGCCTGAGACAACTCCTGGTGGCATGCCACACTGGAAACTGCACCAACACCCACCGACCATGCATGCAACCTGGGATTCATCCTGGACTCATCGCTATCACTGGCCCAGCAAGTCAACGCCGTCTCTTCCTCCTGCTTCAACACCCTCTGCATGCTTCGGAAGATCTACAAATGGATCCCCACTGGAACCAGAAGGACGGTCACCCAAGCCCTCGTAAGCAACAGACTGGACTACGGCAATGCCCTATGCGCAGGAACCACAGCCACACTCCAGAAAAGACTGCAACTCATACAGAACGCCTCAGCACGCCTCATCCTGGACATCCCCCAACACAGCCACATCACAGCCCACCTAAGAGACCTGCACTGGCTCCCCGTAAACAAGAGAATCACGTTCAAACTCCTCACCCACGCTCACAAGGCACTGCACAGCACCGGACCAGAATACCTCAACAGACGGCTCTCCTTCTACACCCCAAACCGACAGCTTCGCTCCTCTGACCTTGCCCTTGCCACTGTCCCATGCATCCACAGAATGACCGCCGGTGGCAGATCATTCTCCCAACTCGCCGCCAAGACGTGGAACACTCTTCCCACCCACCTGTGACAGACACAGGACCTACTTACCTTCAGGAGACACTGCAAGACTTGGCTATTCAAGTAGTAGCAGCCCCTCCCCCTCAGCGCCTTGAGATCCTCATGGGTGAATAGTGCGCTTTACAAATGCCTCGATTGATTGATTGATTGATTCCTCCAATGGCCACTCCCTACTGGTGGTGAACCCATTAGGACCTGCTCCTGTTCCAGCCTGGTCCGCCACCCCCAGTTCTGTTGCCACCCTCCCTGTTGCTCCCCACCCAGTTGGCCGTTCCCACTCCCCCAAGAGGGTGGGCATCTTCTTTCCCAGGCACCTCACCCTCTGCCCCTGTCACCCCTGCAGCCCTGAGTGAGGATGCTATTGACCTCCTGAAGAGTATCTCTGTGGGTCAAACTACTATTCTGAATGCCATCCAGGTGCAGGTCAGCCAGCTCCAGCAGATGGCTGTGTACCTGGATGGAATTCATAGTGCCATGTCTGGCCCACAGAGATATTTTCAGGTTCTGGCCTCCTCACTCAGGGCAGCAGGGGCAGCCATCCACCCCCACAGTCCTCCTCCCACCACCTACCTCTTCCCTATCCAATTTCCCTATTCCTCTACCTGTCCTAAGCACAAAGACACATCTGCCTTCACCCACCTCAACCTACGCAAGTAGTGCACATAAACACAAGCGTCACAAGGCACACCAGTGCGCAAGCACTCAACAGTCGCTCACACACACCACAACAACCATCATTCCCATAGACAGAACCCCCACCAACACACACCATCCCAACACCCACTGATCTAGCCACCATACACCTAGACACCACCTCAACACCCACAGATCCACACACCACAGACACCATACCCCCAGACACCACCCCAACACCCACATTCACAGCCACCACTCACATCATACCCCCAGATAACACCACAACACCCACAGGCACAGCCTCCGCATCCAGCATACCCCAAGACACCTCCGCAACACTCACAAACACAGCCACCACTACCACATTATCCAGCACCTCCACCTCACAGACCCCCAAAAAACTCAAATGCCCACACACACACACCTGTAACAGACACCACCCAAGTGTACCTCAGAAACGCACACACCAGCAGCAATAACACCCAGAGGTAAGACAAGCAATTTCTCAACCTCCCAACGCCTAATCCCTCCAGAAGACCCTATCAGTTTTCCCCGAGAAAGTTTATTTTTTAACATTGCCCTTACCCCTGTGATCCTCACCCCTTCCCAAAGTCAAAATAACCATATCCCAACCCCTCCCTTCCACATCCAAGTCCTCCTCTGTCGCACCTGACCCCCTGAAAGCAGCCATACCCCTCACACCCCGCAGAAGGCAACCCCTCCAAATGAGACCACACCTCCTAAAAAGAAGTCTACCCCTCCAAAGGTGAAGACCACCTCACCCAAACCCTCTCACCCCAAAAACGACACCATCCAACCCAAGAATGATCTCTGAGGTGCCTGCATGCCTGCTTGATGCCCCTTCCTGTGGAGGTTCTTTGGCAGTAATTAGAGTGAAGCTGGTGCACAGTACTGTGCATGGAATTTGCCATGGACTGGCTAATGGCCTTTGATCATCATCATTATTTCATTAATAAACCCATGGAGTTTTGTTTGGGTACACATTTGTCCTGCCATAACTTTTCCACCTTTGTGTTGTTCCTGAGTAATTTGTGTTGCATGCCTACAGTTGTGTCTGATTCACCCTGATTGATGATCCATTTGCTGTGGTTGGCAAGATTTGACTTGCAGGGCAGTGCTGGTGTCACCCAGGACAAGGGTAGATGTTCACTGGATGGATATGTGGGTGGTAATCCAATTAGTGTGTCATTGCATTGTGTTTTGTTTGTTATGATATTGGCTTGGCCAATTTCAACATGTATTGTGTTAAATTAGTACCCCTGATATAGATTGGACATTCATCTCATGAACACAAGCTAGTGTTTTGTTTGTCCACACATGGAAGATGTTCAATGGTGCTACCTCCCTATGCGTTTGACGGACCATATGTCCACTTACATGTGTGTAGCTTTCAGTTAATTCATCTAACTGTGTGACCCATGCTGTTGCTGTAGTATTTCTTTTCTTGACTTGCACTTACCCATTTGGCAGACTGGCATGCCACTTGGCTCTAGTATTAGTTGTCCCTGAGATACATGGAGGGCCAGTTCCTGTGCAAATAGTGTTTCAGCGGCATGTGCAAAGTGAAATGTGCCCCAGGGCAGCATCCTTCCTGGGGTGCCCCTGATGCTGCCATCCCTATTGTGAAGGTATTGTTTACAAAATATTGTGCCTCCCCTTGACCTGCCATTGTGTTGCAATGTGGATCATATGTGTGGGTCCATCACAAGGATGTTTCATGAAAGGTGTGTTTGGGTTAAATGACACATCTATATATGTGTCTTCAATATCACGACAGGCCATAGCATGGGAGAAATGTGAGGGTGTCTGTTTAATTAATTCTGATGTTGATGTGGTGCTGCTCCTATGTGACACAATGTTCTGTACACTTCACTGTCCCTAAAATCAGGATAAGCAGACATGCTTGTTTTTGTGGAGTGTGGCAATGCAGTGTCAGTGACCAGTCTAAAGGGCGGGTGGGGTCATGTGGCTGCGTATGGTTCATTCGTTGTGAAGACTCTGACCCGGGACACCAAAAAGTGTACTTGGTCCATGGAGCATAACCCATATACCAGGTGGATGGTGGCGTCGATCTGTTGTTGAGTTTCAGAACACAGGTAGGTCTTTGCGTCCACGGTGGCATGGATTATGTGCTCCAACTATGAGCAGCAGGAGCAGCAAGATGTGGATGATTGGCTCCATGGAAGCACAGGATGTGTGACTCTGCCTGCAGGTGAGTTCCTTCTTTTAATGTCTCTGTATCTGCCAGCTGGGACGTGGTGGTTGGACCACCGCAGTCAACATCTGTCAGAGTCATCAGATCCTCAGGGTCCGTGCACGTTCCCAACACTTCCACCACAAGACAGCTCCAATACTCTGATTAGATTTATCACAGAGTCTAAGAGAGTCCAAGTGGGGAAAAGGGGATTAGGACTGGAACAGCTGGGAAGAAGACCTGTAGGAAGCAAAAGGTTAAAACACAACATCAAGATTACATCTCATGAAATCAGTACCATGCTAAAACATGAACAACCCTGGAATAATCCTAAAACTGACTAGGCTTTAGATGACCGAATACCTGAGGAGGAAACAGGAAAAGTTAAATAGGACTTTCAGATTCAAGTACTTTCTTTAGCATGAGAATCAGGAAACACTCTGAGCAATTTCTAAACAACCATATGAATCTCCTTTTATGAATACATATCAGGAACACACAGCATTACATCTAGAACTTTGGTATTGTTGTGTTCATTTCAGAAAAAACATTTTGGAAGCAAATTGCGCACATTGCAGATTTTTATATGAGTATTAAATACCATAAAGGTTTGTGCACCATGAAATCACACAACGTAGATTCAAGGAATAAATCACGCGACGTGTTACCTTGAAATGCTACCAAGAAAATGTCTTAGAATGGAAGCGCACAGTAACTTACATTATTTATACACGAGGAAAGAATTGCGCGTCTTGCCGATTCAAATGCCACCATACAAATGCCAAGAAATAGTAGCACACAATGAACAACATGAAAAGCACTCAGGGAAAGAATTGCGCGTCTTGTCGATTCAAATGCTACCATACAAATGCCAAGAAATGGTAGCGCACAATGAATAACATAAATAAAACACTCAAGGAAAGAATCGCGCGTGTTGCCGATTCGAATGCCACCATGTAAATGCCAGAAAATGGTAGCGCACAATGAATAACATGAAAAAACACTCAAGGAAAGAATTGCGCGTGTTGCCGATTCGAATGTCACCATGTAAATGCCAGAAAATGGTAGCGCACAATGAACAGCATGAATTACACACGAGAAGTGAATCGCGCGTTTCGCCGATTCGAATGCCACCATGTAAATGTCAAGAAAAGATACCGCGCAATGAACAACAAAGTTAAATGCTCATGAAACGAGTTGCACGTCTTGCCAACTTGTAAAACATCAAGTAAATGTCAAGAAATATCAGCGCGCAATGAACAATAATGTAATAACGAAGTCAAATCTTTATGGAATAAATTGCGCGTCCTCCCTATTTGCAAAACACTATACAAATGTCAAAAAATGGCAGTACACAAATAATCTGTTATTCATTTAAGAATTAAAAGCAAGAATATGAAGATTCTCAATTACGGTGTTGGGAAATGTCCAAACACTGTCTTACCGCCTGGAAACAGTGATCACCAATGAGAGATAAGTGCAGAAGACTGGAAAATCCAAATAGGCCGCCGGGACAGGAGTTCAGGAAGAAGCTGCTGCTCTGAATAGTGAGCACTGGAAGTTGGGCTGACTCTCTTTTATAGAGTCTTGGCCCAGCCTAGAACCACGCCCAGGCATGTTGCCGGGAAAGTCTCCAGAAGGCCCTGGAAAGGGACCACACCCTAACACACTCTGAATGTCTGCAGCAATACATTGTAAATGTACAGTATTTATAAGCACCTTAAAATGAATCTTTTGGATGGAATTCTGCAATGCAAAAGGTTAAACAATAACATATCATCACAATGCATAAATTACTTTATCTTGCAAGTGTTGGGTTTTTGCATTCTAGATGCCCGTAGAGCGCGCACTGGCCTGGTGTTGACAGTACTCCCCTCTCCCAGGCGCGCTCTAGGGCCTGGTTTATCTGGATTGAGACGATGAAAGCATCTCACAAGTACTGGAGCATGAACATCAGATGCGGAAACCCATGAATTGCTTTCAGGGCCATAACCTTTCCATGAGATTAAGTACCATAGATTACGCCCTCTCAGTTTAGAGTCCA